>NC_022020.1:10909483-10948523 GCF_000317375.1 Microtus ochrogaster | reverse complement strand
GAGTGGGGGGAGGGGGAGAAGGGTGGGAGAAGGGGGAGGGAAATGGGGGGCTGGGAGGAGGCGGAAACTTTTTTTTTCTTTTTCTCAATTAAAAATTAAAAAAAAATATAAACCCAAAATTTCCTACCCATTTTAAAATTATATTTTTATGTATACTTACTATCAACAATTATGGTTTTTTAATATCCAGACTATTTGGTCCCTTTTTTTCTTTTTTAAATGTTTTGTTTTAACTGATTTTTGTGATCCTTTAAGTCTTTAAAAACATTGGTTTCATAAGATGCTGTATTCATGGAATAGTTGTACTCAATCATGGCATTAAGTGTGGCTTTGTGTGTGTGTGTACGTGTGCATGCACATATGTGTGTATTTGAGTCCTGACTTAATATTGCAGTGTATTTGAGTCCTGTCTCGTGTATCCCAGTATTCCCTACTTACTCTGATGATGGCTTTGAACCACCAATCCTTTTGCTCCACCACATGCAAAGACTTCAGACCACACCACGAAGTTCAGCTCACATTCCTTGATGAAAATGCAGGAGTATAATTAAGTTTCTAGAAAACCTGAAGAAAGGGATTTTTCAAGTTTGAAATAAAGTTTACAGACTATACTCCTCAGGGATTTTAATGACTAAACTTTTATCCAGATTTCATTAAAAATTTCAATGATTATTGAATACTATTGAATAGTGCATAGTAAAGTGAAAAGATTGAAAGAAAAGCATTAGTTCCAACTTATGGGTCTATAATAAGCCCGTGGTGATAAATCAACACTTTAGTGTTTCTGTCAGCAGCAACTTGTTCTTTTAAAAGGTTTGGCGGAATTGGAGAGCAATTGAAAACAGCCACACGAAAGCTGTCCCATTAAAGGTAACATTTCCTGGGTCTTTGCCCTCTAGCTTGCCTTTTCCTTTCCTTGTGCAATTATTGCTCAAGCTAGAAGCATCAGCTCTCCCCTGTGGGCCAACGATTCATGGAGAAGACACACTGCTTATCCTGTCCTGTTATCTTGCTGCTATTCTTGTGCATCCATCTTTCTATTGAAGATGATGTCATCCTGACACTTGGTCCAAATGCGAGCTTAACCACACTCCGGAGAGAAAACTGTGTGCCTGCCTTGTCTGGGCACAAGAAACCACTACTCACATCTAGAAAGACAGAAAGGTAGACAGGTATGCAGGCAGGCAGATAGCAAAACATAACTATCTAGGGCTCTGCTCAGGACTCAGTGATCTCACTTCTCTTCCATCTGTATGCACAGATAATGTTTAAACACTGCTGGTCCCCCCTTCTCTTCAGTATCTAGATACCTTATTGCATGTTTACTTAGCATCAGTCTCTCTCATTTAAATGCCTATTGCCAGAATCCAAGCTCCAATCTTCCTGACTCCCCACTAACATTATTGGTCACTTAGGACCCCATCAGCAAGGGCACCTTGGAAAATCTCAAATGCTGATCACCATGTCGTGCTCTTTTCATATGGAAACAAAGCAGTTAAGTGTGGGCACTTGGGGGAGAGTGGGGCACACAAAATGAGGGGCTCTTTCTAGTATTACAATGTCAGGCTCAAACTCATTTGAGAGGAGAGCAAGTTTCCTAGAGCCATGTCCAGGGAAAATGCGCAGACTCTGCAATTACAGTCATTTCAGATTCAGGACTTCCTTATGAAAAGTTCAGTATCCCCTCCCCGTGCTCATCTTCCCAGGTGTGAGAGAGAGCCTCGTGATACCTTTGTGTCTAGTGGCCTGTTTTGAGTCAGGTGTGTGCATAGCTTCCTCATTGGCTCCCAGGGCCAGACCCCTCTCCACAGAACAGAGCAGGGGAGAACATCTGGGCAGAAACAGGTGAGATGTAGCCACAGGGCAGGGGTGGGGTGGGGACGAATTGTGAATTAGGTCTAGAGGACTCAGATGAGGCAAGACAATTGTTTTCACTTAAAGGCGTATATTGAGTTGCATACATTTCCATAGAAGAGAAATTTTCTATGTTCCTTTGTATTAAGCCGTTGGCTATAAATTCTACTCCGTCTTGCCTAATGTATCTGCAGGCTTATGTCCTCCCTCCAGTTGCTAATTTGGGTTTCTTTTCTAGGGCGCTGCACGTGTTTGAAGCTGCCTTTTTCAGTTTTCAGAGGTAAGCATCAGGGTGATGCAAAAGGCAGCTGATGGGTTTGCAGCCCGCGTGGATGTGCCCTGGAGGAAACGTACTCTAGGTGTCCTGTTGCATCTTCCCTGTAGCATCCTGGTCCACACGTGGTTCTAGAGCACTGTGCCAGGTACTCTGTGGGTTCTCTGATGTTGTGCTAAGCCTAGGTCCTCTCTGCTTAGAATCCAACAGTCCCTTGAGCTTGGGAGGCGGAGTCTCAGCACTGATTAAACAATTCTTCAGGTCATTGTGACCTAAGTTGTGTGGGTTGCTTCTCTCTCTTTCTCTGTCTCTCTCTGTCTTCTCTTGTTCTTATAATTTGGTTTAATTGTTTGGGGTAGGAGTGGGAACCAACTTTCCAATTTTTTAAATCTCCATATCTTAATATTTATTAGTTTCTTTGTCTGGTTTGCCTGCTTGTTTTTTTTTTTTCCAGGAATGGGGATTAATTTGTCTAATAGCATCTTGTGAAAACAAAACAATGTTTAAACTAAATAATTCACTAGTGGTGATGGCAAGATCCTAACACCTGTGGTTATACACTTGGGTGGTTTTGTATATATATTGTAATATATACTATATATATATTGTTATACGTCGTCATAGTTTAGCACGACTGTGGGTCTATACACCACCAGGACTGTGGGCCCTTGGTTTGGACTGTGTGTGTGTAGTTCAGGGAAGATTACCTCAACTGTCCTTCCTCAGATGTGTTTATAGCTACTATTTTGGTGTTGTTTCTTTATTCGTTTTCAAAGAAGTCTCTCACATCCTGGAACTCAGTAGGCTAGGCTGGCTGGCTGGAGAGACTCAGGAATCCACCTGTCTCCATTTCCCTCCCGCTAGGATGACAAATAGCTTTTCGTGTTTTTTTTTTTTTTAATCATGCATTCTGGGAAACAAACAAGGGCTTTACCCACTGATGTCCCTAGCTTTATTTATTCATTTATTTTTTTTAATAACAGAACATTTTTTTGTGGTTTTCATCATAAAATTTAATATCTTTTCTATACGGAAAAATTGGCCTGACGAAAGTGTGCTGTTCTGTACACAGCAGCTTTTATTTTCTTTATATATTTATTATTTATTTATTTTGACCTACATGTGGAGATCTGAGGACAACTTCCTAGAGTTGGCTCTCTCCTTCTGCTGTGTGGGACCTAGGGGATCAAACTCAGGTTGTTAACTTTGGCAGCAAGCACTGAACCATCTTACTGGGGGACCCAGGGGAAGTTCTTGTTTTTTGACAATTTCATTATCTGCAGCAGATAACTATTTGGTACAAGAAAATAATAAATAAATAAGGAAATGCTGCGGTATACAAATTAGCACATTTCTGTCAAGTTAATTTTTCATATAAGCACCAGAAACTAAGATTCTAAATATTATAATGAAAATCACAAAAGATACATTATATACTCTGTATTATGAACACCATTTCTGTTGTTTTGTTTGTGATTCAATATCAAGAAGAACCATTGCTTGGTCCATAGGCACTATTTTAAGCCGTCCCTTTCCCATTTGGCTCTCCTTGTGTTATTGAGGTGCGGGACCTTGTACACACTAGGCAAATGCTCAAACCCTGAGCTACATTCCCCACCCTGTTTGTTGATTTCTAATCGTCACTACTGCATGGCAACAGTTGTTTAAAAGACATCAAGGAAAGGTAAATACCTTCTGAGGGAGAAAGCAAAGAAAACTTCAACCACAAGATTCACAAACGTGAAGGCCCTTGATTCCATTGCATCTCACAGCAGCTAAGCTCTTCTCTGCTTCCCCCTGGAGCTTTTGCCAAGTTGAAACTCAGTGAAAATTCTGACAGAGCAATGTGAATCACAGTAGGGGAAAACTTTCCAAGTCGAATCTCTCAGGGGACCAGTCGGCTGGATTCTGTTTTACAAAGTGGAACTTCCCTTGGATTCGAGAGCAGCCTCACTTCTCATTGTAGGAGCCATGATGAGCTAAATATGAACAGATCACCTAAAGGGAGTGCTTTACTTCCAACCATTCTCACCTGCCAGATCTGGACTCAGCCATCGATAAATTTAATAGAGGCCTGAGTCTCAGTAGTTTACCCTGAAGCAATACCTGGTTTCAGGAAGAACCACAAACTGAGATTACCTGAGCACCACCCAAGAACAGACCATCCAAAGGAAATGCCTAACGTTCCAACCGCTGTAGATAGGATCGCCTGCCAGCACACACTCACCAGGACATCGTTAGACAAATGTCAGTCAATCAGGGGTCCTGGACCTCAAAAACCCCTCACCTCCACTTTTACTACTATAAAAAGCCAACTCTAACTGAGCTTGGGGCTCTCTGCTTATTCCAATACGTTGGACATGCGGAGAGACTGAGTTTGCAAACTTGCATAAAATAAAGGCTCTTTGCTTTTACATATGTGACTCGGTCTCCTTAATGGCTTTTGGGGGACTTCATGGATTTGGGTGAATCTGACATTTCATGAGCATTATATTTTTGAATCCCTGTAATTGAAGTTCACACTGGCTCAATCAGAAAAAGCCTGTATATTTAAGTGGAGCATACTGTCCTAGATGCACTTTGAAGAAATTACCTTCAATTGCAATTAAACCTTTCACCCAATCAAAAGCTTATCTATCTGAGTGAAAGAGGGTGCTTGTTCCTTTATGCAGGATTCTGGACTGTTTGCATGGATTCCCTGCAACTTCTGAGCATGCTTTGGGTTGGCGATGACTCATTGATCAGAAAGGCATCTTTCACTGCAAAAGAGAAGACGTGTTTAAACAGAGCATCCTTAATCCTTCTTAAACAGGAGGCTACTCAGATGACAGTTCAGTCCTTGTTATGCTGTGCTTTCATGCAGGTGAGTCATAATGAGAAGTTACAGGATTTAAGTATTGTAAAGCCAAACAGAAAAGTGAAAAAAAAAAAAGGTGGAACAAGTTGGCGGGTTCACGATGATCCAAACTATAGGATACTTTTAACAGTGTATTGTTATAATAAGACAATTTAAAATTTGAGTACTGTGCTCCATAATGTTGGGGAATGCATTAATATGTGGGAGTGTCTCAGAGGAGCTGTAGCCTGTGGTCTCAAGTCTGGTAGGATGAAATCCAGGACCTTGTGGATGCTGAACACTCAGTCATTTTCACTTTTCTTCATGGAAACTCTGGTACAGGCTCATCTTGACCAAAAAAATCCTTAAAAGGAAGATTCCTTATGCACACAACATGCTTCAAGATTCCCACCCACAGACTGGTATAAACCAATCAGCAATCAGACACTGGTATAAACAATGAAGAGAACTGGGGGGGGAGGGGGGATGATGGCTGAGTTAGAAGGAAGCTGGCTTTGAGGTGTTGTTATGAACACACCTACATAAAACATACCCAGGGCTTCCCTGTATGTCAGCAAGTGTTTTGCAAGAATCACCTGTGCATATGTTCAGAAAACAGCTGCTTTTACTGATGAGGGGACAGGTGTCTGTGTGTCTCACATGACATTTACTGATGTAAATGTGTAATCAGATGACATTTACTGAGGAGGGAGGGAGCTGCAGTCTCAAGCTGAGAAAGTCAGTGTAATTTCCATAGTTATAAGAGAACAGAAGCCAAGCCTAAATCCTGAAGCTTCCCCATCCAGGGTTTATTTTAAGTCAATCAACTCCTGGTGACTGACTCAGCTTTTTCAATTGTTTTCTTCGTAATGTTTGAAAGACAAAGAATGCAAAGGGGAAAAAAGTACTATATAGAAGGAAAAAAATATCAGGAGGACATTACTAGAAATGGAAGTTCTAAAAAAGTAACTGTCTGAAATAAGAAAACATAATCTACCATGACAATCAGAAAGGTCAGTAAAAGCAGAAGGTTAGGTCTCAGGGAAACATCAGAGACCGAGCACCAGGACCCAAGAGTCAGCATAGGGGAAAAAGACGAAAGTGAGGAGAAATTAGTAAGGTGCACACCAGATGGACCCGGAAGATACAGCTTGTGTGGTAGAGACATTTGAAAGATGGAAGCTAGAGGGGAGAGGAGAGAGAGGGAGGGAAAGAGAGAGGGGAAGAAGGAAAAGAAGGAAGAGGGGAAGAGGGAGGGGATGTGAAGGGAGGAGGTGGGGGGAGGAGGTGGAGCAAGAGAACCAATAAAAACAAACCAACAAACAACAACAGCACTGGAAACCTCTTTTGGAATGGCATAGAAATTATCCCTAAAACTTTTGAAGGTGAAAGAGGCCTGATATACGTTAGTAAACTGTTACTGCTAACTGAAGAAACGTTTTGTTTCCGTATTAAAGGTCTTAGCCTCGTTCTTTCTTTGGAGAGGCCTCTGCTCATCCTATGGTTTATGTTACTGTCTTTTTCATGTCTTTCTCCTTTTTGCTTGTTGCTTATATTTAAATCTATACTAATTTTTTCTTAATAAACTCCAATTTACTTCATTAAAAATAAATGAAAAAAGGAAAGTCTGAAATGACATTAAGAAAATGTTAGAGACAGCCATTCTTCTATACGCCCCCCCCCCCCGCTGATAACACATCATGTAAGAATTTCAAAATGCGCAACTATCATTTAATTGAAGTGATGAATGAGTAGACTGGAGGGATGGCTCAGTCCTTAGGAGCACTGGCTACACCTCCAAAGGATCTGGGCTTGATTCCCAGCACTCACATGAGGGCTCATAACTCTCTTTAAGTTCAGGTCCAGGAGATACAGCGTCCTCTATGCGCACCAGACAGACAAGTGACACAGACACTAAATGCTGGCAAAACTCTGATACACACGATGTGATAAATGAGGTAGCGAATGTAGAGTTTGTTCATTTATTCTGCCTTTGTGACAGATGCTAGGAATTGTTCTAGGTCCGAAATAGGTTTTCCATTGCCATTAGGGTAGTTTTTTTTTTAAACCATATTATTTTTATGATCTACTTTAGGAAAAACCACAATTGCGGATGGAGTGTGATGGGGAACAAGGTAGAGTAAATAGAAGTATTCTAATAGTTTCACTTTTGGCAAAAGGGATATATGGATGAATTTGGGGGGATTATTTTATTGATATTAAAGATAGAGAATTCAGTAAGATGCAGTGGTTCCCAGCACTTGGGAAGCAGAAGTAGGTGAAACTCTGTGAGCGAGAGGCCTGGGCTCCAGAGTGAGTTCCATGACAGTCAAGGTTACACAGTGAAATCCTGTCTCAAAAAACAAAACAAAACAAAACAAAACAAGAGCAGACGAAGGAACACAGGGACTGGGTTTATATCAGCAGCATCCACGTGAATGTCTAGTCTGTGTGGCGTCCTGCCTACAGTCCCAGCATGGGAGACAGACACAGGGGATCCCCTGAGCAAGTTATCTTGCTATGCTAATTTAACTGCTGAGGTCTGGGTTCAAGAGAAAGACTCGGCATCAAATATATGCTGGAGAGTAATCAAGAAGACAGTGGGATTCAAACTCCAGCCTTCATACGCACACCCCCATGAATGCTACACAAGGAAGACACACATGTATGCACTCCTACACACACACAGATGGGGGAAAGAGCAAAGATTCTCCACTCTGGGAACTTGTGGTGGTTTTCCACAGAGAGGCAGAGACTTCTAGGCTGTGTCTGTATCACCAAATTCTTGCCAGCGGAGTAGGAAGAGAGATGCTCTGAAAAACTGGGGACAAAACTTGAAAGAAAATGTCTTGCCTTGGTTTTGCCCTTCCTCCAGTGGAAGATAAATGTGTTCACAGGTGAGCTGCGGCCTAGGATCTGAGTTCAGCAAAACAAAATGTGGAGCTAACCAGGAGACATCTGGAGCAGGGCCACCCAGAACCTGGACAGGCCTTTCTGTGACTCGGAGTCCGTTAGAAGTGATAAAGGGCAAAAGCTTGTTCATCTCCTCCTCCTTCTCTTCCCCTCCTTCTTTTATATTTTTTTATGTATATGAATGCTTTAAGAGTGTGTGTGTGTGAGAGAGAGAGGGTGGGGAAGAGGGAGAGACTGTGCCTGCTGAGGTCAGAAGAAAAGAGAGCTGCATTGGAGCCACTGGAAATGGAATTACAGATAATTGCAAGCCATCATGTGGGTACTGCTAGCTGAACTCTGGTGCCCCTGTAGAACAGCCAGTGCCCCTAACCAGTAGGCAATGTCTCCAGTCCTGACAGCTTCTTAATTACTTTATATGGTAACCTTTGGTATAATTGTCAAATTGGGAGCGTAGGCCCCAGCCCCTTGCATTGATCCCAGCCCCCAGGCCTGCTCTGGACTCCAAATCCCCACAGTCCAGGTCCTGACCCTTCCCTGGGGGAGGGGCCAGGACCACTGCCCAGGGTATTTAAGTGAGTTTCCAAAAGAGGAACACGTGGTCCCTTTTCTTTCTTCCTGGTGGTCGCATTAGCGGCCTACCGGAGAGCGCAGAACTTCCATTAAACCTGAATATTTCTTAATTTGGCTTGTTTTGATTTGGCTTGATTGGAAATTTTGCATCGGCAGGGAGCTCGTGTTAAGAAATATTCCTAACAATAATGTTATAGAAACTTATACGGAAGTGATACAGATACCACAAAGAATAAGTGATGTGATTTTGATCTGAAAATCTACTAACAGCAAGGGCAAAATAAGGTGGGCTGGAAAGATGATCACCCATTCATACGCAGGAAACAACTGACAGCAGTATTACATGTGATGGTATGTATGACAAATAATTTGTTCACTAAACTAGGTGAAGTGGCTGGACACTTCCACAAAGAGTATGTGATGAAGCATGGGTGGAGTATGGAAGTTAAAAAACAGGTGTGTTAAGGAGTAACATTAAAAATAGATATGCAATCAACGATAAGGGGACACACTTTCTGTTTTCAGGACCCATGCTGCTGAGCTAGCAATTTGCATAGCTTAGTAAAATCCTCAGAGGCAAGCAGTCCTAGGAGAAAGTCAACTCTCCAATGTGCCTGAGAAGAAATGGCTAGCTCCCAGAAGACAGAGAGCAGCAAGGACCATGGATGAAGGTGCTCTTCTCAGCAGGGTGAGGAGCCAGGACTCATGTCTCCTACTATATGGCATGTCTCCTGCTTCATGTCTTTCTACCCCCTGTGCTACATGCACGCTTTTGTTCTGAATGGTAGTTTCTGTCACAGTTACCCTGTTCCTGTTTATTTGGGAGGTGGGGCAGAGGTCAGAAGAAGACAACATATTGATCTAATGAAGAAGCCCGTGTTTCAACCAAGGACCCTGAACTTTGATACGGGATAAAGTAACAATCAGATTTTGGATTACTTCCCTTAGAAATCAAATAGTGCCTTTTTATTTGTGGAAATGAATCAATATCTACGTAACTTGTAGCTAGAACCACGCTTTGTGTAAGCCAGGGCTACTTTCTACCTAACTCCTTCTCCTGACTTCCGTAATAACACTGATTAAGCTGAGTGTGGTTTTTTTTACACTTCCCAGGGTCCTTTGTGATGGCAGGAATGTGGTTTCTCCTGCAAGTGTAATGGAAGCAACATTGGTGGATATAATTTCTGCTTTATCTTTTTAAAGATAAGTAAAAACTCATAGCCTAGGGGTTGAAAGATGTGTGATGTAAAAGAAGGGCCCAGATCTTGGAGTAGAGAAGACCAGAAAGGTGGATGCAGCCAGACCAGCTCATGTGCTAACTCGAATTTTTATTCTGCTAGAAACAATCCAGGCTTGATATAAAAGAAAATTAATGAATGAGAAGATTAAAAGAAGAGCGAGCTTGGCCTTTACCTGAGAGTTAGAGTTTTGTTTGTCCTGGTTACTAGGTACTCATGTACAGTCACTAAGATGGTTCTAGTCTGGCCTCATTACCCTAAAGACCAGAGTTGGGGTGACTCTGCCATGTGCGCCTCTGTGTGGATGATGAGGAGAAGAGAGTAGAGGGCTCTCTTCTGCGATGCACAGGATACATAAATTAGGACAGAAAAATATGACAAATCATGCCACAAAAGAAGTGCTCTGAAAGCTAAGAGATGCTTCTGGATTCTCCCCTACTCTGTTGCCTTCCTTGAAAGAGAGAATAGCAGCATGGTTAAATGCTACTGTGTGTCTGTATCTGAGCTATTGCTTGTCCTGTTCTTTGATCGTTCATCAGAAGAGACAGGTTAAAACTATGACAGGCACTTCTTGCACACCAGCAATACTGATAGGACTATGGCTTTCAGAAGAGCACAGCTGAACCTCCAGCTGCCTTTAGTGAGAGCTAGGTCCTGTTGGAGAACATTTGCTCTGAGTACCCAAGGTTATGCATGACCCGGGAGGATGGCAAACCCTTCGCCCTCAAAATTGTACAATCAGGTCATGAGGCAACAGACTTTGCTCCTGGAGGCAGATGGCTTTTTGGAGTGGGGGCTGGGAGAAGCTCTGCCAACAAGCAGCAAATGTGAAAAGGCGGTTGTAGTCCAGGTCAGGGCAAACAACTGGACTAACCAGCCAGTTAACAGGGAGCTAACAGCCCAACTGAAGAACACTGTAAACATCCTTGACTGGGAACCTGTGTGTGTGCATGTGTGTTTGTGTATGTGTGTGCATGTATTTGTGTGTGTGTGTGTGTGTGCATGTGTGTGTGTGTGTTTGTTTGTGTGTGTGTGTGTGTGTGTGTTAAAGCCCAGAGAGGTCCAACAACAAGGAAAAACTTCCTTATCAGGAAAACTGCCCAAATCAAATATGTTCCTAGAGCAAACTCTGATCTAAGCATGCTGTTGCTCAACTACTCACAGATGACTAAATCAAAAACAAAACAAAACAACCAAAAAAAAATCTTTGTAGAAAATTAGGTTTTAAAAACAAATCCAGCAGCCATGTACCACGGGATCCGAGACTCCTCAACTCAGGTGTGCTTCTTGCAACAACCAGAACAAGTGGCAGAAGGAGAACTCTGGAGAAACAGAGAAAGAGGAAATCAGAACCTGGACTTGTTATAGTATCTAAATTTTCAGGTTCCTATGAAAACGTAGAACAGGAAAAAATAAAAAAAAAAGTAAAGCATGAACCGTACTTAGTATAAAATGCTTTTTCTGTGAAAATTGTCTCTGGCTGGGATGGCACTTAAGCACATAAGCATCAGACTGGATGCTGCATGTGTGCTGAAGAATCCAAGGACTTAGAGTGCATTTGTTGACGTGACTACAGGAAAAGGCAGTGGCAGCGCCTCAGAAATGGGGAACATAATATAATACATCATTCAGAAAGAATTCTAGAGCAAATAAATATTCATAGGATCCAACAAGCTGGAAGAAATCCAATTCTGCATCAACTTGTGAATGATAAAAAGCAGTATGCCCCTTCTGAATACTATGCAGCGATTAAAAGGAATAAGCCTTGAACCACTTGACTGCATAGATGAATCTCAGAATGCTGTGCTTTGCTTCTCAGTGATGTGCTACAGCTCATATCTCCTCATTTAAGTAAGTAAGCCCTTTCCTATAATCTTAATTTAATAACAGCCTCATCAGTAACTAGAAAAAAATTCTATAGATCATTTACCTTAATCTTTCTAACAGAAAGATGGGACCATTGAGATGAAAAACATTCAAATACAGCTCAAAATCTGACTATTAAGTAAGTAATTTGATAAAATAATCCACATAACAATCAGAACTCCATATGGTTAAACTAGATGTGACCAGTGAGATACTTTTGGCCACACAAATGAAGTTTGATCTTTTTAAAACTTTGATTTTCACAGCCTGCTGACAGCTGAAGTGTTGAAAGGCCAGTGTGGAGCATGAGATCTAAGTGATGTTTCAGAAGAACACAGAAACTTTTCTTCATTTCCTGTGATGCCAATAGTTAGAAAAACAACGCTCTTCAATCTTAGATGTTCATTACCAGCAGCCAAACTGCAAATTCACCATGTTCTCCTGAACCCACCAGAAAGTAGAAGTCACACAGCAGCTAAACTGAAGAGTTAAGAGAGACAAACTTGCAGTTAGAGAAGAATGGAACTCTTGCTTAAAGGGAGTAGGGAATGGGGATGTAGTTGGTTGTTAGTATCAGAGAGTCGAGCAGAAAGACCACCCATCCAGATCATCTTGGCCAAATTAATTAAAGCAAGCTTTTTTACTCAGGTACATGGGCTGTCTCTCCCTAAGAGTAAGGTTAGAGAGCTCAGCATTGGATATGAGCTATACTGCAGAGGCAGAAGGTTTCCAAATGGGGAATTTGGCGGGCAAAATAGGTGGGGTTACAGGAGCAGAACACAAGCATAGCAAGTGAGTCATAACGACCTCCTGAAACAGAGACATGATTACAAGGTGGTCATAAGATAGACTTAACAACAGGTGGTCATAGCAACCTCTTGAAACAAAGGTAGGGTTGCAAGATGGTTATAACAACTGTTTGAAGCAAAGACATTGTTGCTGTTTCCTGTAACAGGCAGTGTAGAACCATTTGTAGTTAAGATTACAGGTGAGGCATAGTCCAGTCCTTGAGAAACAGAGATTCAGTCATACCTAGGATGAACTTAGTTTGTCTTTACTCTAAAGTGGCTTTAATCTCAAGATGGAAGCAGGCTGGTTCATCACAGGCACCAGTAAGAACCAGTTGAGGAATTTGGTTAAGGAACTAGCAGAAGTTTAATGTGAGCTGCCGAGAGAGTAGAGACCCCAAGGGCAGTAGATGCAAGAGATGTTTACACATAGATATTTTTCTCCTGAAATTTCATCAAAATAGGTTGATGAGAGCCTATCTTTGGGGGTGGGTTCCCCGAGAATGGGATAAGTCCTGCAGGATGGGCTGGAAGCCCTGATCAGTCTTATTCCTCATCTTCATCCTGCAAGTCTTAGACCTCCTACTGAGGTGCACACCTGTATCCCAGGCACTGGCTGGGGTTGTTTTGGGGACTGCTAATGCTTTCTGTGAAACAGAAAAGCTTCCTGTTCTTGGAGAAAAGGCAAGACTATGCATGGAGTGCAGAAAGGTAGCTGGTCAGTGGGAAGTTTAAATGCTCTTGTCCATTAAGTGTAACCATAGCAACTGAAAACCACAAACTCAGCTCAACTCTTCCTAGAATGAATGACTCAATCCTTGAAAAGGAAGGTACATACTAAGAAAAGGACACCGAGAAGACTATATCCTCAAGATAGTGGTCACAGTGTGTGCATGCGACTGAGGCTCAGTCAGAATCCATACAAGAGAGGGAAGACCCCATGTCGAAGGTGAAGCTGGCTACCAGAAAACCCTCTCAAGATCAGCCCCCACTGTGAGGCAGGACGTTTCTATAGATATTTGCACTGTAACCATAGTAACTGGAAACTCAATTCAACTCCTTTCTTCTAGTTATCTCAATCGTTAAAGCTACAGATCTAGTACATGGAAAGGAATGTCTTCATGTAAACTTAGAGATAGTTTTCTCAGTTCCTATTCCTGCACAGATGTCGAACTTAAAAACAACCACAAACTGTAATAAGAAGTGAGTACAATGAACAAAGTGCCAAAAACAAGCAATAATGGATACAACTTCAGATGATAATGGAACTATCAGGAAAAGATTGGTTAATTCACTAAGACTTCAGAGGAAGAGATAAACAAATAAGAGCACTGGCTATTTCAGTAGAGATAGAAACTGTGGTGCGGTGTACAGTGAAAACAAAAATGAAGAGCACTACAAAAATACAGATACCCAGATGCTGGTGAAAAGACTTGACACACTTGAGGGAAGAAATATTCAGTGTGAAGACGGACAAAGAGACATTAATTATACTGAAGCCAGATTTCGTATTTATTATCAGTGAGAATTTAAAATGGCACAACTATTTTGTATTTTGAAGGTGCCTGCACACACAGGTGCGTGTACTCACACAGACACTTATACATATGCATACTTTTTAAATAAATAAAAATTTAAAAGCAACATAATGGATAGATAAAAGCAATATGCTTAAATTTCAAAAAGATTTGTGAAGTGAAAGAAGTCATCCCCTCACTAAGACCATTTACCATAGTTCTCCATGCATCAAAAAGAAAATTACAGAGCTGAAGACCCAATCAGCACCCCAGGGGATAAAGATGGGAGGGTAGTGTGAAGAAATCGAGAGAGAGAAAACAATTGTTTTCAATGACTATTTTCATGGAGGATAATGTGATGATGTATTTTTCACAATGCTTAGAATTCAGTGTCCCAAAGAGTAATTCTTAGCATGACTAAAATTATCTTTTTAAAAAGTTAAAAAATATAGCTTGTTTGTATTACTGTATTCAGAATTTGGAATTGTGTGATTTTTACAGTTAGAAAAACTTAACAGATACACATGATAAATACAACTCACGGCTGTTATGTAACAGGCTACCAGGCCTTAACACAACTGATACCATGTTGGAAGCACCATTCTGAGCTTAGCAGCACATAGGCCCCAAAACCTGCCAAAACAGGAACAAAGACCTAGACTTTTCCAGGATCCAGGAAAGTCTCTAAGTTTGCTAACCCTGTTTATGGCTTCTGTAGTTTTGTTTCTCACTGTTCTTGCTAACTGAGAGATGTCAATCATGGTATTGTTTTTATGCATAAAAGACAAAGAATGGCAAGGTTTGGTGTTGGCGAAAATTTCTGTCCCACCAGCAGCTCCCAAATAAACACACTGGAGCTTATATTAATTAAAAATGCTTGACTGATAGCTAAGGCTTGCTACTAAATAGCTCTTACAACTTAACCCAGTTCTATTAAGCTATGTGCTGCCTGAAGCTTGTGGCTTTTACTTCTATCCCATTTTGTGTGTCTGACTCATTCTGCATCTGGCAGGCAACCCTTCTGACTTCAGTCTTCTCCTTTTCAGCATTCTGTTTGGTTTTCCTGCCTAACCTTATCCTGTTTGGCTATTGGATAGTCAGTTTGTTTGTTAAACCAGTTACAGCAACAAATCTTCACAGTGTACAAAGGTATTATTCCACAGCATTTTCCCCTTTACATTTAGTTAAAAAGGAAGGTTTTAACTTTAACATAGTAAAATTATATACACAAAACTAGTTATCAAGTAAGAATTACAGTTACTATATCTAATTTATTTGTATTTGGCAAAATTAAGTACAAAACTTTAAACTCATAAACATAAAAGAGCTAGTAAACTATTTCTCCAATTTTGTCAAATTTTGTTAAATTTTACCTTTTATCATATTTAAGGCAAACTTTAACTATAACTATTTAGTCTTCATCTCCATCGAAGACTCCAGAAAGTTACCTAATGACAAGGACATCAGGCTGCCTGGACAGTCATATAAAGTTCCTCTTCAGTGTTGGGCATCCAACTCTGGCCTATAGTCCTACATATCCGACAGACTTTTCTGTGAAGCAGGGAATTTTTAAGGACTGTCCTACCTTGTCTTGGCAAAATTTGGCAGTAATCTTTCTTGCCACCTCCTGGTTAATTTAGACAGTAGTTGTTAACAATTGAGGCCAGGGTATTTTTTTTTTTTGCACACATGGCTAGCTTTTGTCATAATGAAACAAACTTTATATGGACTTTTTTTGATGACCATCATCCTCTTTGAAGTAATTGATGTTGCCAGGAGCAGACAAGTCTCACTGTTGAGAAAATCTAAGTTTTTAAAACATTTTAAGTGCCTATTCTGTTGGTCTTTGAAGTGTTTGAAGATTACCTATATCTGAAAATGTATCTCTGTATGCATAGAAAACCTAACTAATATGACTACAAGTTTGACTATTACAGATGACTATTAATCTATATTTTGGGGAGGGGAGATGAGATAGGGTTTCTCTGTAGCTTTGGAATCTGTCCTGATACTAGCTCTTGTTGACCAGACTGTGCTCAAACTCACAAAGATCCACCTACCTCTGCCTCCCAAGTACTGGGATTAAAGGTATGTGCCACCACCACCTGGCTAATCTGTATTTTTAAATTATATATTACATATTTGAATAAGTTGCATAAGCACAATAACCCAAACATAATTAGAAACATATATACAGTATAAAAATTAATTTTACATTTGCATCAATGTTCAAGAATCCACACCAATGTAAAATATTTAAGACTAGTAGTTGCTTTTTTGGTTTACAATTTACCTTTTTATCTTATTGTTTCTATATCCTATTTCCCTTTTTTCCTTTAGAAAGATATCTTTGAATTTAACTCCTTTGTTAAGCTTTTTTCCTGACTATGAGCAATAGAAATTTGTAACAAACCTGCCTTAAATAAGAATAAACATCCATAACCTAATTTTTGGGAGTGTGGCCATAGTTCTCTAGAGTACTTCCTGTTGACTGAGAAAACAAGATGGTGGTTTAGTCTTGGCTGGGGTAGACTGTGTGTACAGATCATCTCAGCAGTTTTGAAGCTGCTTTGGAGCTGGATCACTTGGACCATCTGTTTTCATTGGCATCTGGACTCCTTGCTCTGAAAATACATAAACTTTTAAAGAAAGGTAACATATATATCTGCATTAATATAAGTATATTGTGCATTGTACGTATGTCAGCCAAAGATGTCTTTTTTGTTATGTGTTTGAGCAGGTAACATGTACATCATATGTCTAGTAGTTGTTTTAGGTTTATTTCTTTATGTCTGTATTCAGGATTTCGGGGGGGGTGTCCTCAGTCACACCTGATTTTTCTTAACACAGAATGAGTTCACAGCTTCTCATTTCCTATGAAATAAACCCTTCTCCCAAAGTAACACAACTTCTGACTTAAATTTTTAAGTCAAAAAAATTTTTTTATTGATTTTTATTGAGCTCTACATTTTTCTCTGCTCCCCTACCTGCCTCTCCCCTTCCCCCATCAACCCTCCCCCAAGGTCTTCTACTTCCCATGTAGATTAGTTCTATGTAAGCCCCTCCCTGGTGTCCTCATTCTTGTCTAAATTCTCTGGGATTGTGGTTTGTAGGCTGGTTTTCTTTGCTTTATGTTTAAAAAACTACCTATGAGTGAGTACATGTGATAATTGCCTTTCTATGTCTGGGTTACCTCACTCAAAATAATGTTTTCTAGCTCCATGCATTTTCCTGCAAAATTCAAGATGTCGTTATTTTTTTCTGCTGGCTAGTACTCCATTGTGTATATGTACCACATTTTTCTTATCTATTCTTTGGTTGAGGGGCATTTAGGTTGTTTCCAGGTTCTGGTTATGACAAACCATGCTGCTATGAACATATTTGAGCACATGTCCCTGGGGCACTATTGAGCATCCTTTGGATATATACCCAAAAGTGGCATTGCTGGGTCTTGAGGAAGGTTGTTTCCTAATTTTCTGATAAATTTCCACATTAACACCCAAAGGGGTTGTACCAGCTTGTATTCCCACCAGCAATGCAGAAGTGTTCCCTTTTCCTCACAACCTCTCCAGCATAAGTTGTTATCAGTGTTTTTGATCTTGACCATTCTTTCAGGTGTAAGATGGAATCTTAGACTTGTTTTGATTTGCATTTCTCTGACGACTAAGGATGTTGAACATTTCCTTAAGTGTCTTTCAGCCATTTTAGATTCCTCTGTTGAGAGTTCTCTGTTTAGGTCTGTACTCCATTTTTAAATGGGATTATGTGTTCTTTTGGTGATTAATTTTTTGAGTTCTTTGTATATTTTGGAGATCAGACCTTTTTCTGATGTGGGGTTAGTGAAGATCTTTTTCATTCTGTAGGCTGTCATTTTGTCTTGTTGACCGTGTCCTTTGCTTTACAGAGCTTTTCAGTTTCAGAAGGTCCCATTTATTAGTTGTTTCTCTCAGTGTCTGTGCTGTTGGTGTTATATTTAGGAAGTGGTATCCAGCGCCAATGCGTTCAAGTGTATTTCCCACTTTCTCTTCTATAAGGTTTAGTGTGGCTGGCTTTATGTTGAGGTCTTTGATCCATTTGGACTTGAGTTTTGTGCATGCTGATAGATATGGGTCTATTGTCATTCTTCTACATGTTGATATCCAGTTATGCCAGCACCACTTGTTAAATATGCTTTCTTTTTTCTATTTGATATTTTTTGCTTCTTTGTCAAAAATTAGATGTTCGCAGGTGTGTGGATTAATATCTGGGTCTTCTGTTCAGTTCCATTGGTTCTCCTGTCTGTTCTTATGCCAATACCAGGCTATTTTCATTACTGTAGCTCTGTAGTAGAGTTTGGAGTCAGGGATTGTGATGCCTCCAGAAGTCCTTTTATTGTACAGGATTGCTTTGGCTATCCTGGGTTTTTTGCTTTTCCTTATGAAGTTGATGAATACCATTCTTTTGAGGTCTGTGAAGAATTTTGCTGGGATTGGGCATTGCATTGAATCTGTGCCTTTGAACATTTTAAAACAGATTGTAACCCATTTAGAGTTTATTTTCATCGGAATCTGTCTTTACAGTGTATTTGTAATCTTTTTTTGACCACATGAGTTTTTAAAGGGCTAAGCAGTGTGGCTTCTTCTTTGGCGGCTGGCTCTGTTCTGCTTGATTTCCTGAGAGAGCTTAGCTTTATAGCCAAGGTACTGGGAACCGTGTTTACCATCCCAACACTGGGGAGTTGTTGGTTCCACACTGATACTGAATAGTGCACTGCCCACTGTTTATAAACCCCATTTAATTGTTAGGCTGTTAAAAGTCGTGCCTGTTTTTGCTGCTAGCACTAAGCCAGGAAGATGTTTCTTAAAGGAGCCATGCTTCTGCTGGCTGCTAGCAAACATTCTACCACAAAGTTGTGCTTTATGATTCTCTTTTTCTGTATTTAGAATCCTTCTTTAGAACTTTATGTGGATATATGTGGCCCTGGACTTTGGGTGCCATTTGCTGGCGGAATTTTCTGTCCCACCAGCAGCTTGGCCAATAGCTCAGGCTTGTTACTAACTAGCTTTTACAGATTAACCCATTTCTATGTGCTGCCCTGAGGCTCATGACTTTTACCTCTATTCCAGTTTTTTTGTGTTCAACTCGTTATGTGTCTGGCTGGCAACCATTATGACCCTGCCTTTCTTATTCCCAGAATTCTCAGTTTGATTTCTCTGCCTAATCTTATGCTGTCCAGCTATGGGCCAGTCAGCTTGTTTATTAAACCAATCACAGTGACAAATCTTGACAGCATATGAAAGGATTATTCCCCATTTACCCAGGGGCGACATGTTTTGAGCTAGGTTCCTATGTACCCACTCTCTGGCAATACAGACTTTCTAGTAATCTTTGGTGGACTTTCCTTGAAATATTTGCCTGTATCCAGGGTGAAACCATTTGGAAATCCTTTCTCAGATGACCTTCCTTACAGACAACACTAAATTACAGCTTGGAAGAACATCCCATTCTGCTGATCCCAAGCAGTTTGAAAACAATGTACATTTTAACAATTAAAGGTAATTGTTTATTTCTCAACTACTCACTTAACATTTTGTTTAAATTAAGCTAGTCCTTTCTTTCTTCCTCACAGTTAACTACTGTCCACCTTTCTTTATCATCCTTTGGAGTATCAGGTTGTTTGTTCCCCAAGAATGCTTGTGCTAAACTCATGAACTATATACGGGGACACACACTGTTCTTACCTAAGTGCAATCTTAGTGACTGTCCCTCTGTGGGATAATTTTCATAATTACATGGCTTTGCTGTTCCATTTACATTGCCTGGCTTTCCAAGGAATAATGAAATAATGATTGTAATTATAATCAGTCTTATTGTGAAAGTCCTTTGACACACTTCCTCAGTTGTTTGAATAATGTGCGCACACAACTGGAATGGATAAAAGAACCGAATTTTCAGAGCCATCATTAGCATATATTCATTTCAGGCTACCTTGGTCATAAATGGGCTTTCTCATATTGTCCATTCAATAGCCTAATTTAAGTTCACCAACCCAGAGTATAAGTGTATAATTTCAATTTAAAGTGTGGAGGTTAGGAGCAAATCTGGAGCTGGGACACTACCTCCTGCAAATTAATAGTTATTAATGCTGCCAATAAGGGGTTGGAGGTGCCCGTACTGGAGATGAACTTTAAGACAAAGGGAGTCACAGAAATCAAGTACAAGAGGGGTTTTAAAGGTGTCTATGAATTTTCTGCTGCTGGGAACATGGCACCATTATCTTTCCATAAACCATCTGGGATTTAATGTTTACAATCAAAATATATACTTTTAAAAATATGAGATAATTCTTGAATTCTTAAAATTAAAAAAAGTACATCCTAACTTAACTGTGCATAACATTACCTTGGGCAACAAAAATCCATTGTTTGAGGGTTAAGGATGAACCAAGGATGTAACACATGTCTGTGATCACAGTACTCAGATTCAGAGGACTGCAAGTCCAAGGCCAGAATGGTTTACATCATGAGACTGTCTCAAAACAGAATCAAAACCAAATAGGAACAAAAGAGTCAAAAGCTGATAAATTGGGTTTGAGCTGCATATCAAAAATAGAAAAAGAAACTAATGAAACTTCTTTTAAGGCCTTGTGTTGTAGACACCAGTTCACTCAGAATCAGAGCCAAGGGCACCCCTGGTTAAGACCTTCCCTTGCTTTTTCACCATGCCTGTTTGCGTTAGGCTATGCCATTCCTAACTGTGCAGTGTCTCCTGGGAGAACGGAGTCTTCTGGGCATGCCTTCTGAAGTACTTCTCACCCTCAGCAGTTCTCTCCGTTCACAAGAAGCCTGACTTTGAGCCCAGCTCCTCTGTTACCGCAATCAGTCCTTCTAAACATTTCAGTGTGATCCTAAATGTATTATTGTGGCTCTTTCATTCTCCATAGTTTATCCTAAGAAATTGCCACTTAAGTAAATATGAAAACATAGAAAGCAGGTCTTATTTTATAGAGGCTTTAAAAATAACATTTGTTCATTGGTTTTATGTGAGTGTCCATGGGTACGTATGTGCCACAGTGTACTTGTGGTGGTCAGAGGATAACTTGGGCATCCCAGCAAGCGCCTTTGCCAGTTGAGCTGTCTCTTGCTCCCAAAAGGATTGCTTTCAATACTAGAGTAGCTTGTTTCCATGACTCAGCTAACAGGTAGAAAGATAATGCTAAAAAAAAAGAAGCAATGTGAAGAGTGATATGAAGATGGATTTGAAGGTGGCAAGAGAAACAGTAGGACCAGGAGCAGGTCCGTGGGATGTGTTAGAGGAAGACAATGTAAAGTTCAACTATGGTGTTTGAAGTAAGAGAGGAAAAACAGAGACAGACAAAGAAGAGCTTATAGGCCTAGAATCATCTATAGAATTCTAGCAAGGAATGGTTTGAGAAGTGTGATGGCAAAGGACAAATTTCTTCCTTCCTTCCTTCCTTCCTTCCTTCCTTCCTTCCTTCCTTCCTTCCTTCCTTCCTTCCTTCCTTCCTTCCTTTTTCTGTTTTTTCAAGCCAGAGTTTCTCTGTGGCTTTGGAGCCTATCCTGGAACTCACTCTGTAGCTGGCCTCGAACTCTCAGAGATCCACCTGTCTCTGCCTCCCGAGTGAACTACTACTGCCCGGCTGTAACGGTTAAATTTCAATGACCATAAAATATTTAGCCTGTGGCATACAAAATATACCAGTGGTGGGAGTTGGGAAGAGTTTGGTGGCACTGGCAAGCTTCGCATTTAAAGAGATTGCATTCAAAACCTGTATTTGGCACTGAAGACCAACCATATGGTAACAAGCAGATGCTTTAATTTCTCCCTGAATTACATAGTACTTTCACACACAGAGGTTAGCACACATACCCACAAAGAGGGTTGTGATGAGGGTTGAGAGCTAATGTATGGGAGGCACCTGTTACACAGGCTTCCCGGTCCATGAATGGAAATCAAAATTGTTATGACCACTGTAAAGAAAGGCCTGTTCTAATTATCCACCAATGATTAACAATGACCCACAATAGACTAGACATAATGGCATATTTACATGGGGCGTTTTCTTGTGCCCCAGGGAGATGGCCTGACTGACTGAGTCCATTCATGGTATATTGCCACCAGGGGTCCCAGGGTTGACAAAGGTTCTTGGATGCCTGCTTATTTCCTTGAAAGTAATTCTGAAGGGAGACATGGAAGGTGAAGGGAAATACAAGCTGACAGGTGGAGAAGTAGGATAGGAGTTAGGGTATGGGTGCAAGGGAGGACAGGGGAAAGAGAGTCTCTTTAAAGGCACAGGGCAGGGGTGCACTGGGTGCTGAGCAAGCCAGTACAGTAGACAGGGTGTGGTATGTAAGCTGTGAGCTGAAGAAGCCTTTCACCTTAGAAAGAGGGTGGATCCTGGGAAGGGCAGGCAGCCGGAGGGTGGGGACCTGGGCCAGGGAGGACTGGGAAGAGACAAATGGGAAATTGCTGGGCCTGGTTGGGTGGAGCTCAGCCAATAAATCATTTGCAATTGGTAGACACGGCATGTGTCTTCCTTTACGTAGTTGCTCCATGAAAAGGGCCCTCCTTTTTTGCAGTACTCGTTTGAGTCACTCAGTTACTCATTCCTGAAGGCAGCTGGACAGCCCCACGCTGCCGAGTGGCCAACAGTAGCATCTGTTTCACTTAAGCAAGGACAGGCAGCATTACACATCACCGAAACCATCAGGGCAGGACGGGATTGTTTCTAGAATTAATTAAAGGACAAAGATGTGCTGTTAACGAAGCGGAATGTGCTGTACATATGTAAATATGGCCTTAGATTCTTCTGATTTAAGCAAAGCATGCTTTGATAAGAATTCTGTTGGAGCCAATCTCTTGCTGTGCATGGTAGATAAGAATAGGAAGGAGGGGAAGAATGGAGCTGTTGGATGTATGGCCCTTATGTGAGCAAGAGATGGGTTCAAATCTCAGCCCTGGCTCTTGACTGTGGGGCTTTGGGAAATTGCTTACCCTCTTCAGAGCTTAGCTTGCTCTCCACCAAAGAGGCAGGGCAGGAACTGGATGCAGTGTATAAGGTAGTTAACATCAGAGAAAATAGTAATAATGGTGATGATGATGATCCACAGCTACTATTACTTTTGGAGTGCTATACTGTTTGCTCATTCCCACCATTAGCTCTCATTTCCTCAGAGGCTATTGAGATAGGAGCATCTCAGTGAGTCCACAGAGGAAATGAAAGAGGATACCCAGACTCCATTGCTTAGCAGGATTCCGAGGTTACAGGCAGCTGAGCTGCTTATTCATGTACCATACCTGGTGTCCTGCTATGTGAGGTGTGGGCACGCAGGGCAGCGTGGGTCAGACTGACAGCGTGTGCTCAGTCTAACACTTCATTTCATGAACCAGAATCACAAGCTCACATGCTTTACCTCCCCAAATTGGGGGATTTTTTAAAAAAAATATGACTTAACTGATTCAAGACATGCACATGTTGATGGGATGCAGAACACACCAAAACTACATAAAGTTTAGAAACTAGACAGGGCAAATGGCATAAAATATGACCAAATAGACACTCTTGACAATGTATCTGTGAAGTTTCCCCCAATACTCTCCAGTCCCAAGCACCTCAGCAGAGAGCTGGGCCACAGGAAAATGAGCAACAGCTGGGGGTGTACGCAGCAGGACTGCTGACGGGGAGGAAAATGCTTGCTGAAGTCAGTGATGGTTGAGACAAACAATTGTCACCAAATGTCCTGTTCCTTTCTCCCTGTGAAATGGCTGTGACAACCACAATGCACTTGTCATGAGAATAAGAGGCCCAGTGCAGACAGATGCCTAGAAGTTTCATGAACCATCAGATGTCCACCCTCAGCCTGCTGCCTACAAGCTGTCCAGGGTTGTTGTGAATACAGCCCAGCATAAATATGTGAACTTATTCAAAACACTGCTCTTGATTTTTTTTCTTAACTCAGTTGTGAAATCAGTGACTGTCAACTTTGTACACAGCAACACAGACCAGACATGCTGAAAGGTTCATAATCCCATCCATGGCTTCCAAATGTCTTTCTGGTCTCTGTTACACTGCCGCCTGGGACCCACTGATGGAGCGATCTAGTTCAGTTTGTCAGTGTGGCTGGCTGACTTGCTTCTTCTTCACTCCATGTCTCCACCTCAAACTCCCTGTCAAGGCAGACGGAGCTTTTCTTAGTTTCTTATATGCACCATCACCCTCTCCTACAGACCTATGCTCCTGCCGTGTTCTGGTATGGATCATCTTAGCCACTTAGCCAGTTCATCCTCACCCACTCCCTGAAGGTCATTTTTCCCAGCCTGCCTTCCCCACCCACCCAAGTGGGGGCCCGAGGTCCCTAGTGCATTCCTCCAATGTGTTCCTTGTTCCCTGCCAAAGGCTGTCGTCATACACTCTGCATGTTTATTTGTGTCCACCTTTATATGACAGCTCAGCTTATCCCATGTTCCTGAGGGCAGGGATTGTAGCTTTCCTGATGCTATCAATCCCCAGAGGCCAGCACAGTCTCCCACGCAGTGGGAAAGACTCTCCATAAATGCCTGTGGAATGAGTGAAGATACCCTCCAGTGCACTTGTTGTTTGTGAAGCCAGTGTCTCAGGAAGAAGATGGAATTTATGAGCAGTGCTTACCAGCAAATTGTAATTAGTGCTAGCATTAAGAACATGTATGTAATTATTTCTGCATTTCTTATTTTGGAATGATAGTTATTTTGGTAAGATCTGGGGGTTTGTGACAACTGAGGAATTATGAGCAATATCAAATGTGGCAGTAGGTGGCTCCTGTTCATAGCTTATGCGAGTAATACTCTGGAAGTAGACAGCTTGATTGGGAACTTCTCTTTTAAAAACAATACAACTTTAGAAATAAAGGGAATTGCATTGAAGAAAGAGAAACCATAGTAGCTCTTAAGTATACATTAAATGGCCCCCTTGTTTGGCCTGTATATCTGAAATGCATATGGAGTGTCTGAGGCCCAGTGCTTGGCTTCATTTCAGACAATTGGAGACTATTGGCTTCTCAGACACGGCACGGTAGGTATGTACTCAGGGACCTTGTTGAATGCACTTGCGCATTGATTTCTCTCCTGCGTAGTTTTCATCTCATAAGGAAACACACTGCCATGCCTAGTGGCGAAGCAGTTGTTGTAGACACAAAGGGAGTTTGTGCAATCTGACATCTCAGGAAACAAGTCTGGCACTAATATCTCAAGGCTAGAGCAATTGCACGCGTGCCAGCTGAAACCTGCCTCAGGAGCCCCTGCCGACCCTTCCACACAGTAGACTGGCTGCCTTACCCAAACAAGGAATGTGCCTGTCTACAGTAGAGATGGCCGTGTCAGGAAGGGGTCCGTCTGAGAGCAGAATATCTAGGTTAGAACTCTGAACAGCTGTATAAATGTTGTTGTATGTAATGTTCCTCATATGAAATTAGAACTATGAATCCAAATGGGTCTCCTGAAGGTCAAATTCATAATACGGATAAACTGTTTAATTCAGTGTTGAACCATAGGAAATGCACTGTGAACCAGTACATCAATATAAATCTTTTTTTTTTCTTTAAAGGAAGAGCAGGGTTTTTCTTTGTCTTGTGGTCCTAGAGAGATAGCGTCTCTATTGGCAGGGAAGGTCTGGCAGTAGGAGCAGGAACAGTCAGATCATATTTCATCCACACAGATAACTCGCCATGAATCTTAACCATGTGTCTTCTTCATTATTAAGAATCAAATAGGGCCAGGTGGTGGTGGTGCACGCCTTTAATCCCAGCACCCGGGAGGCAGAGGCAGGCGGATCTCTGTGAGTTTGAGGCCAGCCTGGTCTACAAGAGCTAGTTCCAGGACAGGAACCAAAAGCTACGGAGAAACCCTGTCTCAAAAATCAAAAAAAAAAAAAAAAGAATCAAATAGTATTACCTTTAAAATAAATGTTAATAAATAAACAAATGACTTTTATTCACACTTGAAATAACATTAATAAATTATTTATGTATGACTTTAAAATACCTGGGCCCTTGGTTCAGAAGCTTTAGTTGGTTTATGTTTCTCCTTCTAGAAAAAGGAGCATTACCTGAAGGCTAAAGAAAGTAGCTGGATGTGTTTTTTTCTTTTAAAACATCTTTTTAGATGTCTTTGTCTTATTTTTATGTATATGACTGTTTACCTGTGTGTCTATATGTATATGTCTGATGTCCTCAATAGCCAGAAGAGGGCGTAAAATCCCTTGGAACTGTAGTTACAGATGATTGACATGTGGTGCTGCAAATGGAACCAGATCCTCTGCAAGTGCAAGCACTCTTACCCACTGACCATCTCTTTAGCCTCGGAAGTGCACTTTCATCTGAGGGACACTAACTTTGATCGGATCTGTTAACACTATGCTACCACCCCTGATTCCTCTTTTCATATGAAATGAAACAGAATGTGTGCAATAAGCAGGGGCAGGAAAGACAATGCTGCGGGATCTCACTCTTTCATGTGTAAGAGAAGGATTATTTCACAGAAACTTAGTACTGTGGGGGTCACCAGAGGCTGTGCTTGGGTTTGGCAAATGTTGGGTAACAGATGCACAATTTCAGTTGAGATGAAGAATTTCAAAGGAGTTTTTTTTTACATCATATTCACTACTGATAATCATAGCATACCTATTATTTCCAAATTGTTAAGAGAATCGATTTTGAAGGCCTAGTCTTCATGCCACCCCAGATAATGAAGCTGGGAGGCCGTTCGCTTTAAATAGCATGATTGGGCCATCCTACACAGGTGTGTGAAGCGTCATGTTGGAGGTGACAAGCGTGTGTAGTTTCTTCAGTTAAATTAAGCATATAAAGGCACAGACATTTCCCCAATTGCACCTTTACCCCTTCAAATAGACTCACTATTGATCACTCAGCCTTGCCATTAACTGGGAGAAGCTGGGTACTGCTTTCCCAAGGCTGAAATCCCCTCATGCCCATTGTTGAGTTTTGGAACTTTTTCATAGGCTGCTCAGGAAGATAATTCAGGCTGTTGAGCAACTGGAGAACTCTGCAAGCTTAAAGCAAGACCAGTAACAAAATAACTCAGCAATCCGGATGCTATGAAATCCACATTTTTGCTTAAGATGTATGTGTTTATGTCTCTGTGTGTCCATCTGTCTGCCCTTCTTCCTTTGAGAGCTGCTCAAACTCCGAATTCCTAGAAGGGGAAGGCCCAGGCATTTCTTGAGCACTGAGAGTCACAAGTGTAGTAGTTTCCACACAGCTTAGCGTGTTTTCTATTTGCATTTTAATCATGCCCAACCTTACACTGGGAGGTGTCGCCACTGGATTCAACACCGAGATGGTTTTTCTGTTAAATCGTGGGTTGAAGGTATTGTGAGGAGAGATGTCAACTCAGCTTCCTGAAGTTGACAGACAGTGTTCAAGCGCTCATGAGGAAGCACATAACAACATAGAGTGAACACAGATGGTTTGGGTATGGATAGTGATCTCTAGGAAGGTGCGCATGTAAAATCCCACACCTGGCTATGATGAAACCACCACCACTCAGTCAAGTTGCAGATGCCAACCAAGTTTTTCCTGATTTTCCTGGGCTGCAATCAAGACTTTCGCCTGGGTTTGGTCTGAACTTAGAGGGCTACTGGGGCAAGTCGTGACAAGGAATAACTGTGGGCTTGGGTGGCAGGGTTTAGAATTTCACATGGATAGCTGCCCAGAAACCATCGCCAGCAGGGCACCTGGAAGAGACTTTCAAGTGACTAGGACAGCTGGAGTACAGCTTTCCCACCTAGAAACTGAGCATTAACTGCAGGCCAGAGACACAAGGAGGATTTCCCACCTAAATATTCACGTCACACCCAAATCCTGTAATTTATGAAATGTCAGATAGTTTAGCTTTTGTAAAGTGCAAAAGCTTCACTTTTTAAAGGTATTTATAAGTATTTTTTTTTTGCAATCTAAATATACATGTCTTTATGGGGACAAAATTGTTTGTTCCCTGCCGAAACGTGGATTTGAATATCCCCAAAGAATATTATTTTGTTAGGCACAGTTCTGTTTCTGTGACAAGGAAGTTCTGGAGCTGCCACCTCTTTGAAAGCTTCGCAATGAAGTCAGCCATTGCTAAGAGGAGCTCAGAATTCATCAGGAATCTTGGAAGAAAATCAAGTTTTATCTACTTGATACAAGTAGAGCGTTGCTGTCAGATTTCTGAATGTTTCAGGACAGGAAAATAGGTGCATTTGAAGAGTAAAGCACAAAGGTTAGCAGGCGTGTTGGTCAGGAGCCGAAATCCCATTCTGCATAGGAGGATCCACGGGGAAATGAGCACGATCAGGATGATTATCTTGCTAGTGTGACTGTCAGCTCATTGCTAATGTTAAAAGTTGGATTTGCAGTAAATAATCTAATTCTTCCCGAATGGCCCGCATGCAGGTAACTGATGCTCTCTCAGGCATCACAATATTAGCAATATTGTAGAGTTTACATATATGAAGCTGCTTATACTAATAAGGCTCTTAGTCATCTCTCCTTCTTTCCATTGTGGGTCCAATATCTGTAAAATGATATTAAATAGGACAGGAATGGAGTGTAGTAATTCTATGGATCATTCAGATTGCAGAAGACATTAAAGCAAAGACAATTCGGTAAGTGATTTCTACGTTCTTTACAGTCATTTCCAGTGCATCCAAAGACTCTGGGCACAGCACGCACTTTAAAAATAAGTAAAATAGGAGAACGCCATGAACACTTTAAGCTGCTTTCCTCATGTGAAGACAGTTTAACCAGTAAGAAGGTCTAGGGCAATGGTTCTCAACATTCCTAATCCTGCAAACCTTTAACACAGTTCCTCAGGTTATGGTGATTCCTCCCCGCCATAAAATTATTTTTGTTGCTGCTTCATAACAATTTTGTTATCAAATTTTAATGTAAATATCTGATATGCAAATGATCTTGGGCAACAAGGTTTGACCCTCCCCTAGAGGGTCGTGATCCACAGGGTGAGAAACACCAGTCTAGGGGCTGCCAATGTGCTTCTGGAGTGAGGCTCCTGAGGAGGGCTATCTTCATCTACTGCTAGAGAGGTTTATCTTTTCCCAGGATGATACGTGAGAGACCAATGGGAGAAAAGCAAGATGTGTTTCAGTTGAACATGTGCCAGCTCCAGTGAGTCACGGCGTCCTCAGCAGACGGGTGGGACTTCTCACTGAGAAAAAAGGCTCACTCCACCCACCCTGTGCACCACGCTTTGCCAGAGCTCAGCACTCTGTAAACTACTTTCTAGATATGTCACCGGGCTCTTTGTGGGTTGACGAGGAAACTGTAAAACCCTGACCAGAGCAGGAATTAAATCCCACTTGAGTGAAGGCTGACTTCGCACATAGACTCAGCTGTGTGGATGTGTGTTTAATTGAAAAGCTAAGCACCTTTATTTGTGGATTTTGAATTTTCTAGAAACGTTTCAGCAATACATAGGCTATACTTTTTATGTCCCATTTGCTTTTGACGAAAATTATAAAAATATTTGCTTATATTTCTTTTTTTAAAGATTTATTTATTATTTTATATGCATTGATGTTTTGCCTTCATGCATGTCTGTGTGAAGGTGTCAGATCCCCTAGAACTGGAGTTACAGGCAGCTGTGAGCTGCCGTAAGGACACTGGAAATTGAACCCAGGTCCTATGGAAGAGCAGCCAATACTCCTAACTGCGAAGTCATCTCTCCTGCCCCTATATTTCTTTTTCACATTGTTAAAAATTTTTATAGAATATGTAGGAAAACCCATGAACTTCTGATATTAAAAGGCATATGTCATGAAATGTTTTTTTGGGGGGAAGACCCTCATTATTTGGTATAGACTGACGTCAATGTAGTGATCCTCATGTCTCTGCCTCCCGAGTGCCATGACCATAAGTTGTGCCAACACAGCTATCTTGGCGCTGACTTGTGTAGGTATTGATAGTGGACACCCTGCACAAAATGGTTGCTAGAACATTAAAACTAATGACCTAGTGTTGTGTTTAAATTCTGAATGAATACCCAATAGAAACCACTGAAGGTCTCTCTTTTATTTGGGGGGTTATAAGGATCTCGTATTATTTTGTATTCAAGAAAAATATCAAAGGACAGAAACCACAGAACTTGGAGTTGGTCAAATGCTACCGATAGCCTTGTGCCAGGTAGAATCACAAGCCAGGACTGAATTGTAGAGAGAACATTTTATGTAGGATTTTATGAACCCTAATTGTCCAAGACCATTTTTTTCTCCTCTTAGTTGTGTCCTTGCCCAATAGTTCAGTGAGTCATAATAAATGCACCAAGAAAGGTATTTCTGATGGTGTCTCTTTGATGTGTGAGTGTGGTACATGTGGATGCATGGGTGGTATACATGAATAAGCACACGGAAGCTAGAGAAGGGTGTCAGGTCCTGCCGTCTGACTCCCCACCTTATGCTTTTGAGGCAGGGTTTCTCACTGAACCTGGCTCTAAGATGGGGTCCTTCACGCTCCAGAGATTCTCCTTTTCTGGTCCCCTGATCACTGGGGTTACACCAGGGTTTTTTCATGGGCATTGGGAGCCAAACTCTGGTCTTCACGCCGGCACACCAAGCACTCTTGCCTTCTGTGCCGTCTCACCAGCCCCTGTGGCACTTTGTGACATCCCAGTTAGACCAGAGGAGAGAACACTGGACCCCGGGGACATTCCTGAGTGCTGGTGTGTATGTTCTTCCCTAACCCTCCTTATCTCCCTTGAATGGCACGACCCTCCCTTTGCTGGCCAATTCTGCTCCTTTTTACCTCCATGGTTTTGAGAAGATAATTTAAGCATAATATTCTCATCAAGTTGTGAATGGCTCAATGGAAGCTTCGGTCTTCTTAAACTAGATTTAAATGACAGTTTAAGGATATTCATATTTTTGCTGGTGAAGGCACAAGTTAATCTGTTGTAGGAGTGACTGGAGAAAAAGTGAGGAACAAAGAGGCACAGCAGCTTCAAGACAATGGTGCAGTTCTTCTCCTGTTAGTCTATGGGCCCCTTCTCTTTTTCCTAATTCTATGTTCTGTGATGTGGCAAGTTTTCCTTTTTAAACTCTAGCAGTATGGACTGTGTTTCTATAACTTGCTTATAAATAACATCCGAAATGTTTTATGTCTCACATCCTCCTTAGGCTAAACCCACAGTCTTTACCTGCCCCACGTAATGCTGGGAAGAGGGAGATGGCCCTGGAGATTTTATTATTGGCTATTGCCACAGAAATTTTTATTTCTGGATATTCTCTGCAAAAACAAAAAAGCCAAGAGGATCTTTGACAGTATAGATTCAGTCAAAAGGAGAAACAAGAGAACAGGTCCCAGAAATGTCACTTTCCTGTGGTTCATAGCTATCCTTTATACAACTAGAGCTACAGTTTGAGTATAATAAACTAATACTGAAACGTAAGTTCAAAAGGACAGTAATTTGGGATATGATTATACTTATTGTAATCATGTTAGGCAATTTCTTTCTGAGACAGGGTCTCGTGTAGTCCAGGCTGGCCTCATACACACTATGTAGCCATGGAGACCTTTAACTCCAAATCCTCCTGCCTCTGCTGGGGTTATAGGTATGTGAGATACTGCTTTACTTCTTGCTGGGGATGGAAGACAAGGCTTTGTGCATGTCTGACAATCACTCTCCCGCCTGAACTACATCCCTGTCCCACTGAACACGTTTTCTAACTCCCAGATAGTAAAGATGTCCAAATACGCCTCTGGTTTTGACAGCAGTGGTAGCACACTTGTTGTTCTGGCGATTGGACAAGTGAAACTTGTGACAAGCATGGTGATGCTGAGACACGGTGTGTTTTCATCTGGATTAGTCTGGTTGACACCATCTTTTGCAGTTCCTGTGTCTGTAATCCAAAAGTTTGAGTCATTTCATAGACCCAATACATTTTTCCTTGAGTTTGCTGAGGTCCTGTTTCTTGCATCATCTGAAGACATGAATAATATGTTGTACGGCCATGGGTGCTGTTGACTGCAGGGCCAATTGCTGTTTGTGACTGGCATGGGAAAATCTACAGGAATGTGTTTGCATTTGTAGCCACCAAACACTGAGTGCGCATAGTCTGCTATGCTTGGCATTTGACAGAAGGATTGTGGGATGACTGAAATGACCATGGGAAATGGTAGCTCTGTGTTCACATACACAGCCTCATCAGAAAACATAAGGTTATTTATACTTTTCACTGATTTTGATTAGAAGTTTAGAAAAGGAAATGCAGACCAGATTGATTTTCCTGGGAAATACGGAAGTTTTGAGGTACCAGAATGAATGATGCATCAGGTAGAGCAAAATGAAGATTGCTGGTCCTGGCTGCCTCTTGAAGAGGAAACTTTCTATATAAGAATATGCTGAGCATTGATGAGGAAGGGGCTCATGAGCCCCACCCTATCTGGGGCTCCTTGGACAGTTGATGTGCTCGGGGAGAGTCAGTTTTCTTTAAGGGTGTGGCCCTGATTGATGCCCTATGCTTCAGTGGGTGGCCCCACACCCATCCAAGTATGTGCAGTACTGATTGAAATTACTGGTCTGCTCAGGAAAAAAAAAGAGGACATGAAGTTGAGACGGGTCTGGAGGGTATGAAGTGGATCCAGGGGGAGGCAAAGGGTAGGTTGTGAAAGGACTAAAATATATTGTATACATGTATAAAAATTTTCAAGAATTAATAAAAATATTGCAATAAAAATTAAAATAAAAATTAAGATTAAATATGCTGATTAAATAGTTAATTTGGCGGTATTTAACCTATAGAGCGACAGGAAATTCTCTGTCTTCTGAGGCTCCTCATTCCTTGGTAGGCTGTTTCGTGAGAATGTTCATTGTATTTAACTGAGATAAGTCTGAACAGATAATTTTGTCTCTCTCTGGTTAAGTGCCTGCTGTCCGCAGATGCCAGGATGTTCAATCTACCAGATGAGTAGTGAGGAAGAGGATTGGGATCTTTAATGCACCCTGAAATTGCGGGAAAGTCCTCATGTTGGTGAGAACTTGAAAAGGTGAGCATGATGTTTTGATAGTCCTACATTTATTTGAAACAATTCATTCTAGAATTTTCCTTCAGTATGATCAAAGGGGGAGAAATGAATGGATAGAGAGTTTAAGTTCTGAAACATTTCCCAGGCTCTAGACTTCTTGTGGGACAAAAAGACGGATGTACTGTATCCACGTGTATCACTACACTGAACTCCCCCAGAACACTGCAATGGGTACCATTCTTTGCATTCCTTACTGGTTGCATGAACAAGGTGAGCACAGCTGGCAATTGCTCACCATACACTGTTGCTTGTTAGTTCTTGTTTTCTGAAGATAGGTCTTTAGATGTGGAACTCTGTCTTCGTATTAATCTGTAAACTTGTACCCAGTCTCGGGTAACTTGTACCAGTTTCGAGTAAGGCAAGGCCCAATGTCATAATTATGTGCCAATGAAAGGCACACGCTAACACTATCTGTGTAAGCCTGGGTTTCTGGTTAGCATCACTTAAGAGCACCAGGGAGTTCTTGCTAAGAGCAGACTAGCTTAGCCTGGAAAGCCATTGTACCCTAGTTCTTTTCTCTCAACCTCTGTCACTGTGTTATGTTAGGAAATGTCATCTTACAACTTCTGTTCAAAAAGTTTCCCCATTTTTCTAAGGGATGCATTTTCAGACAAACCCTCTGGGATTCTGTACAAATTCTAAGAAAGATATTCTAATAGCCTTAGAACAGAAGTAAAGATGTTTCTCAGTCCTCGTGTCTTCTGCTCATAGGGTGGGGCTCCCTTTGATGGTACATTCCCTTAGTCTCTCAAGGTTGGAGAGGCTGGGAGTGTAATTTAAACTTTATTGAGTCCCCTGGGATTGCTATGCCTTCATATCTCAGGAAAAGACAAAATGACTGTAGAATCCCTTTGAGGTCCTTGGTGAGAGATGACTTGATAGTGTAAAGTACCATTATAGCAGATAGACCCTGCGATCCTGTCCATGAGTGAGTCTAGAGTCAACATTAACACAGTGAAGAGATTGACTTCAAACCTCCATTGACTCAGGTTTCTGCTAAGGATGCTCATTGTACTCGATCAGTAAATGTTTTCTCAATCCAGACGAGCATTACTTTTCATATGAAGATGACTTAGCAAGAAACTGAAACTCGTTCTATCTGCAGAGACGAGATGAATCAAGTTCTGACACGGGATAAGCCCTGACACAGGCAGAGGCTTGTCCAGTGACACACATCGGCGTCAAACAGGAGAAGACTCTAGGATTGTCAGCATTTCCCAAAGGACAGAAGACCTGATAATATTAGTGTGCCAGCACCTTTAAAAACTCATAAGCCTAAAAGAAATTCTAATTTTCTTATGCATTAAACTGAAGAACAAGGAATTTAGTGTTGGCTTTATATACGTGTAACCTTGCATACTTCAATTATGAAATGCATGGTGACAGAATCAATTGATTATTTTCCATAGTCTATTTTCTTTAATTCCTATTAGCTTATGGATTTGAGAATCATTCCTTGGATTCCATTGTGCTCTGGATGGAAAGGGTGTGATGAGGTGATAGATAACAGAATTATATCTTACCACTTCACTTAGCAACAGATATTTATGCCGTAGGGTTTTTTTTATGGTTAGGTGTGAGAAAAATGTTTCTTACTGCAAAGTAGATTTTTTAGTCAATTTCTTGGTCAAAAGGCTGTGCAGTGAGGGATGTTCGCATTAATATGTCTTGTGTTAAGAAAGACACTTTGGACAATCTTGAAATACTGACCGAAGGCAGTGTAACAGCAGACGCATGGACTTTTGATACTGCTAAACTCTCTGTATATGGGTGCGGTGGGGTGTGGTTAGTTATACCAATCCTTTTTATGGGTAAATTTGGTTCTTATCAGTAGGAAATGAGACTTGGCTTTCCAGTCTGTTTTCTGTGTCAAAGGGGAAATGGTTCACAAGCTCCTTGTTTATGATTGTAACCCGAGGTGTTGGGGATTTAGCTCAGTGGTAGAGCTCTTGCCTCGCAAGCACAAGGCTCTGGGTTCTATCCTCAGTTGGTTTGTGTGGGGGGGAGAGAAGTTAAATAATTGTAGTAGCCCGATATCTAGAGCTGGAGAAGAGTGGAGTGAAGGGAACCTTTCACTCTTGCAAGCCACAAGGGAACTCAACCTGCAGAAGGGTTGCGAAAGCTTCAGCTTGCATCAGTGTTACCTGTGCGGCTTGCTAGACAGGAAGTTTCCTTGATCTTTCCCATCTCAGGATGGCTCTTCTTGTCTGGTTGGAAATCAGAAATTTCTAGTTTACTGAGAGCAACTGTTTGTTTCCCAACTTGCTTCATCTAGATGCTACTCAGAGAAAAGCTCCAGATCATCACACACTAGGACTTGGGCTAGGGAGAAACCAGTGCCGCAAAGGCAGCAGGGTGTGCTGCTTCTCATCACTCTGACTGCAGTGTTGGAAAATGTGTCAAACAAGGCTGTAAAGTCTTATTTACTTGCTATCCCATCTCATTTCCTCATCTCTGCCCTGTACACTCTAGCTTCACCCCTTCAGGGTAGACCCTGTTTGTCCTCATCTCTTTAGAATGCTATGTGCTGTAATTCTGCAAAAGTCCATTTCCCATAGCGAAATCAACTGTTTTAGGATATTCTTGGAATCTACTCCTGCTTTTATTTGAGCAAAGGAAGTTTAGTCCAGTGGCTAAGACTGCCTGGATTCAAATGCTTCTGAATTATCAACTAGCTGGGTGTCCTTTAAGGGACACTTTATGTTCTAGGTTTGTTGTCTTTAAGATGGGATAATAAAAGCATCTATCCTATGTCTGCTAATATATTCACTCCTCACAGTTCCCATACCTGTGTGTGTGTGTGTGTGGGGGGGGGGTGACAGATGTAAAACACCCAAAACAGTGGAAAGAACCTGGTAAAACCATTTAAGTGCTACGTACTATTCATTGTGTTTAGACCACTGGGCCATTTGTCTGGCCCTAACTGCTTGATGTAAAGGGTTTTACTCTTGGATTTAGGGAAATGAAGAGTATTTGCTCCTTTACTCGTTAAAAACTATTGGCTTCTTTACAGACAGATAAAGATATAAGTGCTCTACAGAAAACCACAACCAATCAGTACACAGACCTGTGAGTCCAGTTCCATCAGATACACCTACAAAACATGCCCATGGGAACACAGTGGAAGAAGGGGCAAAAGCCAGCCAATCAGGGGATTTCTGTAATATCGTGTCTCCTACTAGCATAAAAGGCTATACTTGTAAAGAAGTCTCACCAACATGACCAACCAAATGTGAGTTGAATAAAGAAGACACCATGAAGCCTAAGGAAAAGCCTACGAGGCCTCAACCCTACACAAAGAACTATAGACAACCGGGGGGAATTGGTTGTCCAGTGCCAAGTGATCAGCACTGAAAAGAAACACACAAGTGACGTTATAGGGACTCAATAGGTCATATTTAGGAATGTATCTGCATATCCAAATACATATATGCATATAATAATAATTGATTAAAAATGAATTTGAAAGAGAGCAGGGAAGGGCATATGGGAAAGTTTGAGGGGGGAAAGAGAAGGGAGAAACTAATTAAAATGCAATGTCAAAAAATTAAAATGCAATGTCAAAAAGAAAATAATGATAAAAAGGCATAGTGGTGAGGTGAAAGAAATAGCGGAAAAAGTGTGACAGCACAAACATTATTCTTAAGTGAAGTGGAGCCTTTTATAGCCACATGGAAAAGTGAATTCGGAAGATTCCTGTTTCACACAGTTTGGCAGCTACTCCTAATAACGTGTTTCGATTCATTCATTCATTCATTCATTCATTCATTCATTCATTCATTCTCTCGCTCACTCAGACAAGGTCCTGTTACATAGCTCTGGCAGACTTGGAACTCATTATGAAGACCAAACTGCTTTGAATTTGAGATGTTCCTCTTGCCAGCGTGTCTTGCTTGCTGGGATCACAGGCTTGAGCCACCACACCCTGCATACTTCTTGAAGCATCTGAAGAGATGTTTTATCACTGACAACATTTTATCAGCTCCACAGGTAAGTCACTTCATCCTTATCAGACTGTCTCCTCAGGACCTCTGAGGTGGTGGTGATCTTTGCATTTTTCCAGGTAAACGTTGCTTTAAGAGTGAATATCTTTGTCTAAGGGAATGCCTTGATAAGCTTATTGGTGACCTAAAAGGAGGTTTCGAAGGGACACGAATAGAAATAGATAAGGAGACTAAGGTACGGGTTGCCCCCTCACCATTTTCCCTTCATTATAACTGCATGGTGTCTCCTCTCCCCGCAAGCAGAAGGTGAGACCCATTGCTGAAGATAGCACATACTGTTTTTGTTGGACATAGAGAAATAAATAGGGCACTGAACTGGACTAGTGCCCCTTTGCCTGCTGAATAGCTTTCATAGAACTGGGGGATGCTATGCAGTCTAGTGGGGAAAAGTCATCAATGGGTTTATCCGGTGGTAGACCCTGTGTCTGCAATACGTACCTGCCAGGCTAGGGGTGCTCACTGTGCGATAGTGGTATGAAAGACGCAAGCTTAACCCGCCTCTTTCTGGTTGGATTTAAGGCCTGCTTTGCACTAGAGAATTCATATCTGGTGCTGTAAACCCCATCAAAAGCCCCTGGCTCTGGAAAGTATAGGCCCTGGGGGAAGCTGCTACTGTTGTTTTGTTAAATGGACATGTTGTCAAACTGCCTCATAAATATTTATGTTTATAACCATAAATTAGTGCTGATGTCAGCCTTGGTTAGAGAAGTTTCTGTTTGTAGTGGGAGATAGTTACTGCTGAGACGGCTAAGAATAAGTGAGTGTTGAGTGCTTAGTTTTTAACAGTACATCTCTATCAGTCCTCCAAAACTCAGAGGATGTCAAAGAAGAAGTGAAAGATGTGAAGAGCTGGAGGCTGGGAAGGAGAGCTGTGAAATGGAGTCTTTGGATATGGTATGGCTATTGAACTCATGAACTCACAGCAACTGTGGTTGTCAGCACAAGACTTGAACAAGATGGGGCCAATCAAGAGTCCATCATGGATTGGGAAGGGGCTCACAATGCCCCTCCTTCTGTGGCGTGCGGTTGGTAGGCTACCCCTCTCCGATCTGTTGTTGCCAGAAGAGGAATAATTATTTGATTCAGTATTGTAGGCTCTAGTAAGTTGTCCTTGCTCAAGTAAATAAGCCTCCACCCATGTTCATATAAGCAACTCAAATTGAACTCAGTAGGTCACAAAACAAGCAAGTAAGCAGGCAAACAAACAAAAGACGAATGTAAGCAAAAGGAGAACCTGTTGAGAAGCAGTGCTTTAGCAGTATTTGAGGGAAAGAGAGAACATAATGGGACAAAATGTCAGAAACACGTTAAATACATGCATGAAAGTACCTGTATTAGGGTTCCTGCATTAGTTCTTTTACTGTTGACGTGATAACAACCAGTTACCAAAAGTAACTTGTAGACAGAAGTCTTTACTTTGCTTTAGAGTTTCAGAGAAATAAGAGCGTACCGTGGTGGGGAAGCAGGTCAGGCAGTTGCAGGAGCAGAGAGGCTAGAGGCCACATCTCATCTGCAAACATGATATAGAAACCTGGTAATGAGATGAAGCTAACTCTCAAAGTCCAACCCCAGTGATTTATTCTTCAACAAAACTCCATGCTTTAAAAGTTTCATAACCTCCCCAAACAGTGCCACCAAATGGGGATCAAGTAGTCAAATATATGAGCCAATGGAAATGTCTCATTCAAGCCACTACAGTGTCAAATAATCATTATATATGTATAATATAATGATATAATATATAAATAACCACGCACTTGTGTGTGTGTGTGCACGCACGCGCGCAAAGCACCATAGAATCAAAGGAAAATAGAAAAAACAACAGAAATCTGGAACCTCAATAGAAAAGATTAAAGAAAAGTGAAGAAACCCCTGACCAAGCACTTGAGAGTAGCAGAAACCAGCTATTCAACTGTCCCATGATTGACTGCGCAGATTATAGGGTTTTCAAAGGTGTTCTTACTATTGTAAGATTTTGTTTTGTTGTTTTGCTTTCTAGTACCCAATACCTACTCTCATTTCTCTAAACTCCCAGTGAGACCTGTTATTACCCCCCACCCGCTTTCCCCTGTAGGATAGTTTTGTAGGGCCCAGACTATGGAAGACTGTA
>NC_022020.1:10892437-10909383 GCF_000317375.1 Microtus ochrogaster | reverse complement strand
CACACACACACACACACACACACACACACACACACACACACACACACACACAAGTTCTGGAATTCCAGGTGCTAAATATATCCGGGAGGCATAGGACAGGTTAAGGAAAGATTGGGAGCACAATGGAAAGCTGCTTCCTGGTGGTCCTGCAGCTAGGAAGGCCACCTCCCTTCTCCTTCCCTGCTTAATCAACCACATATAGTGGCCAAGTACTTCAAGTCACACACTTACCATATAATTTATACATATTATCCCATGTTCCACAAGAAACACCAGGTGGAGACTATTATTATGCCTTGAGATGGATAAGAAAGCAGAGGCAAAGTCATACTAATTCTCTAGTTAGAGATCTCACAGCTCAGGAGACCCAGGCTGGCAGAATCAGTGTGAGAAAAAGCCTGCCCAGATGTCAGAGGCAGTGTGACACCCTTGGCACCTTGAGGATGGGGTAGATGATGACCTATTTGTGTCTGAGGGCAGAAAAGTTGAACCTTGGGTGGGATGGGCTTCATTTTGGATCCAGATGAATACATATACTTTGTGTATCCAGGGAGCCAGGCAGGGAGAATGACTGCTGGCCAAGGACATCATCCTCAGGAAGCTCTTTCCAGACTTTTGCCTCTTACTGGGTTATGGTGTCATTGGAAAAACAACTCCATTTAAAGCATGTTCAGTGAGGAAACACTTAATCAGCAAACAAGAGGGGGCTCTTTACAGAAGAACCTTGGGAAACATAGCTTTATAATTTCTTTCATTTAAATATTTATACTCAAACGGCTATGGGTCTGATTACTGCACACAAACTTAGTCAAAGTCAATATTTCCTTTTGTCTTCTTTACAAAGTTTTTAATCCATACCCAAGGCATTGTTAATCATAAGTTCTTGACCTTGATCGTTAAACATTAACCCTGCATCATATTTTTCTGCTGTATGGTAGACCTTTGACCCAAGCAAATGCAATCAGTTTACAGGTAGATAAAGCAATTCAAAATGGCTTCAAAACAATTGAAAAGGGAAAGAAATGAATAAAAATCAATATATTGAAAAATAAAAATATTTCTAGCTCACACCTCCCTCTCCCTCCCCCCTCATACACACATGTCATATATATGTGTGTGTGTGTGTGTGTGTGTGTGTGTGTGTGTGTGTGTGTGTATGGTGATGGGGATCAAAATGCTAGGCAAACACTCTACTAATTGACCTATATCCCAGGGACGTTTTCTGGTCTAAGGGACATCTTTACAATTCTCCCTAGCCTGAGCTGTAGAACTCAGTAATTAATATGTGTGTATGTGTATTTATATATACACACACATCTATATTAGATATATTATACACACATATAATGATATCTAGGTGTTTTGGGATGAAACAAAAGTAGAAAGAAACTTCCTTCTAGGAGATAGCTTTCTGGCAGAAGAAAATAAGACTTAACACTATGGCTAAAAGTCATCTTCCATTCACCCCTCTCCATTCACCAGCTTCCTTTACACTGGGACAAACTCAAATACATTTAATTCGTAAATATTCAGTATAAAATAGAAGGGTCATAAAATGGCCTAAATAAAAAATACACAGCATCTCTATGCAGAAGATTATAAACATTTACTAGCTTTTATAAAATGATTGCTTGGCATCTTAGCTCATTCTTGGTTTGGAAGACTAAAAAGTCTGAAGAAGTCAATTGTTTATGCAAACATCGATGGAATTAGAAACTTTGAACTTTAGTTCTATAGCTTAGGCCAGGGAGAACTATAACGATGTCTCCCAGACAAGAAAATTTCCCTGGGATGTAGGTCATTTGGTAGTTATTGCCTAGTGTCTTGATCCTCATCACCACATGGAACTAAGCATGTGATCTGCCTGTCTGTCCTCTCAACTGTTGAGGTTATAGATAAACATAGGCATGTTTTTAACATGGATTCTGGGGATTCACACTCAAGTCCTCATTCTTGGCAAGTGCTCTTACTCACAGAGCCACCTCCCCAGCCCAGATTCCAACATCTTATTCCAGTCAAAGGGCCTCAGCCGGTATCAGTAGGTTCATATTTATGTCACCATTTACTAGCTCTCTGACTGGGAAGAAGTTATTTAAATTCTATGGGTCTCAATTTACTTGTCTATAAAATGTGATAATAATAGACCCATTTCATGGACTTGTTATGAGCATGAATTGAGATAATACATATACAGAATTTAACAGTATGTCTAATGTGTAGAAGTCAAACAATAAATGAGAACCACTATAATTAGTGTGGTGTTTGTGGCAATGGTGATGATTTTAGTCTAGTTCACCCATCTCTTACCTTTGACCCTTGGTTTCTGTTGAATATGACAAAAGATCTCAAATATCAATTTACCATCTCGTCATTTCAATTGGACTATTGAGTATCCTGAACCAGTAGATAGTCAATGGTTCTGAAACTCAAAGTTATGAGCCTAGATTTGAGATGGTGGTGTCAAATGTCTTGTGTGACATTGCTAGTGGTATCATCCTAGACAGATGGTCTCTGTGGCAGGCCATCCACTGTACTTTCTTGGGGTGAAATCTCCCTGACCACTTCCAGTTTTGTGAAGCTGGTTATGAGCTTTTCTATTGACTTTTGTGGTGTGACTAAAACTATGTCAATGAATTACTTTTCTAGTTTGCTAGCTGGTGTCCACTCCTCTGGAGGAACCATCAATCTAGACAAGTGCATGGTTTCTTTTTTCTGGGGATAAGGTCTCATTTAGCCAAGGTTAGCTTTGAGCTTGAGAATGAGCATAAACTTCTGATCCTCCTGTGTCCACCTACTGAGTTCTGGGATTAGAGGCATGTAGCACTACTTTCTGGTGATGGGAATCAGACCCAGGACTTCCTGCATGGTAGGCGAGACCCAGCTATTTGAGTTTTATCCATAGACTTTGTTAACAGCTTCTTGAAACTTGATTTCCATTAGAGCACATAACATCTTTATTTCTATCCAGATGCTCTTCAGGCTCATGTTTCTATGATGTCTCTGCCAAACTTTTATCTTTTTTCTCCCTCTGCCATCTTTCTGTTTCTCTCTGTCTTGTTTCAAGAGAAGTTCTCCTTATGTAGCATTGGCTGGCCTCAAACTTTCATCTCCCAAGTGCTTGGTTGATCTCTTAAATCATTTAATCTTATCCTGTTTCTCCACTCCCTTCCAAGATTTATGCCTGCCCCCATCAGAATCTTCCCTTGATGGAGTTCATCCATGTCAAAATCTTCATCTACTTGACTTGACTATAAACAGTGCCTTGTAAGTTTCCTTAACTTCCTGAGTCCTATAAGTGTTCCAACTTTCTTCAGAATGGTATATTTCAACTGGAAAATATTTACATAAATGGGTTTTTAAAAGAATAATACTTCAATTGGAAAAATATTTACATAAATGGATTTTTAAAAGAATAATTTTGGAACTCTACAACTGATTGAAATATTTAGATCTGATGCAGGTTACTCACGGACATCACATTGGTACTACACAAGCACACTGACCCAAGATTAGACCTTAGCATGAGAATCTGATCTGAGCACCACAATGCATGGCTGTAATCCCATTGCTAGCGAGGTGGAGACACCAGGATCCTTGGGATATGTTGGCCAGCTAGACTGATGGAAGGAATTCCAGGTTCAGTGAGAGACTTTATAAAATCATAAGGTGGAAAAGTGATTAAAGAAAGCATTCTGGCCTCTCCATGTAGAAGCACACACATGTGTGCACACTTGCACATACACATACACACACACGAACATGTGCACACACACACCACACAAAAGAATCCACATTCCTTGCCTATTGTTTTAAAAATCTGACTCAGTAAGTTTGTGGTGGACCAAGAAAATTCCAGAACACAAACCTCTGAACTTCTGTCTCTGGTAAACACTGGTTGAGGTTATCCCATAGAAAAGGAACAAATGAACCGAGGCTATCCCATACAAAAGGAACAAAATGGGCTGGTTTGCTTTGTTCTAATGACAAAACTTTCTCATACTCGCTTAAATTCTTATTTTTCTACTTTATTCACATGCATTTTTGCATATTCACAGTTTGTCCATTAGTTCCCTTAAGAACATTGAAAATAAATTTGTTATGTGTATATATGTTTTATCCACCTAGAATCATGTCTATACAGGACATATAAACAATGACTTAGCGTGTGAAAATTTTTATGTACTCAATCACTCTCTACAGTAAAGCACCTATCAGGTGATATTTTGTGGGAGGACCATTGCTTTCTTTGCCATCTTTGGACACCTCCTCATCAATTCTCATTCAGACTATTCCATTCAAAGGAACACTGCATTCTTGGAGTCTGATAGCACTGCATACAGAATGGCGGGCAATCAAGCCTGTTTAGTTCATATTCTTTGACTCTCACCTCTTGATCCTTGTTCCCATTTGGGAGGTAATTGGGAAGGGCAGGGACGTCCATTCTGCTGAGTAGCTTTTCAAGAGAGCCAACCAATGGAGCTTTGCTCAAGCTGCTTCTTTTTATACAACTTTCTATCAAGTAGAGATCAAACTGCAGCTGTCAAGTGTAGACGAGTTGGGCAAGGAAGTGGAGCTCCTTCTACATTGTCATAGTTTAAATATTGCATGCTGGTAGAACAGCTGCATGGCCATCTTAAGCCAGAACATGTGGTTCCACATGCACAGAGTTCAGTGACCCTTCCTTAACGCCTGAGAAAGGCACAGTGCTCTGCACCACATCCTGAACTCTCGAGACACAACGGACAGTGCAAAACCAGCCTTGTCTGCAGAAAAAGACCCTAGACACCTGTCCCCCATAGTCAGCCTCTCCTTTCCCTCTTCTTAGTCCCTAATCTAGAAGAGAGGCACTCTGACTACTTGTATGGTTTGAGTTCTCAGATTATCCTAAATAAGTATGTCTGTGCTAATAGCTGGCTTCTGTTCCTTGACTCACATATATGGTATCCTAATTCATAGATCTATTCATAAACATTTGCAGTCTAGAATCAGCATGCAAGTGTAGAAACATACATCTCTCTTTTAGGAAGTAAATCTGTAGTGACTGATACAGCTACAGAAGGCATGTTCAACAGTAACATGCCTCATTCAAAGAATGGGTCTCATTCTTTGTTTCTCTTCCTCACTGCGGTCTCCTTTGTGCTCAGAGCTGCTTGTCATGTAGCTATCCATACGGTATACTGCTCTACTGACTTTTTAACTTCCCGTCAACCTACATGTGTATTCTGTTAATGCTATAGGAAAGAGAAGTGTGTGCATTGTGTGTAATGCGTGTGATGTGTGTGTGTGTAAGGTCACTATCGGGGACAGAAGAAGATTATTGCAAAGCACAGAAAATGAATCGTCAGTGTTATGCTGATTGATATTTAACAACTGACACTGAGGAAATTAGAGACCATTAGAGACAAATCCCTTATTCAGAATGTTTTGATTTGTGTCGTGTAAATTCTCGAGTGTCTTTCTGCTTCTACGTTTAACTAATGTCTCAAGACACTTACTGGTACAAGACTGCACCAAAGGCTGCTCTTCTTCGGACTTCTTCTAAGTGCTTCACATCTCTGAAGTGATTTCACGAGCTTCTTCCTGTGACAGAGTGACACAAACATCATCACTGTCCTTCCCTACCATGCTGGGTTACTGTCTCCCTTCTCTATAAGAGCTATAGCTATAGCTCCCCACTCCCCACTGCGTGTAGTCTTTTCCTTATCGGCTTCTTCATTACCCTCTGACAAGACTAGAGCAGTTCCAGAGTCATAGAGAGGAGACACTAAGTGTCTGTTGAGAGAAGTTGTTCCTACCCTGACCAATTTCCCCTTCAGCTCATTTTGCCCTCTTCCCTGTTATATATCTTTCCAGCTTACCCTCTTTCTAGAGTTTTCCATTCCTCATGCAATCTAGCTCCAAACTAGATGTCAGCCTCCAGTAAAGGACATACTCTCACCTTTTGTAATCTCAGAAACATTTATAGTGAGGAAGACAAATTGATTTGTCTCCCTTACTCTGTGCATGTGTATGTTTGTTTATACATGTGTGCCTTAGGCCAGAAACTGATGCTAGGTAGTTTTCTTCCACGTATCCCAGTCTACCTTGAACTCCTAAAACACTGAAATTCTATGCCTAAATATGCATGTGACCACATATTCCTTTTATTTTATTTTATACATAGACTCCCTTTCTGTTTGCCAGTAGTGTCTTCATCATCGCACACAGTTTCTCTTTCCTGCTCATTCTGCTTTCTTTACATTTTATAGCAGCATTTTGAATACAATAGATGATTATTCATCAGTTCTAGGCACATGGTGGAATAGCACTGTCTGATGACTTGCAACATATTGAGCCCATTCCAATCTGAATCTGGCTCTGAGAGTGGAATCTGGGCGTTCCCAACCTCAGCATTTTTTTTTAGATTCATGTTCCCTGACCTATGACATTGCGGGAGGGTTGTCTGCTACCAATTGGTTGCAGAAGCATCATAGCATAATGATAATTGGAGGCCAGTCACTAATTGAGGCTATTTCATAGAGGGTGGATGCTTTAATGAGAGTAGTTTCTTTTGTTTAGTGGTAATCGCTCTTAATTCATTTGCACAAAAGAAACCATAGTTAACACAACTGTAAAGTGGAGAAGTGTGCTCTTAATGGAACTTCTTCTAAAAATATTCCCAGATTATTCCTTTTTCCATTGCATATTTATTCTATACATTATATTGTGCATATCTATTATGTATAGTATTATTATATCTATAACTATAAGGACCTCATTTATCTTATTAATGAGAATAGAAATAGAACTGCATAAAAATATTTATTTTTAATGAATGTCTTGCTATTATATGGCACAATTAAGAATATTAAAGATTTTAAGTGTCATCTTCAATTGAAATTCACCAAGGGAGTTGCATAATTTAGACATATGAACGTCTTAGCCTATCAAGTACTTCAACATCAAATTCTGAAAATGCTTAACTTAAAAGAGTTAATTTAGAACATTGCGAACATAAAATACCTCTAGCTCAAGAAATAGTACTAAATTCACACAAAAAATATGTATAAAGTTGGTCCTTGTAATGAGTAAATGTTAAGAATGACTTAAATGCTCGGTTAAATCAGTTGTGATGCATTTACATGAAGGAAATCATGCTTCACTTAAGCAGTTTGAATTAAGTGTGGGTGCTAAATGGAGGGGGCCCTAATTGCCCTTGGAGGGTGCTGACATTTCTTTTTTTAGGCCTGACAACTGTTTTGATAAGAATTTGGAGTGATCATTTTTATTTTATGTATAATTAATTAGTAATCTCTGTAAGAACCCTTAAGAAGTCATTCCTAGTAATTTATTTCTAAATTTAATAACTTTTTACACAGAGAGTTTCCAAGTTCAATGGAATTGAAGAGCCTTTCTGTCTAGGTAGTAAGAATATATTCTCACCTTCAAAGGCAGCATTTAATAATGTGATGCTTAATACAGAAGAAGACCAACAGACAGTAAGGTTATAATTAAAAATAGATTTTAAATACTCAACTTTGAAGGTCACCAGAGAAAAATTAATGCTTTTTTGTTTGTTTGTTTCTGTAACATACTGAAATCAAAAGACTGAGGATGCTGGTTTCAATAGCTCAGACGTCCTTTCTCCTTTGTTTATATGTTTTCCCCATAGGATTGCAGCCAATATTTCCTCCACTGCAGAATTTGGCTCTTTCCACTCATGAATAGCTTTATCAGTACAGTATTCCTGAAGGTCTTAGAATAAATAAGCTCACCTGGGAGATATCTTAGAGTTGCTTAAAATAGTAACTGTTTGAAGGTCTTGAATTTTTGTCTTAAGCAGTTCTTCCTTTAAATTGACCCCATGTATTCAATTTCTCTGAAATGTGTTGCCCTGTCTCCTTAGAACTTACTGTTTAGGTCATCGAGATGCCTTCTTGATGTACCTTAAGCTAATGATTAAAGAAATACACGCACCATGTGAGGCTTTACATGTTAAGCTTTCTCTTTATGACAGTAAGTTTGTGGTAAACGAGAGATTATGCAATATTTGCATAATAAATTAGACTCTGAATTATAATCTTAGGATCTGCTACTTACCTTGTTTTTAAGTGATAAGATCTTTACTATTTTGTAGTGACCTTTTTTTATCCTTTAAACTTTTATGCGATCTCCAAAAAGGGGACTATTTTTGGATTCATGAGATTTCCAGTTCTTTTCTCCTTAAATGATACTCTTTCTTAACAGAGCACAAAGCCTGTTATGCGAATCTTTCAGTATTTGTCCAGTGGGTTCATCTGTTTGCACAACTGTAGGTAGCTTCAACAAATAAGGAGATGAAATAAAAGGTACTACTTTGGTGGTGGGCAGACACTGTCTACTTGTTTTTTTAGGACAAAATCTCCTCTATCCCAGGCTGTCCTTTAACTTTTTAAACAGCCAGAGATAACCATGAATGTCTGACTCCCTCCTCCACCTCCTGAGTGCTGAGATTACAGGCATGCACCACCACTACCGGCTTACGTGGTGCTGGGGAATGAACCCATGGCCTAAGCTGGATGTCCAGTCTACTTTACACATTTGTTCAGGAACACAGGGATGTGGTTTACTTTCCCAAAGTTCTGTCCATTTGCTAAAAGGAGCCCTTGTTGGTCTATTGGAAACACCAACTGAAATGTCTGCTATGGCTCTTGATTTATAGCAATCATCCAGAAAATGTGAACTTAGTTCATTCTCATACCTAACACCGAATACCTGGCAATATTTGTCATTCTCCCCCAGCTTTTGTCACTGCTGTCAAAAACAACTGAGACTGAACAACTTGAATTAAAACAGAAGAAAAGACACTAAAGTCCCCACTGCAAGAGTCGTCAGTGTTTACAAAACCTGAATGCTGTGACATCAGTACACCAGCCCTCTAGGTCAGCTTCCGTATTACTTGTAATACACAATTAGGGAGAATGGAATGATTTCATGTGATTAGTGGGGTAGATTTTAGTTGTTCTGCAGGAGGAGGGGCTAACAATACAAGAATAAAGTTTCCAGTGTAACAAAAAGAAAGCAATAAAGAAACTATGTTCTTGTTGCTTTATTATTATTATTTTGTCTTTATGAGGTTGATCTACTTTGGGATATTCCTTGTGATGTCTAGAGTACTGACTCCTTGGAGACAGAAAATAACAGGAGATAAGCACAATGCACTGGGGGCATCAGCTGGAATGTCATCTCTCCGGCAAAGCTGTAGAGCTTCATGGCACAGGCTATACCTGAATGCTTTGATGGGGAGATATCTCCAGATGGAAGCGATTGCACAAGCATACGTCCTCTGATTTGCCAATGCACCCAACAAGGCATCTTTTCTTTTTTTTTTTTGCATGGGGTTTATGCACAATTTCTGTTTGCACCCGGGGGGCAAGGCAGGTTAATAAGGCCAAGAAGGAGCGGAGGCTGTGGGAGGACATAATAACTGGGAGGACTTCACAGCCTCTACCTGGGGGGAAAGGGAGGAGGGCTGAGGATGGAGGGTGTTGTCTTCTGCTTCTGACTATGTGTTAAGTGGCAGGAGAAATTTTGAAAGCTGCTGTGAGGAGGAGCCAGTGGCTGGGCATGGGGTGTTTTGTGCCTCACTCTCCCCACTTGTAGGAAACCTCTCTACATTCAAAGGTAGTTGGACTGGAAGGAGGGAGAGCGGCCAAGGAAGAAGGCCATTCCGTCGCTCCTCCTCCTCTTACTTATCTCTTGTCTCCTGACTCTCTTCCAAAGCCACCTCAGCTGTGCCAACGTGGCCGCAGAGCATCTTGACAAGTAGCAGCCTTTGCCTGGCCTCCCTGAGCGCTCCCGGCCACCCTAGTAGCTGTTCACCATCCCCGGCCATTGGGACCTCTTCTGATGGCTGTGGCCTCCGCTGCCCCAGGGAGCACCTTCTCTAAGCAGCTCCTTTTCTCTCTCCTGGTGAGTAACCTCCAAGGATTAGGGAAGTAGGCATGCTCTCACCTGCTTCCTCCTGCCAGTTGGGTCTTGAAAGTGAGTCTTGGCAGGAAGGAAAGGCAAGGAGGATAGAGAGAGGGGGAAAAAAAAAACCTGATGTGAGAATAATTTGGAGAAGAGTCGAGGGGCTTGGGACCTTGGATGGGAGGGGATAAGCTTTCTCTTCCAGCTCCAGTACCTGCGTCCTAATGTCTTTCAAGGGAATCCCTCATTCAGATTTCTGTGTCCCCCATCCCCCAAGGAGTGGTGAAATACCTTTTTGGAACTTGGTCCAAATGTTTCTGAGATTTGTTTTAGATACTAGGCATATATAAAGCTCATGCATTTAACATGTTATTCTACTGAGCAGCAAAAAGAGAAGATAATTCTGGGTGCAGCTATGAATTACTCAAGATGTTCTTAGTTCACTAAGGAAGCCTTAAAAGATGGATAGAATGTTTCACGTGAGGTTGTAGTTCAACTCAGCAAGAGGAATGTGTCAGTCACTGGAATAGCCATGAAGCTGCCTTCCACTTGGGTTGTAGTCACTTTGACCTGTTTACAAGATGCTGCTATGTTTGCTTTTGATGGGGAAAGTTTCTTTAACCTCCATCTAGAAATAATGCACTGTGATTCCTGTTTATTTTTTTGTTGTTGTTGAGTTTTTATTTTACCAAAAATACTTTATTTGTAAATTATGTTTTCAGAATTTGGGGATTTTCATGAATGAGCACATACATTTTCTTCATATGAATAATTCATAGTGCAGGTTTGATGATCCACTTCCATGCTATGACTACCTGGAGAAGAACACACAGAAACCACTGGAGTTAGCATTGCTTTAGTAAAATGTGATTAAACCCAGTTCCTTTTTGCTTTTGGTTCTGGTCCCTGCCTGGCCCCTTATCCCTCGGTTTATCCTTTGCCCTTTCACCCTTGACTCCTATATTGACTGGGAAGATCACAGCTCCTTTCAAGCCATTTAGACCCCAATTTCACTTGGAGGCAGAGGGACAACTGGTTTTCTGGGGACTTCCATTATTTCTGTCTAAAGAAAATACATTTATGAGGAGGGGTTCTTAAGAGAGGGAGGAACTAAAACGAGAATAGGTTTGGAAATGTATAAAATGTATGTACACGGATATTTGCATATATAAATGTATATGTTTGTGCATCCCTTTCTAATTATGAAGGGCTTTTCTCACATTGCACCTATAGACAATTGCCTACTTAGACTTTATCCCCAGCAAGACTGGAGGCATGGTCTAGTGTAATTCTTGGCATTAGAGATGACTATATTTTTAAAAGTCAAATGAATAAGAAGGTCTCTTGTTTTCATATGTGGTTATTTAAATTGCAGCTGTATGCAAGTGTGACCTATACAATGGCAGCTTGCCACATATATGCCTACCACAGTTGTAAAACAGATTCACAACCTGTTTGTAAGCCGCTATGATACACCTAGTAGACTTGAGTTGAGGAAGAAGGATACAGCATCCTTAATATGAACATTAACCATTTTGTTAATCCTTATGCAAATATTGAGTCCTGTAACTTTAGAACTTGGTCTTTGAGAAAAACTGATCACAAATTGATCTGTGTAATACTAGAAAATCTAAACTGTGGTCTTTTTTTATGACCATGAAATTATTTTAATAAAGAGGAAAGTGGATAAATATAAAGTGACACAGAAGAAATAAAAATGCTTTGTAGAATTCTACAAGCTCATAACTTTTACTCATTTTTTTTTAAATATAATTTGTCTGTGTGCCTTGGAATTCCTATAACAATAGCTGTGCCTTGAATATTATTAAAATTCAGAGAATTCTGTTAATTTAAAACATGTAGCTAGGTGATTTGAAAACAGATTTTGAAGTTTTTTTTTTCTTTTCTAAGACAGTCTGAGCAGTGAGTGGATTTAATGACAGTGGATTGATTCTAAGTATTATTTTTATGAGCCTCAAAAATGTTTCAATGATTTCTCATTTCCTCAACAATAACCTCAAAGAGCAAAAATAATAATAAAAGGCGGTTGGAGAGTTAGTGCATCAATGCATATAGAGTTCTAGAATTCAGTTCTTTTTCAAGCTGAAGGCCTGTGTAGTTTGTGGGCAGTCGTGCAGGCAATACTCTATAAATCTGATGGTGTATAACACATTTTGCTGCAATTATATAATAGTATTGTAGTCCTAAGAACTAGTCACTTAATTTTTTCACTGATACTAAACGACCCTGGAAATCCTAAAGACTGTACCAATCACTTCAAAATGAATGTTAAAAAAGTAGAGGGTTAAAAGGTTTGTTTCTAAAATTACTAATAATTTTATTGACAAGCAAAACTGTAATGTAAAAAAAATGTGATCCAGCATGATACTTGAATTTGTTTTTTTTTTTTTAAAGGTTCTGGTGTTATTTTGCAATGCCTGTCAAAAAATTTCTCTTCACGTTCCCGCTCATCTTAAGGCTGAAACACTTGTAGGCAAAGGTGAGACTCTGTCATGGGAACGGGACAGTTGTTACTTACTGCGATTACTTTTTGGCTGCCCTTAGAAGCCTTGGCACGGAAGTTATGTAATTGCTGCTCGGCGTTGAAACTTGCCATACACTGGAAAGCAGCTCCCTTTTCATTCATGTTAATTGAGAGTAGCCAAACTACCAAATTTGGTTTTGTATCTTTCTTGCTAGAAAAATTAGCAAACATCACAGAATGAAGAAAATCCTCTTGGTTTCAACACAGGAAAGCATTGAAACCAGAAGCTTATCTCAAATCAGCTCTTCAGGCACCAGAACCCCTGTGTTAGGTTTCTTGACTGATGAAACATGAAACAAATCTCAGAGCTGAAACGCTCCATATAAAATCTGCACTTGTGGTCGAGAGCAATGAGTATGTATTTACTGAGAATTTATATGGTATATTCCACAGACTAACTTGTGAGAGTCAAACAAGATTTTAGTGCATTTTGCTGTCACAGCCATCAATATGCAATAAGCACTGAGCTTATCAAACTCAGAAAGATTCTATGTGAAGAGTATTTGCATTATTAATGAGAAATATTACACAAGAACTTACTAGGTTTCTCACCTGTTGCAACATAACTTTTATCTTATTGCCAAATAAATTTTAACTTAATCTAAAAATCCACTGACACCATATTATGATGAATGCAATTTAAAGCTATATAAGTCTATAATGTTCTATAGAACAGAAATTTACATATAGTTAAATCATGTATATAATATATACAAATTACACATGTATTAATCACATATATTTTCTTTCATAGAACATTGTATACATATATATCTGTTTCATAGTGTATTATATGTATATAGTACATTGTATGTATTTATATATGTATATACATGTTTACATATGGCTATCTTTAAAGATATAAATACATACATATTAACCTATCTACATCCAGATAGCTTTTGAATCATGATAGAGTCACCACATCTCCTTAAACCCACTATAAGTTGAAAGTAAGGGAAAATGCATTCAGCACACCTACTCTACCAAGCATTGTATCTTAGCAACAGGGCACACTGTACAGTTGCAAACATGGTTCCTTACTATCACTTCATCTGAGGTCACTAGGAGCAGCTTATAACTCTGGCCACATATTCCTAGCTTGAAAAAGAGATCAGTATTAAAGCCCCATGCTCAAAGTCACCTGCTCCCACGCATATGTCATTTTCACACTGTCATGAAGTTGGGCCACATGTATGTCATTTTCACACTGTCATAAAGTCAAGGACTTGTGTTCACAAACCTGTGGACACTAGGGAAAGTAGAAGCAAACCAAATCCAATAAAGTTGCAGAACAGTTTGTTTCTTAAATTAATTCATGATGAAAGTAATGGGAGGAACAGGGATGTAGCTCAGTTGGTAGAGGCTTCACTTTTCTGGATGAGGTCCTGGGTTGGATCCTCAGCATTGCCAAAAAGGAAGGAAGGAAAACGGAGGGGGGCAAAACTCCATTAGTCTAGTTTTTACAGCCCCCACATTTCAGAAGGGCAGGTGTTCAGTGTCACGCCCTCTTTCTGCTCCTCCCGTGCTACTGGCGATTGTCATTCCTGTAAGACTCGTTCTCTTCCAGTTGAGCCTGACATTGCTGTGAAATGTCTCCCTGCAGTGAATCTGGACAAGTGCCTCAAATCAGCCAGCCTGATCCTGTCCAGTGACCCAGCCTTCAGAGTTCTAGACGACGGCACAATCTTTACAACACATGACCTGCTCTTGTCTTCTGAACAGAGGAGGTTCTCCATCTTCCTCTCAGACAGTCAGAGTCAGGAGCAAAAGGAAATAGAAATTGAACTGTCAGCAAAAGAAAAAAAGGTAAAGCCAGTTAGGGCCAGAGGTCCTTACAGGGCCCCCATTGCTTCTGCAAGGCTAATGTTATCCTTGAGTGATTCCTTTGTCTTTTGCACTCAACATTCTCACAACCGAGGACTGGACTGTTAAAGGGAGTGGCATATACACTATTTACACAGTTGGTATTTCTGAAGAAGACCATGGCCGGTGAGCAAAATCGGAATATCAAAGGATTCAGATACATTTTGAGGTGTGGTGGGAAGAACAGCTAACCTGAAGAACAAGAACAAGGCTTGGGAGTGTCTCAGAGAACAATGAAGCCGGCCATGCAGCGCCACCCTTCCCTGTGGCTTCCTTTCAATGGGGCTTATGTCACTCATCAAGGGGACCTGCTTGGGTAGTAGAAAACTCTATAAGGCCCCTGTCTTTAGAGTGGCTATGTGGCCCGGTCGATAGGGGTATGTGTGTCTTAAATCCACTGTCTTGTATTTAAGAGTAATGAGTCCTAGGCATGAGGAGATTGCCAACCTTCGCAGCTGCCTTTGAGTAAACTCAGTATAATGACTTAGACTCTTAAAACTGCTGATTAATTTTATAAACAGATTTCTTTTGATTGCAAAGACCATTCTTCATTGAATTTAACATAAGCTTTGTACTTATAAAACATTATTCTTTTTATCCAAATGGCATGAAAGCTGCTTGAATAGATGCTGTTCACGTTTTTGTGGTGGTACAGAAATATTTGTAGACAGGGTTTCCATGGATTTCACCTGTACCATTCTGTATGAAATGAAGCCAGTTCTTAAGTATTTGCTAATAGATCATCAATGCAGGGGCCAGGAAAAGACAATAACTTCACAAAGATGCTTATATCACTGACCAACCAAATTCTGACTGCTGACTGGTTACATCAGGAAATAGATAGAACTAGGGAAAAGGATGTAGTCTGAGGTCAGTGTGTGTGTGTGCATGTGTGTGTGTGTGTTTACTGAAAAAGCATAATACAAATTCTTTAGAGATTGCCCATGATACTGTCATGTATCATCCTTACTTATTTTCTCTATCTTGCAGTACATGGAAAACCACAGTTTTGGCAATGCTAAATAATGCTGTATTTCATTGCTCATCAAATGTAGGTATTTAGGAAGAGACATACGGAAGACCCAGTGCACAAGCGCAGTAAGAGGAGATGGGCTCCAATTCCGTGTTCGCTGATGGAGAACTCATTAGGTCCATTCCCACAACATGTTCAACAGGTCTGTCCCATGGTTTTTTAAATTTTCAGATGTGTTAAATATTTTATTCATTTATATTTATTTATTTTACACCCCAACTGCAGGTTCCCCTTCCTCCTCTCCTCCAAGCCTCCCCACCCCTGACCTCTTTTCTGTTTCCCTCCATCCACTCCTCCGTTTCTGTAGGCCTCACATGGATGCCTATTAAATGTGGCATATCAAGTTGCAGTCAGACTAAGCGCCTCCCCTCATATTAAGGCTGGACAAAGGAACTCAGTATGAGCAATAGGGTCCTAAAAGTCAGCAAAAGAGTCCGACAGCCCCTGTTCCTACTGTTAGGAGTAGCTTGGGAAATCGATGCTAAACAACTAAAAGTGCAACTTTAATGGCTGGGGATGTGGCTCAGTGGTAGTATGTTTCCAAGCATGCACAGGGTCCTATGTTCTTTCCCCACCTCCCAATAAAGTATGTAAATAAATAAGGTATGAAATACTGAATGAAGGATTTAAGTTATTAGCAGTACAGATATCATCTATTCATCACAATGAGGAACATATAATGATTCCATAGAGTTTCTTCATTTCTTATAGTAGTTTGTAAAGTGTGTGTGTTTAACGCTTTACTTATTTATTTGGGATAGGGAGCATCAGTGCACCATAGAAACACATGTGTATGGGTCAGGAGATGGCTAGAAGTGGTTGGCTCTCTCCTTCTACTATGTAGGTGCCAAGATTTAAACTCAGATGGTCAGGTTTGGCAGCAAGCACCTACACTCTTGAGCCATCTCTCCAACCCTAGATGCTAGATTTCCCAAAACATTCTAAGCATTCATTTGCAGAGAGTAGGTCTACCAGTTTTGCATAATTCAACTTTGGCTTAAATGAACACTTATCCCCTAAAACTTGGCTACTTTTTGGTTTAGTAAGTGGGCTGACTCGCTGTCACACAGTGATATAAAAGCATAGGGCAGCTTTGGAACAATCTGCAGTCTGCTGAAATAATTGTGCACGAAGTTGTATCACCTGTGATCGTACAGTTTTCAATGCTAAATAATTTGAAATCGCAGGAAGGACAGGACGGCAAAGGCACACTGCTCTCCAGGCCTCAGAACTGCATGGGAAGGAAAACATTAGAGATCAAACAAGGGACAGAGTCTGTGGTTTCACACATGGAAAGATAAAGATAGGATGCTGAAAGTGATTGAAAGTAAACTCACACAAGAGTCTAGATTAAGATATTAATCAAGATCTATTTGTTCTGCTGGGCGGTGGTGGTTCATACCTTTAATCCCAGCACTCAGAGCTTCAAAACTATGGAGAGAAACCCTGTTTCAAAAAACAAAAAACCAAACCACCCACGGAGACAGTGGGACTGATCTATTGGGAGCTCACCAATGCCAGCTGGATTGTGACTCGAAAAGCAGGGGATAAACCCGGACTCTCTGAATATGG
>NC_022020.1:10878360-10892106 GCF_000317375.1 Microtus ochrogaster | reverse complement strand
AAATAATCTCTTCCTATTGTAGATTCAATCTGATGCTGCCCAGAATTATACCATCTTTTACTCCATCAGTGGACCAGGAGTGGACAAAGAGCCTTTCAATTTGTTCTACATAGAGAAAGACACTGGGGACATTTACTGTACCAGGAGCATTGACCGTGAGCAGTATGACCAGTTTTTGGTAAGATTGCTGAAATATTTATTTAAGAGTAGGTGTTTATTATTCATATATTGATACTTTAAACATTTTTTACAAATATTAAGTTCTAATAATTTGTTCAATATGTAGAATATTATTCGTATTCAATATAAACTTTGAGTTCCCTTGGCACTAGGCTGAAAAACAGACAGTATGTATAACAAGGGGGGCAATGGGTAGAGGAGGGAAGGATGCGTAAAAACACCATGACAAAATTTTCAAGCACAGACGTTCGTCTGTATACTCTGGAGAAGTGACAAAGATTTTCTTTGGGCTCAAAGTTCTCTATAATAAAATACTTCAATTATTGTCGCCCATGTTTTTATGTCATAAAACACATGAAATCTAAAAAACAAGATAAGCAAAACAACTGATCTTGGGCTGATGCCCAGAAAGTATGACCTAGTTGTTCTGAGCTGGAGGCCATAACCCAAGGGGTTCTGAATGGTATATAAGTAGGTTGGGTCCATTTCAGACCTTGCTAAGCATGGTGCTACTTCCTTCTTCCCCGTTCTTCAGAAATTTAACCCTTGAATAGCATTTTGTCTTCCTAGGCATCTAGAACTTATTTACCAATCTGTCTTATTCTTCTACCTAAAGACAAATGTACACACCTGCTTAGCATTCTGATCTTTAAGGGGTGTACAAGAGATATCCTCATTGGCTTAGGAGGATGATGTCGAGGGACATTAGTTAAGTTCTTACAATTCCCAACTTAGTTACCAACTAGGGAGGTTGATAACCATATTCACAGCCACCTATGAAAGAAGTCAACTGCTGTGAGAAGGAGAGGTGGAGGACTCCCAAGAAGGTGTATTTGCAAAAAAATGGCCTATTTGAAGCCAGGCTTGTTGTTAGACAGGCACGCCATTCCAGCAATGCAGAGGTGAGGCCAAGACAGGAGGATTTTGAATTCAAGGCCAGCCTGGGCTATTTAGTGATAGCCTATTACAATAGCAAGAGAAGAATGGAAAGAAAAATGGGGGAGGGGAGGAGAGGAGAGGAGAGGGAAGAGGGATGGGAAGATAAACACCTACAGCCAGCTCTAACCTGAGTGGCACTTGACACTTGGAATGTGAAATACAAAGGCAGAAGGCTAAATCAAGAGGAGACAAAGAGGAGGCTGATGTTTGTTCTGGAATATTCATCAAAGAACTCATTAGGTAGCACAAGTTTTAAAACAACACAATTTCCACTGTAGATATTTCACCACGGAGCACAAAGGGTGTGCTGTTGTGACACTTTCTTATCATTTTGTGCCTCTTCAATTCTCTAGATTAAACATGGTTTACTTCTCATAATCTGAAAAGCTTTCTGAAGAATGTTTACTGAAGCTATAGCAGAGAAATGCCAAGCACCATGTAACTTGTTCAGTTTTAATTGCCGAAGGGTTGGGAGTGGGAAGCAAGCACTGGGCAGAGGAGGCCAGCAAGAGCTCTGTTGCAGAGCTTTCTCTAGCCCAGCATGCTTTTCATTTTCCTCTCTGCTTTTCTTGATCCTGGCAATTGCCACCAGAGTCTTACTTATGTAAGCTAACTGTGTATCCCACACCAAGCCCCACCAGAACTGCTTTCATCTTTCAATCCACACACAAGTGAAGCTTGCTAGAGATGGCACGACCATTTGCTGCCTTGACAACACCTTCCCAGAAGCAGAGTGGTTACCCAGAAGGCACTCTGCTGGAGACTGAAGAAGCCATCTACTTCTCCCTGTTGAGGGATCTACTTCACTTAGCACTCTGCCAGAGTTCTGATAAGGGCTGGTTTTTAACCTTGTGTTATTCCTTGTTTCTTACTATAAATACTGCTGGGGGATTGTTAAAATAAGATTCTTTGATATTTTAAAAGATTTTATTATTGCTTGACATTTTCATACATTTACACAATGAATTTTTGTCTTTGTCTGCATTCATCCCAAGTTTCTTCACAGCCCCTCCCCCAGCCTCCTCAGCCAAGTACTTCCTTCCTGTGAATCAACATTCTGTGTTCCCAGAGCTCCTTTCTTGCTGTGTACTTTGCCAGTTTTACACTTTTATGGGAGAGTTGAATAAAATAATTTGGAGTCTATATTTAACATTAGGCTTTGAGCAATATCCCTTTGAGAACTACCCTGCTTTTCAAATGTTTAGGTCTAAATTGGCATTAAGAAAAAACACTTGCAAAATATGTTTTTTTTAAAACTAGAATTTACTAAGTGAAGTATCACAAGAAGATATAAACACAAGGCAAACTATAAACTCACTAAAAGCAGAAAGGAATATTTTGTCAAAGGAAAAGTTTTAATTAATATGCTCTAAAATTATATATCAATGTTTTAAAATGGCCATTTAATTATTTTTAGCTTACTATAAAAGACTATATAAATATATTTGTCCCTTTCTCTTTTATATTTAAAAATTATACTCTCCCTGATTCCTCTCAGCCCTCCCTACCTCCCTACTCATCCAACTTAATCTCTCTCTAAAAAACAAAACAAAACAAATAAAAAAAAAGACAAACAAACAAATGAAACAAAAAAACTCAGCAAGACAAAGGTATCAAAATGGGAAGAAAAAAACCATCACATGAAAAACATGGCCTTTGTATTGTGTTGGTTAACTGCTCTTGGGTTGGGGCCTTCCCTGGAGTGTGGTTTATACAGCCAATGATGGTTCATTGAAAAACACGTAGTTTCTCTTTCTTGCAGGTATTAATTGTGAATAGCTTGTCCTTTAGAGGTAGCATTTGTGCCCAGTTCTCCTTCTAGTGCTGGAATTTCTCTGTTTGTCCCTGTGCTGCCCTGTGCTTCCACAGTCTGAGTTGACCTGTGCATCCGTCCTGCTGTGTCTGGAGGACACTGTGTCCTTGGAGTCATCTGCCACCTCCAGTTCTTGTGGTCTTTCCAACAATTCATTATAAAAAAGCTGTACTGTATGGCCTGTTCTTCCAGTACATCTTATATCTATCCCCGTTCTCTGTATCTTAGTGAAACATAACCTTCAGAAGTCGGTCTTCTTAATTTTAGGCTGCTACTAGCTATCCTACCTACCATAGAAGTGTTCTAATGCTGGATGACACAGCTTTGGCAATATCACACGCAAACATAACTCTTTAGAGACGTGAAATATGCATGCTCTAGAATTTTGTACTGGGGGCTTTGATGCAACTTCCTGATCACCCACTTTTATTTAATTTATACAAATGTGAGATTTTAATAATAAATGGCTCTATTTAAAATAATTTCATTTAGCCAATGACTAAGAAAGACAGTTTTGAGGCTAACTCAATATTTATTCTCACTGTGTTCATGTTCTATCTTTCGCCCCATGCTGTGTTGTTTAATCTTGGCTTCTGAAGATTTTCCGGGCAGGTCATTCCATTATTACAGTTTAGTGGTTTTTTTTTGTTTGTTTGTTTGATTGTTTAATCATTAAATTTACTTAATCTTATATGGATTCATGACATAGGGCATTTCAACAGATGGCTTTCTATGTACTTTTTCTTATAAAAAGCAAGATTTCTTTACCCATTCAAAATTATTCCACAAATCATTTTTTAGTTGTTGGAGATTTGTACCTTCGAAAATAATCTACAAAACCCTGGTCTCTTTTTCCCTTTTCAACCAGAAGCATCCTGTGGAGTGATGCTGATCCCGTTCCCAGACATGAGTTCTGTCTTTGTCATTCTGTGTGTTGTTATGGCCCTTGTGGGCTGTTCACTTTTGTCATTGCTTGTCCCAAGTTCTCAATCAGTCTACACTAGTTATTCTCACTGTCAGGCCAGACTTCAATTCCAAATCCTGGGTGGAGCTCTTTGAAAGTTCTCCAAGATGACAGACATTTCAACAAAGGAAAGCATAAAAGGGCTGAAGGAAACATATTTCTCCAGAAAAATTGAAAAGGGAAAGATTATAAAAATAACAGATCCAGCCAAGCGGTGGTGGCGCACGCCTTTAATCCCAGCACTTGGGAGGCAGAGGCAGGCGGATCTCTGTGAGTTCGAGACCAGCCTGGTCTACAGAGCTAGTTCCAGGACAGGCTCCAAAGCCACAGAGAAACCCTGTCTCGAAAAACCAAAAAAAAAAAAAAAACAAAAAACAAAACAAAACAAAAAAAATAACAGATCCATGGCACTGAAACCATTATAGCAAGTGACACAAGGTCACGGAGCCCAAAGAAGAGGATATAAAAGCATCCTTATATGCAGCCCAATATCGGTGGATGAGATATTATTATTTAAAGCTACATGTAGGAAACATGATCTCCAGGGGAAGGGTAAGCAGGAGGAAGTCACTGGACATTGGGAGATGTCTTAATGCCATAGTGATGAGGTAGAAGAATTAATACAGGAGGCTCAAGCCTAAGGAGTAATTGCCTTTATAAAAGGAAAAATGACTGAATGGAATAAAAAGTTTTTTTTATTTTTAAAAATTTATTCAATATAAGGCACTGTGTTGCTGTGTTAGGTAACGCGGGGAAATACCAGTGACTCTCCAGCTTCACGTCTGAGGACATTTGTCATCTAATGGATAAATTTGCCTTTTATCTAGTCTTAAATTTTAAAACCACCCTTTCGTGAAAAAAAAAAAATCCATTCAACCTAACAGGAGAGAAGAGGAATTGTTGGAAGGCTGAATAGTGTGATATTTGAATGTTTTAAATATGGTGGTGAGGGTGCAGTGTGATGATTGGTGCTGTGATTATGATGATGTTGCGCTGGTGATGATGGTGGTGGTGATGATGGTGATATGCCATGACAGTTACAGTGGTGATGATGGATGATGGTGCTGTGGTTATGATGATGCTGAGATGGTGATGATGGTGGTGATGGTGATATGCCATGACACTTATAGTGATGATGGGTTCTTAGAGTAAGGATGTGAAGATACAGCATGACCAAGGCAAATGATAAATCATTAATTGGGGGCTTCCTTACAGTTTTAGAGGGTTGGTTCATAATCACCATGGTGGGGAGTAGCCCCAGGCAGGCAAGCATGGCACTGGAGCAATAGCTGAGAGCTCACATCTGATCTGAAAATTGTAGGCAGAGAGAGTAAGACTAGGCTTGGAATGAGTGTTTGCAACCTCAAAGCCCACCCTGGTGACACATCTCCTCCAACAAAATCACACAATCCTTCCTTACAGTCTACATGCCAGGACCAAATGCTCAATATGTGAGTCTATAGGGGCCATTCTCATTCACACCACCACAATGGCTACGGGGATGATGATGGTGATGGTGATGGAGGTTATGGTGATGGTCATGATGGTGATGATGGGTTGGTAGTGATGGGGATGGGGATGGAAGTGTTAGTTAGAATAGTGGGCTGTTTAGTTCAATATCTACATACTGAAAATTCACTATGCACCAATCACAGAGTACAAAAACAGCCGGATAGAATTTAGAGGTAAAAACCATTAAATCCTGGCAACTTGGATCAAGATTATCTTATTGTCATGTAGTTTAGGCAATATTAATATGTTTTTATTAACATTTTATTAGAAATGTTTTTATAGAAAATACAGGCAGAGATATCACCTAGATATAATTGTGATATATATCTGTGTATATTAAAATTGGAGCATGTTGTAAGCTTTGATAGTAGTTGTTATAAACATAACTGCAATGAGTCTTCCTGTGTTCTAACATGTCAAAAGTCACACAATTAATTCCAAGAGCTCTTGGAGCTCATGGTATGGGAACACATGGGACTTTGGTAGGAGAATAATGAGAAATGACTCTTCAAGGTGGCTGAAACTGCATGGTGCATGCACACAGTGATATGCATTTTATGCATCGCAATATTGCTTAGCTACACATGCCTGTGCATGTCGTTTTTAAGCAACACCTTTTGCCCTACTTCTGGGCTTGCATTGTGCATATTTTGTCACATAGGAACCAGCTGATAATGTTGTCTGCCTTCCAGGTGTATGGATACGCAACCACTGCTGACGGCTATGCTCCGGACTACCCTCTCCCCTTGCTGTTCAAGGTTGAAGATGACAATGACAACGCCCCATATTTTGAAACCAAACTGACAGTTTTTAGTGTGCCTGAAAATTGCCGAACTGGTAAGTTCAAACATTTATAATTTATTTTTATATGTATGTCCTATGTGTGTGCATGTGTGTGTATTTGTGTGTGAATGTGTGTATATGTATATGTGTGTGTGTGTCTGTGTGTGCATGAGGCTATCAAGGAGTGGTTCTCTGCACAGTGGATTTGGGGTCTTAAACACAGATTACCAGGCTCAGCAGCAAGCCCCTCAGTCATAAGCAGAGATTTCACAATGATATAATAAAGAGATATTTGTATTTTAAAATACTGCAAGGTAAAATGTTTGCCAGGCATGGTGGCACATACCTTAAACCCCAGCACCCAGAAAGCAGATGTCAGTGATATCTGTGTACTCAATGCCAATCAGGACTTTGTAAGGCTAGCCTTGGCCACATAGAGAGACATTGTCTCAAAAGTTTAATTTTATAATGTAATTTCATGTTGTTTTGGTACTTTGGATTATACTCATCTTTTGTTTACATGTTAGAAATGGTTTTTCTATTAAAGGTTAGATTGATTAAAGCAAATTTTCTTTTTTTTTTTTTTTTTTTTTTTGGTTTTTCGAGACAGGGTTTCTCTGTGGCTTTGGAGCCTGTCCTGGAACTAGCTCTGTAGACCAGGCTGGTCTCGAACTCACAGAGATCCGCCTGCTTCTGCCTCCCAAGTGCTGGGATTAAAGGCGTGCATAAGCAAATTTTCTTTTTAAAATTGTTTTTATTGAGCTATATATTTTCTTTCACTTCCCTCCCCTCCTCCCCTCTCCCCTTCTACCCTTTCCCCTGACTTCCATTCTCAATTTACTCAGTAGAGCTTGTATTTTTCTCCTTGCTATGTAGATCCATGTATGTCTCTCTTAGGGTCCTATCTGTTGTCTGGGTTCTCTGGGGTTGTAGGCTGTAAGCTGGTTTTTCTTTGTTTTATGTCTAGAACCCACTTATGATTGAGTACATATTATGTTTGTCTTTCTGGGTCTGGGTTACCTCACTCAATATGCTTTTTTCTAGATCCATCCATTTTTCTGTAAATTTTGAGATGGCATTTTTTTTTTACTGTTGTGTAGTACTACATTATGTAAAATGTACCATATTTTCTTTATCAATTTTTTGGTGGAGGGGCATCTAGGTTGCTTCCATATTCTGGCTATTACAAATAATGCTGCTATGAACATAGTTTAACACAAATCCTTGTAGTATGATTGAGCATCTTTGGGTATATACCCAAAAGTGATGTTGCTGGGTCTTGACAAGGGTTATTTCCTAATTTTCTGAAAAACTGCCACACTAATATCCAAAAAAGCTGTACCAGTTTGCACTCCCACCAACAATGCAGGAGTGGTCCCTTTACTTGCAAACCCTCTCCAGCAATAAGCTGTCATCACAAATGTTCTTAAATTTCATCTTGTGCTTGAACTTAGGTCATATCATTTCCTTTTTGTATCATGACCACAATTCTAGTAATCTTTATTTGATTTAGTTTTCCCTAAGGTTACTTGTTGGTGTTGGTGGTACAATATTACAGAAATATTGTAGTGGATAGAGAACTGCTGGGTTTTCATTCAGCTGGGAGGATTCTAGAAGAGGGGATCTGGCTGGTACCTCAGAGAGAATATATGAGGGCAGGATTGTGCCCTAGGCTTCGGGAAAAATGTAAGAAAACTGCCTGGTGTTTACAACATTTGTAATAAGTGTTGTTAGTTATGGCTCTTTGCGTTCTGTTGCTGGGACATGCCCAGATATGATGCTTCCCTCTCAGAAGTGATTGTGAGGCTCTAATGTCGAGTCTGTGATTATTCTCTGAACAGCAGATTTGTGTAATTCACATTTAATTCTCTCATGTGTGTGTTGACAATCTAATGCAATGATATCTGTATTTTTTGTTTATAACACAATTAAATTATGATTTAAATTTTTGACAAAATTGACTTCATCTAAACAGGAACTTCAGTAGGACAAGTGACTGCCATAGACAACGATGAACCAGGAACCCTACACACTCGTTTGAAATTCAAAATCCTAAAACAAATCCCAGATCACCCAAGGCACTTCTCCATACACCCTGACACAGGTGTGATCACCACCACCTCCCCTTTACTGGACAGAGAGGTAAGGGCTCAGTGCCTTAATTCCGCAGTCACTGTGTTTAAGCCGGTAATTACCGCCAGCATGATTACAGGACAGCCCAAGTGCTTACTCCCTAAGCATTCTTCCCAGGCTAAGCCCAAGGATTCTCTGTGGACTTTTTTTTGCCTCTGCAAAGATGTTGAGATAGTACAAGGTGAAGACAGGTCTGACTTGCTCTCATTGTGCTGATACATGGTCCTGATAACATTGCTCTAATTTATTTCATTTTTGATTTTGAAAACATAATGTCACTATAATGTATGTCATTTTTAAAAGTAACAAAATGCTTTGTTAAGGCAGTTCTAGAGCCACTGGTAAATAGAGAATCCCCATGCTGCACAGGTCCACAGCTCCAGGGCTACTATTGGTACTTCCCCCACTTTAACTCCTGAAATCACTGATGTATGCAAATATACGTCATTTATAGCTGTGCACACACACACACACACACACACACACACACACACACACACACACACACACGGGAAGAGAAGGAGAGCGATTCTATATAGTCCACCCTTTCCAGACTGTCACAGTCTGAGCCATACAATGTGAAGACTGGCTGCCTTCTCCTGTATCTTTACTTCCCCTATGCCTTTTTACGGCCCAGTAGCTGATTACTTTACAATACAAACTATCCTTCCATCATCTGAATATACCAGTTTTTTTACTCATTTCTCAGCCATAGAGTACCTGGGTTTTGCTTAAGTTTTGCCAGTTATGAATGGATAAGTTTAAATTTTACACATAAACATCTGCGCTTGGGTACTTGGCACAAACATCCACGTTTTGGTAGTTGGTTCCCTTTCCTTTGTCGTGACTAAACATCTGACAAGATAAACTCAAGGAAGGAAGGGTTTGTCTGTGCTCAGCTGTGAGAGCACAGTTCACACGGCAGGAAGACGGGTGTGAGGCTGCTGGTCAGGAACCACAGGGAGCTGAATTCTGCAGCTCAGCTCTCTGTCTCCATTACACTAGTTTGGAATCTTAGCCTCCAGGATGGTGCTGTCCACACTGTCAAACCTCTGGACATGCCCTTTCAGGTATGCCAGGAGGTGTGTCCCCTAGGTGATTCTAAATCTAGGCAAAGAGATAATTGAAATTAACTGTACTATTTGTTCGGTTTCTTGTTTTGTATTTGCATTTATAATGTTATTTATTAAATAATAATCAGGGGTGGGCATGCAGTTATGTAAACACAGACATACAATTTTAAAAGCTACTTGTAATATAATCACAGCACAAAGAGTATATATGATAACTCCAAGTGAGGGAAAATATCGTTTCCTAATAAAACCTCTCTCTTTCCTTTCCTTCCTTCCTTCCTTCCTTCCTTCCTTCCTTCCTTCCTTCCTTCCTTCCTTCCTTCCTTCCCCCCTTCTTCTTCCCTTGCTCCCCCTCCTCCTCTCTCTCTCTCTCTCTCTCTCTCTCTCTCTCTCTCTCTCTCTCTCTCTCTCTCTCTCTCACTCTTTCTTCACAGAAATGTGATACTTACAAGCTAGTGATGGAAGTTCGAGATATGGGGGGCCAGCCCTTCGGTCTATTCAATACAGGAACAATAACAATCTCACTGGAGGATGAGAACGACAATTCACCGTATTTCACCCAAACTTCTGTGAGTAGACCTGTGTGTTGTTTACCTAGATTCCTTCACATTAAAAAAAAAAATCTAGAATTTGGCAGCTCCCTGAGAACAGACATTCTGTTTTAAATAGTAATCATTTAAAAGCAATAGACTGAGAAAAACATGGTTTCTGTAAGAATAATAGATGCGGTGCTATAGGTTTTGGATGCAAGGAAGTAGCCTTGCCCTTAGCCATTGAAGAATTCCTTTCTTTGGATGTGGTTCACGTGTTCAATGTTTTCTTAGTTCTTAAGGTTGCTCCAGTTTTGGGATTCTTGAACTTCAATTCCTTTATAAGTTGAAGAAGAGGCTTTCTTTCCCACGCTCTGTGTATTACATGTTTTGAAGAAGGACAGGAATTGGTCTTATATCCTCTGCCGCGGTCAGAGGGAAGCTGTACTCCCAGCTCCTCTTGTGTTGTACCTCAGCTAGAAAATTATGTGAGACATAATATATGTTGATATTTCCAAGATGTGATTGTTTTTTGACTTTTAATGAGCAACTTGGCATTTTTCCATGAGTCTACACCAGAGTTTTAGTCAGAGAATAAGAAGCTTAATACAGTGATGGACGGTTCACTGTCAAAGATCTCATTTATACAGATCATAAATCAGAATAAGTAGGATTTAAATCTAGATCCAATCTTTTCCATCTTCCTATGAATTCATCTCTTGAAGATTATGATTTATCTTTTTAGTCTTTTAATATCTTAGGCTTCTGTCTTTTTTTTTTTAGCTTCAAAGAGTGATGTCCATTATTTGAGTTATCATAAAAAAAAAAGAGAAAACCTTTCTCTTAAAGTATTTGGTGGTGAATCAAAATAAGTAAAAATAAGGTCATTGTGAAAACTGCTAATTCTGAGCTGTAGTCCTCACTCAGGTGTAGAGTTCTGGCCCTGTAAGCTTGAGGCACCAAATTCAATTCACAATATTGTGAAGAAAAAAACCCCATCATTTATGTCTCACTATCTGTAAGTATTGTGTGATGAATATGTTAGTGCAACTTAATTGGTATTTGCTATAGCTGAAGAGGCAGACGAGATGTAATTGTCAAATAGGGTCAGAGAAGACAAAATCTGAGGGTCAGAGAGAGAGAGAATCACCTCACCGGAACTTTGGCCATTAAGACATGAATTACCTTTGGTGAATGGAAGAGATTTGTAAAGAGGATTAGGAAGAAAGAAGTTAGCCAGGCATGAAACATACTTTTTTCCAAATTAGGAGCATCTATATTGCATTCTTTAAATATGATTTTAAATATAAAAACCACTTTGTTAGAGGCACAGTTGTGTAATTAGAAAGCATTTCCCCCCCAGTATACCACAGAAGTAGAAGAAAACAGAATTGATGTTGAGATTCTAAGGATGACAGTCCAAGACCAAGATTTGCCCGGCACCCCTCACTCCAAAGCAGTGTACTCCATTCTCCAAGGGAACGAGAATGGGAATTTCAGAATCACAACAGACCCGAACACAAATGAAGGAGTTCTGTGTGTTATCAAGGTATGTAATAATCACAGACGTATTCTTTGAGGCATTCAAACCCGTGTTTCAGCTTTGATATAAAAATTACAGCCTTCTATGAGCCTTTCTCAGAAGAGCTACAGGCAGTTAAAGGATGCCCAGGGAGGGGAGTTACTTACTCCTAAACCCAGGAGGAGGACTTGGGAAGAAGGGATTTTGTGGTGGGGAAAGGGGATAAGAGAAGAAAACAGGGGCTTTGACAAAAAGACATTATATGCATGAAGTTGATTTATAGTAAATAAATTAGAAATGAATACTTCCAGTGTGTATATAATGACACAAGTGCAGTATGGTGCTGAAATGGTTTTCACAGACACTTTTCTATTATTGTATTCTTTCTGAGAAGAAACTCACATCAGAGAGAAACTTTATTCCTCCGGAGATAGGGTTAATAAAGTAGAGCAATGCTGGATCTGACGCTTGTCTTGCTGGCCTGCTTTGAGTGTTCACACTCTCTGGTGCTCTTTGAATCACTGGGTCCATGTCTCCCTCTTGCATGCCTTTCCTCTTTTAATTTCCCAGGGGTAGTTAAAAGCTTTCTGAAGAATTTACTTTTTGATAAGATTCTCATAAAATTATACTGTATATTCTTCTTCTTCCCTTTCCCCTGGTCTTCTGTATTTCCTCCCTGCTCTTTTTCTTTTAAATTTAACTTGTTTCAGGGATCCTACTTGGATTAGAAACAATTATGCTCCATCTTATTAGTGTTTAAACTTACAATAGAAAGATAAAGATAAGATCTTCCAAAGCAAAAGTAGGGAGGGAAGTGATTGAATTTTAACTTTTTTTTTTTTTTTAAGCCAGGGCTTCTCTGTAGCTTTGGAATCTGTGCTGGAATAGCTCTTGTAGACCAGGCTGGCCTTGAACACAGAGATCCACCTGCCTCTGCCTCCCGAGTGCTGACATTAAAGGCGTGTGTCACCACTGCCTGGACCTATTAAGAAGTTAATAATTGATCTTTGTGTCAGACCAACTTTGGGTAACATTTTAACACTAAGAACACCATTCCCTTTCTGTTAAAAGTTGGAATTAGTTGTGCTCTCTATAACACGACATTGACTGATCGATGCATGCTTGTTACACAGCCACTGAACTATGAAGCCAGTCGCCAAGTCATTCTGCAAATCGGTGTCCTTAATGAAGCCCAGTTCTCTAAAGCTGCCAATGGACAGACCCCGACAATGTGCACCACGACTGTGACTGTGAAAATTAAAGATAGTGATGAGGGCCCCGAGTGCCAGCCACCAGTCAAAGTCATTCAGAGCAAAGACGGGCTGCCAGCCGGCCAAGAGCTCCTGGGCTACAAAGCCATGGACCCCGAAACAAGCAGTTCTGATGGCATAAGGTGATGAAAAGCCCCTGCATTTTCACTGGGGCATGAGTGACTTATTTTGTATTTAGAAATGGTCAGTGTGTCCCCTCTTTGGTCATTTGTTGTTTGCTTTCTAAAACCCAGGTATCAGAAGGTAGGAGATGAAGATAACTGGTTTGAAATTAATGAAAGCACCGGAAACTTGAAAACCCTAAAAATATTAGACAGAGAGTCAAAGTTTGTGAAAAACAACCAGTACAATATTTCAGTAGTGGCGATGGATGCACGTGAGTGATATTTTCTTAAAATAAAATGTGAATATAGAATGTGTGTCTAAGAAAACGTGGGGCAAGGGCTGTCTGTGTCTAGGTCAAATTTTAGTCCAGTCATTGTTTACATTGTTTACACTGTGGTGCTAATAGTCTAGAGTGCACAAAAATGTGTTCAGTATGCTTGTTCAGTTTACTCAGATCACCCCTCAGTCCTCTGGCCACCCCTCAAGCAAAGCTACCTGAGAGAAAAGGACCAAAGTCTAGTTTTGAGTACTGGATTATTCATTTCTCTGGGGGGATCTCTGGGTTGCTTCCTCTTTCATTTAGATTACAATGATGCCTTGAACTTGCTGAACAAGCTCAACCTACCTAAAACAGTCCAGTCCAGGGCAGTTCATTCCAAGCATCTGTTAAAGGAATAATCCAATGTTGGCTGACACCTTTGGTGGAGTTTGGGATTAGTTCTCCAACTGTTGATTTAGGAAAAATAGTTTTCTTCAATGGAGTCTCGCGGTGTAACCAAACATAAGGGCAGTAGGTGGCCAACACAAAATAAACTCTGGTAGTTTTGAACTTCTTCTTCTTCTTCTTCTTCTTCTTCTTCTTCTTCTTCTTCTTCTTCTTCTTCTTCTTCTTCTTCTTCTTCTTCTTCTTCTTCTTCTTCT
>NC_022020.1:10871272-10878260 GCF_000317375.1 Microtus ochrogaster | reverse complement strand
GTGCCTCCAGGAACCTGGAGGGAGGAGCTGATGCAGAGGCATGAAGGGGTGTTGCTCAATGGCTTGCTCCTTAAGGCTTGTGCGGCCTGCTTTCTTGTAGAATCCAGGACTACCAGTCCTGGGATGGTACCACCCATAATGGACTAGATTCTCCCACAGTAGCTACTAATTAAGAAAATGCCCTACAGGCTTGCCTGCATTGTGATTTTCCAGCATTTTCTCAATTAAGGCTCCTTCCTTTTTGATGAATCTAGCTTGTGTCAGGTTGACATAGAATGAGCCAGGATGTTCACCTTACAGGTCTTTTGCTTATTTATGTATATACCTGGTTTCTGGTTTTGTATTTTTGTGTGTGCAAATGTGTTTATTTCATAACCTATATGTGTTTCTTGTGTTTCCTTTGGTTCTTTTTTTCCCTGTTTATTTTGTCCTTTTTGGTTTGTAGTATTTTATCTTACTTTATTATTTTTTTATATGCCTTTTTTTTTCCTATTGAGAGAGAAAGAAAGCGTACAGAGTTGGGAGGGTGGGGAGGATCTGGGAGTAGTTGGGGGAGGGGAAACAGTAATTAGAATATATCATATAAAAACCTATTTTCAATTAAACAGCAACAGCAATAAAAGGTTAGTTCTATAACAAACTCTATAGAGAGCCTTTGTCAAATACTGTCAACCATAAGTAGTGATCTCAAAACTTTTGTAATGAGCCCCTACTGGAACCATGTTAGATAGTTTAAATAAATACATGCATGTCAAATGTGCTAGTAGTGTGTGCTGGTGTACACATGTACTATTACGCAATGCTTTATATAAATCTATATCATAGAAATGAGTGAAATGAAAGTTAAACAGAAGTTTCACTTTAATTATGTACTTCCCTATGTAAGACAAATCCTCGTAGAGATAAAGGAAAGTGACCTTGGGCTTTTTAGACAAAACTAATTCTTTGGCCTCTCTGATTAATCAAAAAAGGTCTCTGCTATTTTTAGATACACTAACTACATAATGCCAGGCAGTAACAGGCTATTTCTACATGTCTTGAATTTGCTTAAGTTAATAACATATAGTGATCCCCCAGACCATATTTAGGTTATAGTATTTTTACAATTTTTTTATATTAAATTATGTGTGTGTGTGTGTAGATAAGCGAATGTGGGTGCAGGTGACCAAAGAAGCTATAGATGTTGACTCCCCAAAGACCTGGAGTTACAGGTGGTTGTGAGCGACCTGGTAAGGATGCTCGTACTTGAGCTTAGATCCTCTAGAAGAGCCAGCCGCACATGCTCTTCACCACTGAGCTGCCTCCATAGCCCCTTTGCTGTAGTTTTAAAGCAACAGCTGCATCTACTGAAAGAGAGACAAAGGTTAAGTAATTAAGATGCCAGCTGCTGACTGTTGTGGAGAAAGGGCAGGCTGACTCATGCACACTATCTGGGCTCAAGGCTTTTCTCACCTCTCAGTTCTCCTGCCTTCGGATAAAAATACCACATCCTCTTCAGGGAGAGGAGCAGCAGCATTACAGAACTCTCCTCCCAGCTAAGAACATCTAGGCTTCAAATGTGAATGTCATTACCGCGTAATCTACCTGCATATTTCCCTTCCTTTAGTTCCACACCTCAAACATATATTCTTTTCATAGAGTTATTTTACTATAAGCTCAAAACCCTACAGAATAATGGAGAGATTTAGCTGAGAAACATATTAACATAATAAACTTTCCAATTCTGTGAAATTTGTTATTCTTTCTTTAAAATGTTTGTTATTCCTATAAGTAAAAATGAAATCTAAGTGGCTTACACACATATTTATGATGGGAAATGGGGCTCTCTCCCTACTCATTTACTTTTACATGTTGATTATGTATTAAATTCTAAGCACAAGGGCATGGAAACTAGGGAATTATAGATGAGGATTTGGTCTTGGTAATAATGTAAGGTTTACTGTTTTGTTTTCTCAGAAGACTCTATGGTATGAGAGTTTTACCAGTAGAGAGTGTTTAGATGTCATTACGCATGGAGAGAATTCAGAGGCACTCATATTGAAGCAGAAAGAGGCAAAGATTATAGAAAGGCTGGCAGTGGATGAAAGAAAAATGTAATTCTAATTTAGAGAGGAGGAAATTGCAGAGAGCAAAATTTGAGAAAGTAACCTGTTCTTTAGTGTGGAAAGTAGGCATGATACAACCTAGGTTCTGGAAAAGATGAGGATACCACAAACTTTAATGAGAAAATCATATGGCAATATAAAGAATAAATTGGGTTTTTTTTTGAGTTTTAGTCTTTATGTAGGAATGTAAGAATACTATACGATGAAACTTTGTTTTGATGCTCAAAGGTATTTCTAGATAATAAATTAGGAAGTCCTACTGACTTTAGAATCCAGCCCATTCTTTGAATTTCTTCTGTGCAGCATCCTTGCCTGTCAGGCTGATTTCTGTATGGTCAGTCTAGAGGACCCTGTTCTACACACCATACTCCTAGAACATGAGAATATCAGTGTCCCTCCAAGCCTGCCCCCAAACTCATGTTCTTTAAATTATTGAAATGAGTAGCAATGACAGTTTCTTGATTGTTACCACTAATTCTTGTTTGATTATTAATACTGAACCTTAAGCATTTGTTACTCTGAAAATATGCCTTCTCTCTTTCTCATTCCTATTCGTTTTCCCTAGATTGGTTATGAACTCATATTTTTTCCTTTGGTAAACTTTCTCTTCATTAGGTATCACGATAAGATTTTGATACATGTATGTTTCATGCAGATTTGTGTGTATGTGCATATGCATGTACCGTCTTTAGGAAGCGAGAAGAGGGCTTTGAATTCCCGGATAAAAAGATAAAGTTCTGTGGCTTTGCCCAGGAGCAGACCTAACAAGATGGAGGTTAGGAATGTGGCCAGAGTGTCAAGGGAGTTAGGGTCTCAGTTCCTGACAAGTTGGCTTTTTTCTGTGAAGAGGCTGAATTAACAGTCCCAAGGCCTCTGTGTGTTTGCTCTCTGACACTTTTGAGTTTTCCTGTGTTCACCTTGTGTGCACTCCTTTGCCAGCTTTCTGCTGAATTTGCCCCGTTTCCCCCCTAAAAACTGTCTAGAAGATACTGTATTTCCTAATAAACTTGCTTGGCATAAAACAGCTTGTGCAGTAACTACTGATACCAGGTTTCTTATCTTCTTTAACTTCTCACCTTCTGGTCCTCACCCTTCGAATTCTGTCACTGAAGAATGACGTGCTTGTCCTTGTCATTTAATGCATATGTTACGATCTAAATTGGGGTCCTCTGAAACAGTAACAAGTGCTCTTCCCCAACAAGTCCCAAATAATGCAAATGTCAATATTTGCAATTCTTCTGCATATTGAGACACTCATAATCTTCCAAGTCTGGGCTGTGAAATTCACTACTAAGGACCCTATAACATTGAGGTGTACTTGATACTTGATACAATCGAGCTCAACTTTTTAAATACCTTCTTTTTTTAAAAGCTTCTTACAAAAGTCTTAAAATTGTTATTGAGTGGCTATCATATCAAAGCAATATTTTATTTCATTCCAAAAGTAACACACACAATGCTGGGAGTTAATGGGCCTACCCCAACTTGAGAAGAGAAAACATGGACTCTTTCTAATAATAAAGAACTCCATTCATTCAGGAACTGACTTTAATACAGAAACTTCCATCTAACAATTGATATTTGAAGTCTAGTTCTAGTCATGGTTCATACAGAAAGAGTAGATTCCATTTTGTAAGCATGTCTTCCCTTCTGTACAATATTAACATATTTGCAAAATTCTGAAAAACACATCTCAGAGCATTTAAATTGTGGGTCTTTTGAGAATGTGGATTATCCCTCCTATCTACAATGAAAGTTTGTATCATCAATATTTATTTTACAATGAGCAAGTTTTGTTTTTACAACTCCACATTCCCTCTGGCTCATTGTATGTATGTAAGTGTTATGGACAAGAATCTTTAGCGCATTTCTGTAAGAAAATAAGAACTGTACATTCAATTTGAGAAAATTTTATTTGAAGACCCTTATGTAGCATAAAAATATCTACTTTTCACGCATCCACTCTTCATAATGTTTATCAGGCAAATACATAGTTGCAAGACTTTAAAATGATAGCTAAATGGATGATAAGTGTTTTTAAATATAGATTTAAATGAATTTCAGTTTGCTTTGCTATGGGGGTAACTTAGGTTCTATTTATCCTAGTTGGCCGGTCCTGCACGGGAACACTGGTCGTTCTTCTGGAAGATTTTAATGATCACCCACCACAGGTTGACAAAGACCTGACCATTTGTCAGCAGGAGAAGGATTATGCAGTTCTGGAGCCCGTTGATCTAGATGGGCCTGATAATGGTCCACCTTTTCAGTTTTTCTTGGATAATTCTGCCAGCAAACTTTGGACTCTAGAACCACAGGATGGTAAGTGCTTAAAGTTAAATCTTGTAAGCAATCCCAGCTCAAGATTGCTTAAGGGTTTTGTTTCCACCTTGGTTAGTCATCATAAATACATATGCACTGTAAGAAGCTATTGATTGTGGAAAAATAACACACACACACAATTTGTTTCTCGAGACAGGGTTTCTCTGTGTAGCTTTGGAGCCTGTTCTGGAATTCATTTTGTACCCTGGCTGGCCTTGAACTCAGAGATCTGCCTGCCTCCTGAGTGCTGGGATTAAAAGTGTGCACCACCACTGCCCAACTAAATAATAAGGCCTTAATATTTATCATCTATCTGTCATCATTATAAATATATCTACAACAAATCTATTATTTATCTATCTATATATATATCATCTATTCTTTAATCAATTATCTATGTAACACATATCAATTGTTAACCTATGTATGCATGTGTCCCTGTATTAATCATTAGTAATTTATCTTATGCATGTTACACTTAGACTTTTGTTCTAAATATCTTTTAAGAAAATATAAAAATCAATTTTTTTCATTTTTTTGAGGCAGGATCTCTCTATATAGCCCTGGCTTTTCTGGGACCTTGGCCTGGAGCTCACGGAGATCCAACTGCTTCTGCTTCCAGACCACTGGGATTAGAGGCATGCGCCACCACTCCCAGCCTGAGATGGATCTGTTTTTAGTGTAAAGTAATGTCAGCTCTTTTCTTAGTTTTTTGAAAAGTCATGTCATTTTTAAGAAAGAAAAAAGGAACCACTAGAGTTTTGATTGCAGATTAATTCCTTAAAGACACAGCAAGTGGGAACAATGTTGCTGCTGGAATGTCATATTAATATATACTTTCTTTACTCTTTTCCCTTTAGGTAAACGTGCCATTCTTCGCCAACGACACAATCTCAATTATAACTATTATTCTGTGCCAATCCAAATACAAGACAGGCATGGTTTCTCTGCAAAACATATGCTATCAGTGAGAGTGTGTGACTGTACAGTTCCCTCCGAATGTAGAATGAGTGCTAAGGAGGAAAGGGACATTAAACCAAAAGTAATCCTTGGGAAATGGGCCATTCTCTCTATGGTCCTGGGCTCCGCACTGCTACTGTGTAAGTATCATTATCCAAAGTGTATTAACTCAAGTGTTATAGAGCAGTTATGTGTTAATTTTCCATTATTGTAACAAAATCCTGGGAAAAATAACTTAAAAAGGGAAGAGGTTTGCTTTGCTGCCATTTCAGAGACCTTGGCCCATGACTAACAGGTTCTGTTGTGTTGTGTTTGTGACTAATAGCACCTGACCAACCAAAGCTACTTACCTTATGGCAGGTAGAAACCAAAAAGAGAGGGAGAAGAGGTTAGTGTTCCACTCTTCCCTTGAAAAACGTGTCTCCAGTGATACGACTTCCTCTCATTAAGGCCCACTGTTTGAAGATCCTGCTACCTCTCAGTAGCACTCTGAGGTAGAGACGAAGACATTAACACATAGGCGGCTGGGAACAGCTTGTTCCAGCTACAGTGGTCTAGAAAGATGTGCAGCAGTTCTTTATATTAATAACATGTATAACTGTCAGCACATGTATAATTGTTAATGCATGTGCCCTTTAAAAAACGTGTCCGTCCTTTGTAAGTGGGGTTCTGAGTTATAGATGAAACAGCAATAGCAGCAGTTTAAAACTATTTAGAGGTCATGTTTAATTCTTCAGAAGTTACTTATGAGACAGTGAAGATTTCTGAAAAGCTGTACAGATAGTTTTTAAAATCTTATTTTCAAATTATTTGTTTTTTATTTTTTGTTTATTGTCAGATTATTTTAATATCTACCAGAATGTAAAACAGTATTATTTTACTTTGCTTTCTCATTTATTTAGGTATTCTGTTTACATGTTTCTGTGTGACTACTACAAAGAAAACAGTCAAAAAATGCTTCCCTGATGATGTGGCCCAGCAAAATTTAATTGTATCAAATACTGAAGGACCGGGAGAGGAAGTGACGGTAATTAGAATTAAAATTCCACTGAATTCTACAGTGATTCAAGGAACATAATTGATTACTCTGTAGTAATAACAAAATGTAAAAGTTATTGACCCTTACTGCACCAGGCAGACATTGAAGTGCCCTGCAGTTTTTTTTCCATGTCCATTTATATTGGTGTCAAAGAACGACGATAACACTCAATAATATAATGACGCAAACAATGAAAACACATGTTCTCACTGTTCTATAGGGTAGGAATCAGAGATAAAATATTGACAGAGTCATGCTTTTCTCCAAAGGCCCCATGGAGCGATGTCCTAAGCTTTATTCCCTTCTTGTCCCTTGCCTTGTAACCACAAAAAGCGATTTTCATGGTATTATCTCTTGTGTGTTTTATAATCCAAATTTCCCTTTCTGTAAGAGCACTGGTCATATTAGACCATATACTCACCTAATCTGGTATGGCTTCCTTGAAACTTAACATGATCACATCTGCACTTGAAGTGAGGACCTCAATGCATGAATTCTTGGGGGACAGAGTTTGACTCAGTATGTCCATGATATGGTTCTTTTTTTTTTTTAAAGATTTTTTTTT
>NC_022020.1:10855876-10870632 GCF_000317375.1 Microtus ochrogaster | reverse complement strand
ATGCATGATATGGTTCTTAAGATTATCCTGATTTTGCATGTGAAGGACATAGCCAGCATGTGACTTACCTATGGTAGCAAAGAGTTGGTTTCAATGCCATTGATTGATTTTCAAACTCTCTCTTTAGGAGGCAAATATTAGACTCCCCGCACAGACATTCTGTGATACAAGCACATCTGTTGGGACTCTTGGTGGCCAAGGAATCAAAACACAACAAAATTTTGAGATGGTCAAAGGAGGCTACACTTTGGAGTCCAACAAAGGAGGTGGCCACCACACCTTGGAGTCCAACAAGGGAGGTGTGCTGGGAGCAGCAGACACTGGCCGATACACATACACAGACTGGCAAAGTTTCACTCAACCCCGGCTTGGTGAAGTAAGTCCCCCAAGTTCTCAAGTGCTCACTACGTGAAATTCCAACATGATCTATAAACAGAATATCCCAAAGTACCATTTTATACACCTGAAACACACCTTTCCATCTCTTATGCCAGTGCAGACACTGATGTCAAGTGCAAACTCAGAGCAAAAATACTCTTTCAAAGTTCAGTTTTTAAAATATGACTTCCAAGACTTTAGGACTAGTTTATGCAGATGCCATTGAGATACTAAGAGACTGATATCTTCTACACTAAATATTATCAGTAAAAGATCTGTGAAAAATTGACTAGTATTACGAACAGATCATAAATTGCCAACATTTTACCAGCATGTTGGAATTCTATATGTAAGGTTAGGACATCTTGCCTACCTAAATCAACTAGCTAGCTTTGTGAGCTTTAATCTTAGGTTCTATCTCAGGATTCCGAGTACTTTCCTTGTTTGTTTCAGATTACTCAGACTAGTGTGAGCCACATTAGTGTGTTTGATAATTATAGCTGCATAACATGTTATATATGTTCCTCATGTTATATATACATTAATGTATTAGACTCTTACAACTACATAACAGTATAAAGTATGCAAGAACCACAACCTACATTGTTTTTCTCCCAATATATGAAGAAACAATTTAGGTAAATTTTAATTAGATATACCTTTATTCAAGTGGGAAGTTGTAAGTTATTCCTGTGATATATGCATAGTCTTAGTTCTTATAAATGTGTTCACTCTGGCCATTTATTTATTTGCTATATTTTAAAAATGAATATAATATAGACCAATCATGTGCGTTTTTTATATGTAGGAATCCATTAGAGGACACACTCTGATTAAAAATTAAACAGTAAAAGGTAAATTCAAGAATCATTTTTATGCTAGTCGGTTTAGGTGTCTTTTAAAAGACATAATAAAATGTGTCTTTTCTCCACACAGAAGGTGTATCTGTGTGGACAAGACGAGGAACACAAGCATTGTGAAGATTACGTCCGTTCGTATCATTATGAAGGCAAAGGCTCCATGGCCGGCTCTGTGGGCTGTTGCAGTGATCGGCAGGAGGAAGAAGGGCTGGAGTTTTTAGATCACTTGGAACCGAAATTTAGGACATTAGCAAAGACATGTGTGAAGAAATAAACATTTTGGTTAGTAGAGCGACATCTGCAGTGAATACAGGGGCGTCCCTGGATGCAAAAGGATAGCAGTTTGCAGGAGCGACTATGCTTATTGAAGGTCACGTCATCTATAGATGAGGATGCTTTACCAATCACAGCTCTTCAAATTCTCCTTGTCTCCAGAACTTCTGTGTTGTGTAGGCAGGAAGTTATCACTGTTCCTTCTCTTTCTGTGCATGTATGCATTGCCCTCTCAGGGCTGGACCGTGTCTGCAGCTGAAACTGGTGATGTTTGAAACTTAAGCTCTTTTGCACGCTATGCAAGACTCTGTGGTGGAGTTGGGTACTGTGGAAGCTTAAAACAGGAATCTGTACTGTGTATATACAAATTAAATATTTTCTTCAAAATCGGGGGGAGAATTCTGTTTCTAAAATTTTTTTCTTTTGTGCCAAGATATCGTTTTCCCTCTCCTAGACTAGCTTCAGATAGATTTTTAAGTATTTTTAGATGTAGTCTTTCGTGTGTCTAAACAGGCTTAAATCTTGCTACACTTTCCACTCCTTCAAGGAGCACTGTCTTCACTCAGGAGCCTATGAGGCTTAGTCCTCAGATCAGGCTCCTGGAGCTCCTGTTGAAATGACATGGGTCACAACATCTTGAGCTGTAGAGATTGGTTAAGGAGTCCATGGAAACACTGGACTCCCTATCTCCACAGGCTGCCTTAGGCTCATGGACATATTTTGTTTGTCTGACTTAATGTGGGAATACTTTACATTTACAAATACATGCCCAAGTATTTTGGGAAGAATATTAGCTACTTGATTTGATACTGATGCATTATTTCAGTGGTTTTCACCTGCTCTTCATCTTCAAACCTTTTTCCAATGAGTCTTAAAGTCATCTAGTTGTAATTGGCACAGGGTTTAACACTTACATGTGTCAATGCTACGCTAGCGTCATACTGGAACTTACTACTCAGTACACTGAGTATTAATTTGGTAATTACTCAAAGAAAAACTGGAAGACTAGAAATAATTAAAAATTTTAATCTATTGCAGCAACACATGCTAAATATTATTGAATTGTGAATTCATAAATATTTTAATATGAGTGGACATTTTAATAAGGTGTGACATTTTAATAAGACATTATTTTACTGATCTATAAAGAAACTATATATTTGAATGATTTTTTGTGGAAAACTATAGATATGTGTCAAGTTATATCTCGTGAAAACTTTACATTTAAACTAAATTGACTTTCTTAACCCATTTCTTTCTGTTGTCAAAATAGATTTCTGTTTCATTCAGGTTTTGTAATTAGTCCTTTTGTCTCAGTTAGGAAAGGAGTTTTATTATTGTGAAATTGGATACAGGAATAAAATGAAACATGGCTTTGATAAACCAGATTTGGTTTTGCAAATCTTCTATAATGTATTATTTTTTTTTGCAATCATTGTATGATAATTTGGAGTGGTGAAGTGATTTTTGCTTTTTGAAGAAATGTCACTCTGACAATGTAGATTATGACATTTTAGGATCTAATAATATCAATTTGGAAATGCATCAAATGCCACAGTAAGTTATATTCTTCAGTATACGTATAGAACATTAAATGAGCAGTTACAATCATTAGCTTAAAAATAGCTTAATATCAGGGTTCCCTGAGGAGGAGGCAGAAATCCTTAATAAATATATATATATATATATATATAATAGCTTAATATGTGTTGTTTGTCTTCATCTTCCTCTTATACTTGCTGAATTATAGATGAGGAAATTTATCTCTAAATTAGGAAGCACAATTGACGTTCACAGTAGATCTTTGTTTATCAAGAGAAGGCTCCCCGAAGTGTCAGAGAGTTATTAGAAAGCACGGGAAATAATCTGTATTAAGCATTTTTAGCTATTTTAAACATTTTCAAGCTATTATCAAAACTTATTTCAGAGAAATTATATTTATTGTTGGATTTATTTAGGCAACTCTGAGCAATTCTCTTTTTGCATCAAAATTTAAATATTAATTGTATGATGAATTAAATCTATGAAACCCTACCAGACTGTAATTTAGTTTACTAATAAAGTACTGTATTTCATACAAATGTTGAGTTAATTGTTGATTTAATAAATTAATAGTTATAAAATGCTTTCTCTATTTCAACATCTATGAGGACCAGATAATCCGGTGTTTTAGATGTTAAGAGTTTTACTCTCCTTTTTGCAGTTTATCAGTCAAAGGTGGCGTTTAAAAATCCTAAACGAAATGTCAGCCATGGAACAGTTCGTATTGACCCAACCTGTTATCTGCTTCTCTGTTAAGGGTATGGGAATACTGTATGCAACCAGACACTGCCTTTGTCTTTCTACTTAGGGAAGCATGGTAGAGGTCTAGAAGGAGAACACTTTCTGAGAATGGATAGATTCACAGTGTTAAGGACCAATCAAATAAGTGAATATACAATAGACACCCTTTGGAAAGATGTTATCGGCAGAAATATAAAATTTATTATCTCAGCCGGGCGATGGTGGAGCACTCCTTTAATCCCAGCACTCGGGAAGCAGAGGCAGGTGGATCTCTGTGAGTTCGAGGCCAGCCTGGTCTACAGAGCTAGTTCCAGGACAGGCACCAAAGCTACAGAGAAACCCTGTCTCGAAAAACCAAAAAAAAAAAAAAAATTATCATCTCAGATCCTTTTAACCAACAGTAGCCATTTTTAAATATATATGTATATGCGTGTCTGAGAATCAGTATGAAAACCCTCTGACACGGCCCTTGGGTGTCTGTTGTATTCATAATATATGTTGTGTAAAGATAAATTGTTTAAAATCTGCATTATTTAAGTTATTAATGAATGGGAATAAGGTACCTTTTAATAAAAAAATCTATAAAGTTATAAGTCATTTACTGGTTTGTAACTTGGGGGAAGCAAAAGCGAGCATGTCCTTCCTTTGGTCAATGCTGGATCTGAGAATATGAATACACAGTATTTGAAATGTGTATCGCTTTGATGAGCAGATGCCTTGCTGCAGTCTCTTTTTTGTATGATTTGTTGTTGGCTTGCTCTTAAAGTTTTATTTTGCTGGGTGTGACTGATACAGAATATCATAGGAGTGTTTAAGACATTATCAAAACCAGTCTTTTGTGTCAAGTAATCCCATTCTGTCAAGAGTGTTCTTCATCTTACTATTATTATTTCTAGTCTGGCAAATCATGTAGAAAAATACCAAGACAAACAAGGTCTAGGAAGATGACTAAGCTGATAAAAAGTAGCTGCTGTGCAAGCCTGAAAACCAGAGTTCAAATCCCCAGGCCCCATCTAAAAGTGGGACTCCTACACTCCTAAAGCATGGTAAAAGGTGGAGAAAGGAGAATTCCCATAAAACAACAAAGATGATACCTGTCTCATTCAAGGTAGAAAGTGAGGAACAAAACCCAAGGTTGTCCTCTGACATCCACTTCTGAGTGTCTGCATTTATACATACTAATGTGTATACACACACACACACACACTCAGACATATACACTCATATACAACATATACACACGTACTCATACACACTCATACTCATATACATATACACGCATTCTCACACACTCACATACACATGTACCTTCAAACATTCCTACATACTTTCATATTACATGTACTCATACACACTCATATGGATGTTCACTGATATACACTCACACATACATTTACACACACACACAAATTTTTAAAAGTCAATTTAAAAATTTTAGGAGCAGTGAGAACTCACTAAGTAAAGGAACTGGTTTTTAAGCCTGAGAACTAAATTCAGTCCCTGGGGCCCACACAGTAGAAGGAAAGAATGACTCCTACAAATTCCCCTCTGACTTTTACACATGTTCTTTTGATGTGCGCACACACATGTGACAAAACATATGAAAAATTAGTAGTCTCATGCAATGTTATTAAAATTAATTCTTTTAAAATGTTGTATAAACATATGATTTAATATATTTTAATTCTTGTTTATATTAAATCATATATTAATATTCATATATTAATGTCAAATGTTGAATTTGATTTTGGGGTTTTGGTGTTGAACATTAAAAAGATACATTGCTGATCTGCATACGTGTGCTGCTGTTCATGGCAGTTACAGCAGAGATTCCAGGGTACCGAGCATCTATCTAATATCTATTTCTGAGTCTAACTTTATTGAGTGGATATATGCCTAGCTAAGACACCATTATTTATTATCCTTGTAAACTAAATGTGATATTGTCTTAAATATTATGCATGAAGCTCGTGGGTAAGAATCTAAAGAGAATTAATTTCCCTGAAAAGAAGCATTTTTCTATCACCTTTACTATATTTAATACGCGACAAGTCTGGTACAAAGTAAATCATTTGGTGTACATCATATCAGAGGCTTTGAACCAAGAGTGGCAGAAGTAAGAACTGAGAAAGACTAAAGCAAAGAACAGTGGCCCGCACTTTTAATTCCAGCAGTCAGGAGGCTGGAGGGTCTTCAGTTAGAGATGAGCCTGTGCTGCAAAACGAGAACCTGTTAGTAAATAAATAAATAATAGAGGAAAAATAGGCAAATGGAAGGATGGACTGATAGATAATAGGTAGGTGATAGATAGATAGATGATAGATGGATGGATGGTAGATAGACAGACAGATAATAGTAGATAGATGATAGATAGATAGATAGATAGATAGATAGATAGATAGATAGATAGATAGATAATAGAATAAAGGGTTCCTTGGTAGCTTGGTGGCATCTTGGCTAGGCCATCAAGCACTTTAATGAACTTCTGTGAATCACAGACAAAAAAAAAAAATCTTAGTTTTCTGTTACGATATAGCTGATTCTAAGCTGTTAAATAAAGGTTAGTTCCAAATATTTTTTAGCCTAAATTTTGATTCAATGAGTTAAATTTCTAGATCCTCTTCCTCTTCCTCTTCCTCTTCCTCTTCCTCTTCCTCTTCCTCTTCCTCTTCCTCACCTTCTGTCTGTATGCCAGGGTCTCATGCAGCCCAGGGTGGCTCAGAGCTTGCTATGTAACCACAGAAGACCTTGGCCTTGGGGTTCTCCTTCCTCAGCCTCCTGGTGGTAAGATCAGAGGAGTGGGAGCCATGTTGACCCATAATTCATTTTTTTCATTCAAAGTTCAAGCCAATGAGGGCTGATGATATTTTAGGGTTCTTCCAAACAACCCCAAAGCAAAGTGTGGGTAAGAATTAGCCACTACTGGAAATAAGACCAGCCTAATAATGGGCAGCTAGAAGATACTATATTTCTGCTCTACTAAACCCACAAGCCTGACTTTAGAGGATTTAAGAGACCTGGTGTTTTCTAGTGAGCTGTTGTGTGATTCTGTCAGGTCAGTAAACCTCATCACTTCCACCCTTCAACATTAGGAATAATCTTGCAGTTGATTTTATCAACCAAATGATCATGCTCTTGGAATTTAAGGCCCTGTGTTTTCTTTACTGTTAGGTAGCCCCCCCCCCCCTTTGTAATGGGCTCAGCAAATTTTTGTCTTTGCTTTTACTTTTAGCTATGCTAGGGATGGAAGCCATCTCATGCCTGCTACACAGCTCTGCCCCAGCGCTCTTCCCCCAGGCCTGAAGTTTTTCTTTTAATTGTTGTTATCCATGGTATTGAATACATAATTGCTGCATTAAGTCAGACCTCTAAATGAGAGCGACTTCGGTCAGTGTACACTGTTTAAAGTGCGAAGGAAGGAAGGAAGGAATACATAATTGCTGCATTAAGTCAGACCTCTAAATGAGAGCGACTTCGGTCAGTGTACACTGTTTAAAGTGCCGTGTGCTATATTTGCAGTGTTTTTTTTCTCTCCCCCTGTGAATGGTGTGGTACTGCCCTAGGCACCTCCAGTCTGTCAAACACAATACTCACTTGCAATTTCACAGCCCGAGGCATGATCTCACTTTTCAGTTCATTACAATTCTGTTTCTTTATTTCCATTACAATCCCAAACCATTTTCTGTGCTTTCTTGAATAGATTTCTGCCTTAGAGTCAGTAAAGGTGATCTTGACGGAGATGGTGGCAGTTTCAATCTGTGACAAAACAAATTTTATGGTTTTGTTGTATGACCAATGCTTATTACGGCTTCCAATGAACTGCACTGGAATTCTGTTGTTCTATGTTACAGACTGTATAAGACATCTTATTTATCACAATGGAATGGCTAGGACCTGTATTCGTCTGTAAAGGCAGGTGGAGAGTGGATTAAAAGGAAAGTTAATTTTTCTCTAGTGCAAATTAAGGCAGATATTGGGCTCATATGGAGACAACCTAATCAATGTTCTTGGAATCATTATTTTTGTTTATTCTTTTTTGCATAAATTACTTCAGAAACACAAGATGACCAATACAATTTCAACTATCACACATGTCTCTAAAGTGACTGTCTACTAATCTACAAGTCTACAATTACCTGACTATCTAAAGACTGGAAGATTAGAGACAGGAGATAGATTTACGAATGTAATCATTACAGTTCTTTGGTAGGTTTTAATGACAGAAATGGACAAAAAATACCACATGGAAGAGTAAGCGTTTTTTTTTTTCCTCTTTGGAAAATTGAGGCATGGCTCAGGCAAGGCAAGTGATAACATTTTATTGACACAGAAGTAAAGACCAGAGCCAGCAAAAATTAGAAACAACAAAAATCAACAGTAGAATCAAACAACCAAGAAGCAAAGAAGCCCCAAAGAGCAACTAGGAAGCCTATATTAAGAGAACAGGTGAGAGATGATGGTGAGCAGGGAGAGCAGGTGAGATGGTCACATACACAATGATCTGGGAGCTTGGTAAGAGGCCCAGGCAGAAGAGGCTGAATCACACAACTCTGATTTCTTGATCAAGTGGGAGGATGACCAAGTCAGTAAGTTCACCGAGAAAAACAGCAGAGCTCATTTTGATTTGGGGTGATGAAGGCTTTAGAGTCCATGCTTTGAACTTGAGCTGTTTGTGGGAGTTTCATGCAAATCCTTTCTGTCTCTACCTTAGTCACAAAGGACTCACTAAGTGTGCCTTTTTGCTACTGTTAGTACCTGTGCAATCTATTCCCAAGGGTTGGAAGTGCATTCAGGACTGAAGGCACTTTTTATACAGCTATAAAAGTGACTATAGTGGTGTGATATATTTCATTCGGTGTGAATATTCAACTGTGTCCTTTTATTCTCAAGGACATGCCAAGCATTTTGCTCCTTGTCTATTTCTTTCCATTTACCTAAGTTTTTCTATCCTGGTTCTACGCACTAGGATTCTGTTGGGAAAATCACACTAATAAGTTAGCTGTCATTGTCATCATTATTGACAGACTCTCTAGTGTCCCAGACTAGCCTTAGACTTTATATGTGGCTGAGGATAACCTCTGATCTTTCTGCCTCCACCTTTGTTAGTACTGGAATTATAGACATGTACCACTGGGCTCCATTTATGAGGTGCTGTGTATCAAACCTTGGGCTTTTGCATGCTAGGCAAGCAACCTACCAACTGAGCTACAGTTCCAGTCCGGAGGCTTGCTTTCTAGTGAAATACAGTTAACATGAGAGAGAACAACTTGAGTTCCATCTCAATAAAAAAATATCACAGAAAGAAAAGCAGAATGAGGTAAAAACAAAAGAGTACGATCACCAAGAGATGGCTTATCTTCTGTTAGGTGGACATGGTTGACTAGAGATTGTGGGGAGGGAGGGATACATTTCAGCTTCCAGGAAGCAGTAACAGGTTGTGGATAGCCTCTTGAGGTGAGCCTCAAGAAATGACTTTCTCACACTTTCTGTACACACTGGAATAGCCATGTAGCACTTGGCCTTTCAAATACTAGAGACTGTTGAAGAGACTTGGCATTTGGTCTTGCTGGGATGAGAAACCTCTGTGGGATTTTTATTTTATTTTTATTTTTTTGTAAAAAAATGGAAAGAATTTTAGAAGAACTTAGTACAATAACATATCAATCTAGGCTATTTACACTTATTTAATTCTTAGTGATTTATTGAGAAAGTGATCTCTTTATAACCCAGGCTAATCTTAAACTCCTGATTTTCCTGCCTCATTGTCTTGAGGGCTGGGATTACAGGAATGTGAGTTAGATTCAGCCCTAATTTATTTAATGACAAAGACAACAAAGTTGCTTGGTTTAAAAAAATTAAACTTAGGAGCATTGACAAAAAAAGAAAGAAAGGAAGGAAGGAAGGAAGGAAGGAAGGAAGGAAGGAAGGAAGGAAGGAAGAAAGGCTAACTGAGAGGGTTTTGGTATAGTCTGGAGAGATGATGGAAGTTTGAAGCAGACAGTATTGATGGAAAAAGGTGAGAACAAGGTCAAGTCCAGATATGTTTCTCAGGTGCCTTTGGTAGAACTTACTGATCGGACCTAGAGTAAAAGAAAAAAAGAAGGACCAAAAAGGTTGTTAAAATACTGGAAAGGGGGTGTTGGTCTTGACTGAAAGAAGAAAGATGAATTTTGCAAGACCTTGTAGATATCAGAGTTAGGACTGGAATATGCAGCTGAAACCTAAAAACCAGAGAGAGATCTGCAACAGACTTAGAGATGCTGGTCTCAGCATCCTGCCAAGACTTAAAGTTGGAGACTGGAGTGAGAAAACTGGGAACCATGATGTCGGAGCAGCACTACGTCCCGTAGCACTGAAATATTGAGAGGTCATACAAGAAAAGGCATCAATATGGGACGGAAAACAGAAGTCAAGAGAAAGATATGTTTCAGTGATGGGTGGACCAGCTTCTCTTGCAGTTCAGATACTCGAACAAAGCTGGAAACAATCTGTTCCACTCAACATCACTTTATCCTTGGGATGGGGTAGAGCTGAGTAAGGACTTCCTTGCTTTTCTTTTCTTTGGGGAGTAGAAAAAGGAAAGAATTATTTGTGAAAAATATGCACAAATTGCTGTGAATTTGTCATTCACCCATTTGCTCATTTGTTCATTCATTCCACAAACATTTAATTGTCAGCTGTTTGGGAAGTGTGCTCGTGTAGGAGACTTAGGGGTGAACCAAAACAAAACAAAGGCATAGAAGTTAAGTATAATCTTTGGTGAGGAAGAAATATTAATTAATTTATTTACAAATTCATCATGATGATTGTGACAAGTCTTCTGAACTAGTTAGTGAAGAGAGTTTTACATTGTTAGAGGATTAATGAAAGCTGATACAGAGTGGACAGGAGTTAGTCTGCCTAGGGGTATAGAAGACATCTTCAAGAGAAAGAAATAACACACCATTGCACCTATAGCAAAAGACACCTGTGAGTGCAGAGACCTAAGAAACACAGGTGTGTGTGTCTGTGTGTGTGTGTGTGTGTGCATGTACGCACACATGCACAACACCAACACTTAGAGTGTAGTGATAGTTCCAAGTTAGATAAGGCACGAGGGCAGTCTATATTCAATCTGAAGAGAATACACAGGCACAGTCAACGAGAAAGAAGAGAATCTGAACAGATAATCTTGGCTTGTTTGGCCTGGGATTTAATCTCAGACACATTAACCAGTGGCTGCTATGTATATATTCCACTTCACTGGCACTGATTTTGAAAAGCAGGTTTAAAGAAGTATGTGCCACAGTAGAACACTAATAGTTTATTTAACAGAGAGGCAAAACCACTTTCCTTGTGTTGCAAAAGAATTAAAATTGGCGCATATTTCTAAAAATACACAAACCTTATATAGTCTTATTTTAGCTTCATATAGTTAAGTAGTGGATGCCAGTGGAAGTCTTTGCTTGTGATTAAGAAGTGAAGGAAGGCTTAGAAGTGATGAGTGAATTAGCATTAGAACTGAGTCCTAGACCAAATGGACAGTCTCCTTCTGAAGCAGTCGAAAAGCAGGGGACAGTCCCAAGAATGAGATGGAGCATGTGACATAAGGGACAAGAGATGGGGTAGTACAGTTTGGAGAAGCGGGTGCCCATGATAACAGACCCTGAAGGAATTAAAGATCATTTATTCCGAGTTCATCACACACCGCATCATTTAATCTTTAGGAGAACTCTGGGCCGTGAATAGGTGTGTCTTTGCTGTTATCACAGGGCTGGCTCCTTACATCCACCTCTGAGCTCTGTGCAGTGAGTTTCAATCTTGTTTTCTTTTCCACCTTTGATTTGTGTCATACTTGCTCCATTGTCAGTTCTGGGTAAGGGACACACCTTGGATAGCATCCTCCTGAAAGCCACATTCATCCATGAGTTTCTTTCAGAGACCCTGGCAATTGTGGGATGTGGACATGGGGAATTACTGAGAATTAACTCGCTCAGGGACAGGTGACTCTGCGCACAAATCTGTGTAAGTGGGGTTTTTGTTTGTTTGCTTGTTTACTTAAGTGTATTTAGATTCTGGACTCTGAAACTAGAAGTCTGTGAAACTATTGGGTAGAGTTGGGCCCTGGAGTTAGGGTTGTACATTATTCATCTATTTAGGGAGCCTTTGCTTCTGAAGGTCTGTGATATCTATGTAACTATCCTCTGCCTCCAACTGTCTCTTGGTAAGTCTTTCAGGAGCAGTCCAGCAGTTTAGTGTAGGTGGAGGAGGTGGCATGGGGTTACCTTTCTTATCAAATGTGAGTGCTGCTGCCCGAGGAGTTCTCAAAGCCGGGCAAGATGGACAATAAACTGATTTGACTTTTGATTCTCTGCTAGGGTAACACAGAGCTGGCATATGTCTGCTGAGTTAATGTTCACAGCCAATGACACTGTCAAAAAAAAAAAAAAAAGAGTCACGTCTTCTACTCTCACGCCTTCATGGTAGGATGTTTCAAAACTGGCTCAAGGAGGAATTCACATATGGTTAGCGAGGCTGACTTAGAATGTGTAAATTTTATCTAATACTTTGAGTAAATTTTCATGAAGAAACAAATAAAAACTGCCCTTTTATGAGCTTTAGTTATCTGGCATCTGTGAGATGAATTGTCAGAGTGCTCTCTCACCCCTTTCTGGGATGAGAAAGAGCGTGAGGCATCCCTCAGGTATTGGAGGTGGAAGGTAGGCAAGAGTTTGGCAATGCCCTATTGTCAAGGGCTGTGATGCCGAAACCAGCTGGCTTCCGTGCTTTCTGGAAAGCTTGGAGCTGGACAATGTGATGTCATCACCAATGAGCTGATAGGCATTTATGAAATCATCATTGGGCAAACATGAAGTAAGAAAACAAAAGCATGACACTCAGACTCATGATCCAGGCTTATTTTACTAGCAATCGCTGATAATTTTATAGTTATGGAGACGACAGGACACTCACTTATGTAGCATTCATTAATAAAAATCAAGAGGTCAGGTGTTTACCATTAGACATCAGTGTTGAATTTAACATACAACTGCTGTTATCACCATTCCGGGTCTGCTCATCACAGGAAAACATTTCCATTATTAAAATGGCACTGAGTGATGTGCGCATCTCTTTAAACTTGTTTTCTGCTGCCATCTTTAAACCAGGTACAGGGAAGGGACACATTTATCTTCCTGGTGGAACTCCCCTGGCGTCTTAGAAAAGAGGCACAGAAGGGTGAGTCAGAAGCCCATTCTGAGGAGTGCGCAGCACAGGGTTCTCAAGCTTAATCTTCCTGGCTAAGTGCTGCTATAATTCCTAGGCTTAAGTGCATGTCAAGTCAGAAAACAAATTCTCCTGTTCTTCTTCACTTTCCACCATGAACTCTAATCCCGATGACAACATACAAAAAAAAAAAAATTGGTACCAGGATGTCCGGGACTCTCATGTGGGAGATGGCTCAGGAGAAAATCACAAGAAAACAGGTCCACATATGAGAATGTTCTTAGAGAAAATCAGTAGCCCACATTTAGCTGATGGCTGGGCCTCAGTTGATGTGTTTTCTGTAGTAACTTCGGTTTTGTTGTGTCCCCTTCCCTCCCTCCGTCCCTCCGTCCCTCCCTCCCTCCCTTCCTCCTTCCCTCCCTCTTTCCTTCCTTCATCCTCCCCTCCCTTCCCTCCCCCCCTCTCTCCTTTCTCCTCACCTTGCCTTCTTTCCTCCCTAAATTATAGAATCTGTGTCACTGTCAAACAATGTAATTTCTGAACCTTGAGACCCTCTAGTATGGAACTCCTGTTGGAACTGTATTTACCCGTCTGTCTGTGGGACTTTGATTTACAAAGTAGAATCTCCCTTGAGTCCACCTCTTATCAGGATGGCTTCAGGCATCTGTGAGTAACTTCAGCCAGTTGATGCAGGGGAGTTGTGAGTCTGGGAGTACCCCCAGGATAGGGACCTCCACTGGCTGCGGGTAGTGCACTGGGCGGGGCCATGGCCTGAGCTCCCCAGTGAGTCTTAGTATAGTCAGGGCTTCTGCTGGGCAGGGCCAGCTGCTAATCCTACCAGACGGTCACCGGGGCGGGGTGGGGGGCGGTGGTGACAAGGGACATATAGGTGGCGTCTGCTGGTGAGAAACACCTAGTACAGGTGAAAGGGTGGCGGTGAGAGGGAGTTCCAACCGGCTGAGTTCTTAAAGCCATGAAGACACAAGAAAAATAACAAGGAGTGGCCGGCAGGAGTCTTTTGGACCTGCCTGGAGCTCCACCCTCGGCCAGAGGAAAAGCCCCTCGGGACCCAGGCGGGAGCATCAGACAAGCGCGAGAAAAGCGCCTGTGCGCGCTCCACCTCTACGCAGCGGGTGCGGGGCGGCGACCTGTCCTTTGGGCTGGCCATGGCGTCCGTAGGACCTGTGCGTTCCGGGAGCACAGCCCTTGGCCTTCCGCACCTACTGACCCTAGCGGTGAGCTTCGGGGACCGTTCTGGGAAAGGGACATCGGGGCCAGGGCGGCTGGCGCAGATGGGGTCACCGGGCCTCGCGACCTCTTAAACTGAAGTTGTTGGAGGTGAGGGAGGGCAACAGGAAGCTGAGCGGCAGGCGCCAAGGTCCCGCAGGGGAGGGAGTGTGGCCGTGAGCCGTAATAGGCACGCGCGGCGGCTGGAGACGGGGGCGGGTTGCGAACGCCCAGCCAAAACCCTGGCCCCGGGGGTTCCCTAGGCAGAGCGGGGTGCGCCGAGGTTGTGCTGGAGCTGGAGCACGGTCCTGGAGCCCTGGGTGCTGGCCATTCTGACTAAAGGCAGCTGCCCAGGAGCCGACAACCGAAAGCCAGTGTGGTGTCCTTGGGGGTCAAAAAAAGGACTTGTTGCTCTTGAGGGTTCTGTGCTAGATTTGAGAGCGAAATGAGAGGTGGAAGAAGAGAAGGAGACACACACACACACACACACACACACACACACACACACACTCACACACACAGAGAGAAAGA
>NC_022020.1:10849489-10855776 GCF_000317375.1 Microtus ochrogaster | reverse complement strand
GAGAGAGAGAGAGAGAGAGAGAGAGAGAGAGAGAGAGAGAGAGAGAGAGAGAGAGAGAGGAAGGCTGAGGCCTTTCTCTCAAAATTAGGAGATGGTGGAACAGAGATGACCACTGATCCCCTATAATCCTGGGAAGAGAACTTTCTGACCCTGAGATCTTGTCCTGGGAGGGGTTTGGATTCCTTATCTCAACTCTGCTCGGATTCATTCTCCTTTAAGGGGGTTCCTTGGCCTTCCCACAGGGCAGGGAACCCTGATTGCTCTACGGGCTGAGGAGGAGGGGGACTTAATTGGGGGAGGGGGAGGGGGAGGGAAATGGGAGGCGGTGGCGGGGAAGAGACAGAAATCTTTAATAAATAAATAAATTTTTTTAAAAAAGAGTAAAACAGCCCTTTCGAGCCCTTTCGAGGAACCAAAAAATGGCTTTATTTGGACAGGACTGGATCTCTCTAGGAGCCAAAAGACTCCAGAATTCACCCCCAGTAGGCCTTTGGGGAGCCTGGGGAGCCCCAGATTGTAGTTTTATATGGATCCCTTGGACAAGGAAAAAGTTGATTGTGCTAGGTGAACAACTTGATCGTGTTCTTTTACCCGTGCAGTGTAGGCTCAAGCTGTCCCTGAAGGGAAGCCTGGCAGAACCCAAGGAACCAAGTGTGTGTGTGGTCGGCAGGGGCTTAGGGCAGGGGTTTCAAAAGGTTAGGACATCTTCCATTTCTCCTGGACTCTCTTTTCACAAGGGATTCCTGCGTTTTTAGTTATTGAAAATGTGGTTGGTTACTGGTTAGAATGTCAGTTCCAAGGAAAGAATGGACTTTAAACTTTTGATCACAATTCCCAGGGACTATTCACAAGCACAGGTAGTGACAGGTACAGCTGCACTCAAGATTTTATGGCCGAAGAAACAGCCTAGGGCAAACAATGGTCACAAAATACGCTGCTGGTGACAAAGACTGAACTTTGGCTGGTAGCTAGTGGGGGAAGTTGCCACTTCCTTTTATACCGCAGGACCTTATTCTTTGATAGGAGAAGCATCCTTAGTCTTTATGACATAGCAGTGCCCAGGGCAGACCACACACCTGGGTGCACAGGCCTCAGATCCTTTTAAAGGCAGTGAATGCTGGGAGGAAGGAGGGGAAGTAGTATCCTCACTCCTTGACCTCTCTTAACTTCAGAATCCAGGAATGGGTGCCGGGGTGGGGGCAGGGAGGTTCTGGTTACTGGCAGTTTGCTTCCTAGCAGGAAAGTGCAGCAGGAGTCCCCTCAGGTTGTTCTAGACTCCAGTGTGGTGCGGGTGAACAGGCTTGCCCTCCTCAAGGGCCTGGGAAGGTGTGAGGTCGACTGAAGAGGAGTCACTCTTGGGGGAAGGGGTGCGGCTCCTGCACAACTCCTGTTTCCCATACACTCCGGTAATCCCTCGACATTCCACAAGTCAGCTTCTCTCCCCTTCTTAGTTCTGCCCCACCCGGTAGTGGTAGTGTCTTAACCACTGGAGTTTTCTTCCTGAATGCCCCGATGGTGCTTTGTTCTCTACAGCCGTCTAGGATCTCCCGTGACTAGTTCAAGTGACATGTTCTACTCGGCACTTAGTCCTACCCTGACTGGTTCCTAATTCTGGATGTTATCACCTTAGAAAAAACTCTAACCCTCAGAATCTGACTTCTTACCCAGTTTCTCCACGGCCCCACCCTCCCTTTTTCCTGTGTATGATTTAAAGACATAAGCATGAGATCTTCCCCTTTGACAGGGTTTTGAGTGCATAGTAACAGAAAATTAACCACAGGCACAGTGCTGTGCAGCAGCTGTCTGGACATTGGTGCTTTCAGTGACAGAAACGGTATAACTGTTAAGCAGTGGATCATCTCTTTCTGTGCCTCGTGCCCTGACCACTCCTTCTGTTTGTTACTTTTGTCTTTTTGGCCCCTGTTATTCTCACTTGTAAACACTAATTGTCTGTGCGGCCTTGTTCTAAGTCCTGTTTCCTGGTGTGTGTGTGTGTGTGTGTGTGTGTGTGTGTGTGTGTGTATTCTAGAGGCCATTCCATCTACTATATGCTTTAAAATATCGCATTATCCTAAATCAATACTGCTGTTTCAGACATCACCTTCAAACAAGCATTTATATTTCTGCAGCATACTGTTTTTTTTTTTTTATGTTTCCAAACAGTGTTTTTCCTTTGGTGTCAGAGATTTCATTGTACAGATCTCCTATGTACTTTGCTTCTCATGGAAAAGTCTAGACGCTTGTCTCCTCATTACCCCTCTTAATCCTCCATTATCACAATAAGTTTATCCTCAAAGATATTGCATGGGACTGTTTATTGGTATTGCTTCTGTTGCTGGCTTTTGCTCAGTGGATACACCTGGCTGTATACGGGTCATATATAAGCAGGCATTCTTATGGGCGGGAGTAGCAAAATTGTATACAAAGTACAGAATTGAATACAAAGCCAATGATGGTGATTTTGGAGATGTCCTCTCAGGATGGGTTGTATATGATTAGACAGAAAGCTGTTTCTTGTTTGCCGGCTTTTTTTTTAGTGCTTCTCAACCTGTGGGTCATGAGCCCTAATCCAATTGGGAAATTTACATTTTGATTCACCAAATATTTACATTATGAGTCACCACAGTAGCAAAATTACAGTTAAAAGTAGCAATGAAAATGACTTTGTGGTGGGCGGGGGGGTCACCACAACCTGCGAAGCTGTATTAAATGGTCACAGCGGTAGGAAGGCTGAGAACCACTGTCACATCTTGAAGGATAGCATCAGTATAAGAATGGCTGAGATTGACCTTGAGGGTACTGGAGCTAGGCGAAGTTTTGCAAACGGTAAAACTGAACCCACACTTTATGCAGAGCACCCCAGGAAACTCCAAGTAGATGAACTATTGAAACGTAAGACGACACCATGTGCAATTCAGTTGAAACATGATGAATTTTACAAATTTGCAGTTAAGAAAGCCTATGACCCAGATTTCAACTTTTTTCAAGTTGAGAAAAGCAATGGTATAAAAACAAACAGAATTTCCATAGTAAAAACGCAAAAATAAAACCAAGCAAAACAAAACAACTATATATTTGCCTCTTAACACAGATATTTTAAAGGCGAGTGTAATACATTAAAAAGTTCTTATAAGTTGTGAAGGAAAATTCTAGTATGAACAAGGAAAATACAAATTCTAGAAATTAAAACGTCATTAAAACATGAAGTATAAAAATAAGGAAAAGTGAAATGCCATTTCACACCTCAAGGTGTTGGAGCACATACTGTGTAGGTGAGATTTTGATGAATGGAGAAATCACACGCTATTGGTGACAAACGTTGTGTATGTCCTGTGTGGAGTGCGAATAGAGCAGGCGCAGGCAGGCTTGGCGTTTGTCCTTTGTAAACTGTGTAACTGATGCTTTTGTATCCACATACTGATAGAGGGCCCTGTTTTATTTAGTAGGACTTTGTACGCTTTTAATATCTACATATCCCTTAGTTGCTCTTCTTTTTCGTATTTTTCTATGACCTTTTGAATCAGATTGTTTAGATCCAGGAAATAGTGTTGAGATTTTATGGGGACCATAAAGCCATAATTTAATTTTGGATTAATGTATGTATGTTGCTGATTTTTCTTACTGCAGACTAGGTCTACGTTTCTTTCTGTGTAAATCCACCTATCTGTATTGCATAAATGTGTTTAGGTTCTTCTGAAACAGGCGAGTCTTTCATAGTGAAGTCATGGAAGGATGAGAAAAAGGCGTTTGGCAGTCCCAATCAGGAAGTAGACAACGTGGTCTTGCCACTCAGCCTTGTAGGTGTCTTACTGAATTTACTCGCTGGCATTTCCACACATTTCACTGCCTTTTTAAAAATACTGTATGACTGGTTTCATTTATGGACAGGAAGAGTAGCAATAACCATATTTTAGTAGTGCTTGTCATGGTAATTTGTTGATTGGTTTGTTTGAGTGTTGTAGGTAAAGTCAAAGCAAATGCAAATAGAGATACTTCCCCCTCTCTGCAAGCCCTAGCTCTTTTGTCTAAGATCTCTCCAGTGTGTCCTGAAGCGCATATGCTGACCTTAGAAAACTTATTATGTTTCTGGGTTTCGTGATGATGTCATCTACTTTTCTGGTGGCCATGAACAAATACCTGACTAGAAGCAGCTGGAAAGGGAAGAGTTTATTTTGGCTCTAGTTGGAGGTCACAGTCTCCCTTGGTGGGAAAGTCCTTGCAGAAAAGTGAGGCATCTGGTCCCAGGTAAGGGGCAGTCAGGAAGTAGAGCATGGGTGTTGTTGCTCAGCTTGCTTCCTCCTTATTACTCAGTCCTGCACCCCTGCCCTTGGGAGGGTGTCACCACATTGGAAATGTCTTCATAGACACACTCAGAGCTGTGTTTGCACTAAGTCCTTGGAGAGGAACCATCACTGCTTCCAGAGCTTTCCCTCTGACCCTGTGCTCATAATATACAACAATTTTTTTACACAAGCCATGCATTTGAACTTGGATCCCAAACCCATGCAAAGACTGGATTAACTGTGGCTCTGTCTCATACTAACGGTAAAATGGAGAGTAACTCCCTGCATGTTATAGGTGTATCCTGTCTTTCATTTCTCTCCATTTCTATCGAGGCCAACAAGGCAGAGCCAGTCTTGGCAGGTCAGAAGTTATTTCTGGTTCTTATTCCCTGCTGTCTGTGTTTCAGTTTTATGCACAGACCATGACCTTCGATTCCTTGCTGCTTTTGTTAGTTCTCTCATCTGCAGGATGTTTCAAAATGATGTTACTCATCCTTGCTAGTTAGTTTTCTCATGACATTCTCCAAGATTTCTTACATGTCTCTATTGAAATGAAAGTTGTTTGCCCTGATTTATTTTTCCACAATGTTCAGACTTACCATACTCCACTATAAAAGCTACTTAGACAATAGATTTACTGGAGACAAATCTTTGCTTTTTTATTGGTCAGTTTTTTTTCAGTGCTTTGAGAAACAGCAGAGAAAAAAGATGTTAAAGGAGAGAAGAGGACTTAGAATTTTAAAAGCCTTTGTCTGTGGTTAACTGATGCCATTGCTTTTGGGCTCATGCGAGGCAGAAGCACCATGGGTGAAAGTCATAGTGGAGGGAAGCTATTCATCTCACGGCAAACAGTAAGCAAAAGGGAAAACAGGATGGAGGCAGGACAGGCTCCATCATTCACCGACTTCCCTCCTTACATGAATTAGGAGCCAGTACAAGCTTCCCACCACCTTCTAACAGTGCCATCAAATGAAGCATTCATTTACAGCCGCTGATTGACTCACCGACACACTGTCTAGTTGCCTCCTAGTGACTGGATGTCGCATCCAGAAAACAGGCCTTTGGGGTCCCAGCTTATTTTTAAGCCATAGCAGCCCTTATAATGTGTAAAAGAAAGTGCACATGACCATTGACTGTATTCAGAAAGTACTCCACACTTCTTCAGAGTCACTGGCATTGTTTTCTCCTTGTAGTGTACACATCTGTCTCTATAGCAGTGGCTCTCAGCCTCCCCAGTGCGGTGACCCTTTAGTATAGTCCTTCATGCTGTGGTGACTCCAACTATAAAGTTATTTTCTCTGCTACTTCCTAACTGTAATTTTGCTACTGTGATGAATCACAGTGTAAATACCCATGTTTTCATCTATATCTATATAATTTATTATTTAGCTTTCTTTTTTGTGAATTGGTTTGAAGGTGTCAGACTTTTGGAACTAGAGTTACAGACAGTTGTGAGCTGCCATGTGGTATTAGGAATTGAACTTGGGTCCTCTGGTAGGCAGAGGACCTTAACCACTGAGCCCTCTCTCCAGCCCCAATATCTGTGCTTTCTGATGGTCCTGGGCGACCACTGTGGAAGGGTCTGAGAAGCACCGTGCGATAGATTTCTATTGCGGTTTCTGTCATCTGTCATTCTGTGCACTTACAGTTTCAACCTTGCCTTCTTCCATCATGACTGACTCATGGCCACTCCTCAGCCGACCTCATCTGGTTCCTAGGTGAGGCTGGCTTTCCCTGCTCTCCTCTACCCCTAGGTCAGCCTGTACTTCCCTGCCATGCCACTTCCATACCCTATTGAGCTTACAAATACGTCTATCCTGGGCTTTAGTTTTCATTCGTGTCATGTTTGCTACTAGGTATCTACTATATAGTAGGCATTCCTTGAAATGTGTTGTATGGATGTATGAAGGGGTGAATGTCAGCAACATAGTTTCCAAAGGCGCTTGTCTTAATTGGGCCATTCAACACCTCTACCACTAAGACTTAGTGCAAGTACCATGGCGC
>NC_022020.1:10836585-10849159 GCF_000317375.1 Microtus ochrogaster | reverse complement strand
CTGTGAACACCAGATAAGGCCACTTTGAAGCTTCATGCGTTGTTGCTTTCTTTGCACTCTGAACAAAACCTGCATTTCTCATCATGATATTATAGATCATAAGCAATATGTTCCAGACTGTTCTTTAAGTATGGAACTGTTTTTCCCCCAGCTTATCTATCTTCCAGCCTTCTCTATCATCTTCCTTGGCTTTATTTCTCCCATAACTGTTATCTGTCTTGGCGGGATGTAACATTTGTGCACTTGTCTGTTTGCTCGTTGGTGCATTGGAACCTGGTCTGTTGAGGGCAAGGTCTTTGCTTTGCTCACTGTTGGAGCCTGTGACTCAGCTTGGCACCTCCTTACCCTGAGTGTTGGTTGAATGGATAAGTGTTGACTAAGTGAATGAGATATTCTTTGTCAGTCTCCTTGAGCCCCGATACTTAAAACATCTGACTGTTCCCCTGCTCCCTTGGCTATGCAGCCTATGAAAATTCTTTTGCTTTCAATTTAAAAGTCTTTTTTGGGGGGAGTGATTTCAATCTTACAATTAAAATATGATCTTTTCCTTATTAGATCCCTCCTATATGGTTTAAATTGAATAATTACAGGTGCTTTAAGATAGACTGGAAAAGAAAAATTTCAACTGATCTAGCTGATTTTAGTTCATACTAAAGGACTTCATCCTCGGCACAGGTGCTGGTTGGTTTCCCTGCTTTTGGCCAGTCATTTGATGAGCTGAAGAAAATGGAACACACATCTTTCAGAAGCATCCACAGAAAAAGTTCACAACATAATAAAATTTGGGTTTTCAAATGTATGACCAGTGCTCACGGTTGACCACTAAATCATTTAAAATATTTGAAGTCAAGTGTTTTCTAACAGTGAGAAGCTGTGCCTTCCGAATAAGGTCCCATGCTTGCATGAGCTGATATAGCCCGCCCCTCCCAAGCAGTCACAGTGCCTTCCAGCAGTGGTGTCCAGGTTTGGTTCAGCAGACTTTTGCTTTGCCTCTGTAGCTCCTGGGATGCTGCACATTCATGGAAACAGTGTGATGGGATGGCAGTTCTAGTTTTTCTCTTTCCTGTGTGTATTTGGTGCAGTCTCTCACATGTTGTGCTGGATCCTCACTCTGCTGTCCCTGGCAGTGAAAATGCTAGTAAATTCATATTACAAAATGAAGTAAAAACAGTTCTAAGAAAGAATGTGATTTCCTGAGTATAAAGTGTCTTGTAAAAGAAGGGAACCATGGGGACCTGTTATCCTGTGGCCCATCTCCTCGTATTTCAGGGTTTTTTACCCTGGTACATATTTCTTATTTTATTTTGTTACTTTAAATCAAATGAATTTTGTGTAACTATACATATACTCAAGTATTTAATGTTTCTTTTATGTAATTAAGTGGATATTACTATGTAGTGGAGACTTAGGTAAACTCTCTATTCATTGGAAAGATCTTGTGAGTGTATGATACTGATTTGTTTGTTCTAGATCCTTACACTTGCCTCTGAAGCGTGTAAAGAAGTGATCCTTCGGGTTCCCTCTGAACTACCTGCTGAGAAATTTGTTGGCCGAGGTAAAGAGCAGCTGCAATGTGTGATAATCCCTAGTGTGGTATGCTTTGTGAAAAGTTACTGTGATGGTTAGGACCACGAGAGATCCACGACCAGTAGTTAAAAGCGAACAGTGCAATCAATTCTAATACATGTTATAGCATATTTTTATTTAAGAATAGGATTACCCAAAAAAGGTAAGTAGATTAAGTTCAAATCATAACATATTTTTTGATATTTATATTACATGGGGGATATTGTATATGCTAAATATGTTTCTAAGCATTTGAAGAATAATATTGAAGTTATTTCTTGATTTTGTTCTTGGATTTTCATCATTAAAAGTTCTACGTCTTGCTTCATTTTGCTTCCACTTTCTTTTTAGGTGTGCTGGCCCTCAAACCCAAGCCAATGCATGTGCTGGGCAAACAGCCTACCCCGAGCTGCATCTGTAGCCCCTTGCACTGCCTTACACCAATCAGTTCCTTACTTATGTAACTTATGAAATAAGTGTGTCTGTGCATGTGTGCGCATACACAAGAACACACACAAAGGGCAAGAGATTTACCCCCTGACATCTTACTGGCCTCTCAGTTCATTATGGGACTTAGGTGTATAAGGAAAAATGAAATCAACCCAATGTGGCCCACAGTAGGTTAACTAGTTTACACTTGGTGTAGACTTCAGTAGTATTCAGTTTAATAACTACTGACTTTAATTCAGGTAGTATGTAGTCTCTAACAGCTAATTTTAGTTAAGAAAGAAAGCCCATTTTTAGTGTTGTATCAAATGTTCAAATACTAGAGTCCTCATGTCTCCTTTTCAGAAGAGATATCTCTTCAAACAGGTGTAATACAAGCATTAGAAACAATATGGATGTTTAGGGAGGATCTTAACCATAGCGTTTCATGTAGCATTGTAGCAGTACTAAATATAACAGTGTGAATGTGTTTTTCATGTTTTGCTCTTCTTGCACATGCATGCTGTATATACTTTTCAACGCTATGCTGCTCAGTTACTGCTGTGTGTATTTTCTCAGTGAACCTGAAGGCCTGCCTGAAATCGGCAAATCTCATTCATCTGAGTGATCCTGATTTTCAAGTCTTTGAAGATGGTTCTGTGTACACAACCAATTCTGTTGTTTTGTCTTCGGGCCAAAGAAGCTTTACAATATGGCTTTTCAACACGGACAGCCAAGAAGAAAGAGAGCTGTCTGTCCACTTAGAGGGCCCAGTAGAGGTAAATGAGATGACATGCTGGAGATGTAATGGCGCGGGCTCTTTGGGCTTGACTGACGCAACCAAGGAAGGTGTGGAAGCAGAGAGGACTTGTGGTTTGGGTGAGGGGAGAACAAAAGCCTCACCTGTGTTGAGTGAAGGAGGGTTGGTTGTGCAACACATGTCACTACAAGTTGTCATCGCTTTCATTTGGGATACGCTACCCTAAGAACTTGACATAGGACACAAAGGACACTTCAATTTTTGGAATGAATTTCCAAAAACAAGTTTGGAAACTACCACACCTTGACTAAATTCTTTTCCCTCATGCATATTAGTGTTAACAGGTTCTCTTGTTCTCGTCTTCTTGAAGAAATGAATTCAGCCAAATGACATAGGTAGATTAAGCAGCTGTTTATTTAGACAGCCAAGGCAAGGAAACAAACACCGAAAAGAGACAATGGATTGGGCTGCTCCAAGGCAGTCATCAGCCCAGTGAATTCTGGGATTTGGATCTTAAAGATTTATGAATATTTATGAGATGGGTGGCATACTCTGGGGGAAAGGTGATCCATTTTTGGTCAAGTTATGATGGACCACATATATTTTCAGGAGTTTTTCTTTCCATGATCCTCTAGGAAAGCCCACACAAAGAGTGTGTGGCGGGGTTCTGGGAGGGTGAAGCTACAATGTAAGCAATAACATGATGATGTCTGGATATGGAGGATGCAGACCCTTTGCTAGGGACCTGTGGGGCAGAATGGCTTTTGCCTTAGTTTCTAATATACCAAGAACAAAACTCAAGCTGTGCCTTCAAGGTGCTTAGCCTCAAAGGGCTTCTGACTATCAGGAGGCTCAGCCTCGTGGACACAGCTGCAGCTTTCCTGCTCTGCCTCATGGTTACCATCCTGCTGCCTTGTATCATTAGCATGGCTGGAGTCTTAGAAGACTGAGAACAAGGAGAAGGTTTGGACCACATTATGTGCCTGCCTATTGACTGTGACACCAAAGGTCAAGACAACCTCTCCTCAGTCCCTGGCCCTTATTCACTGAAACTGTCTGAACTCTGTCACCATATTTATTTCTTCGTTCTGACAGATGTCTGTTGGTCTCCTGGCTCTGGCTAGTTGCTGGTGAGTGGACTCTGGTTATGCTACATATGGGAGTGAAGCCATCCCTGTCATTCTCATTGCATCTCCTCCTCTTGCATTCTTGCATGGCAATGTGGCAGCAAGAATTTGCTTTCCAGTGTTGTATCTCTTCTTCTAGCCCATCTCTCTGCCTTCCGTATTTCCACCAAGGTGTTTTTTTTTTTAAAAGAGGATGGCTAGCATAACAGCAGCAACAACAACAGTCTTTGCCTTTATTCTTATTATGTCCTGAGTATTGAAGATTTGTTGATTTTGAAGCACTACCATGGGTTTACACCTTTCTACCCAACCTTCATGAGAAGAGACAACTATATCACATCAGCTCTAATGTCTGGATATGAAGTCGTCATGGACTTTTGCAATTAAGGTTTATCTTTCTCGTTTTCTAAATCAAGGTACTAAATAAAAGACTGCATGCAGAGAAAGTTCTCAGTCGTTCCAAGAGAAGATGGGCTCCTATCCCCTGTTCCATGATGGAGAATTCCTTGGGTCCCTTCCCACTTTTCCTTCAACAGGTATAGTTCACTTTGGCCGCTAAGATTCGTCATTTTTATTTAAAAAAATAATTAATGGCTATTTAAAAATAATTGTGTGAGGGCTGGGAATGTATCCCAGAATGCTTGCCTGCCATGCTCAGGACCTTGGTTGAATCCTTACTAATTAAAAAGATGTAAAATAGTGCATGTGACCATCTGAATGGAAAGTTTAAGTATCATGTTTCAAGATATATGTGTAAATAATTCTTAACAGTCAGTCATGTACACAGTTTTCAGCTTTAGTCATGCCAAAGCAATCTGTAAGAACTGGTAAGCTCACCATCAAGCACTCTAAAACATGTTTCTTTAATTTTTTACCAGTCAACAGGGTATCACACAGGTGGGACACAATCTATAAAGTCTAAAAATGTATGCCTCAATAAAGATTAAAATTGAGTTAGGATAAAGGCACGTGTGTGCATGCACACTCTCTCTCACACACAAATACATATGCATTTATATATATACACACATATACATACACACAAATATATACAGTCTAGATTTAAACGAGGACAAATGTGATGTTTGTCTTTGGAGTTTGTCTTATCCACTTAGACATCAAGCTGACTTTACCTTCCGTTCTCCCATGTCTACTCTCCCTGTGCTGGAATGACAGGCATAGGCCACCATACCTGGTGAAACCAGTTTTTAAAAGGCTTTGCCAAATACAGTTTAATCTCAGGAATTAACTAGAGTGGGCCGCCGACAATTGTTCACGCTCGTATTGCTGCATTTTCTAACGCAGAGAAATCTCAAGCACTTGGTTCATGTGTATAACATTCAGCTCTCACAATAGTCCTTGATTTAGAAGATAAGATTCTTCTAGAGGATTTTGCAAGTGTCTTGTTTTTTGAAAAAATTCAGTCATAATTCCTTATTCTATTGCTGCATTTTTCTAACACTGAATAAGACTGGGTACTATTGTTATTCTAGTAACTGGCAGTGGGATAGCATAAAATACCTGTGCAAATTCTGCTGAAATAAAGATATGTCTCATGCTTGTAATCTCTTCTCTCTAGATCCAATCTGATACAGCTCAAAACTACACCATATACTATTCCATCAGAGGCCCAGGAGTTGATAGAGAACCTCTAAACTTATTTTATGTGGAAAGAGATACGGGAAACCTGTATTGCACTGGTCCCGTGGATCGTGAGCAGTATGAGTCCTTTGAGGTAAGGTCTAAAAATCAAGTGTTGTATTAGCAGTTGTCGTAGTTTGGGTTTCTACTGCTGTGATGAAACACTGTGATCAAACAAGCTGGGAGGGAAAGGGTTTATTTGGTGTCTGTTTCCACACGATAGTCCATCATGGCAGGAAGTCAGGACAGGAGCTCAAACAGGACAAGAACCGGGAGGCAGGTGATGATGCAGAGACCATGGAGGGGTGCTGCTTACTGGCTTGCTCAACTTGGCTTGCTCAGCTTGCTTTCTTATAGGACCCAGGACACTGTCCCACCAAGATTGCTCCACCTACACTGGGCTGGGTCCCCCACCATCAATCATTATTTAAGAAAAGGCTCAAAGGTTTGCCCACAACCCGATCTTCTGGAGGCACTTTCTCAAACTGGGTTTCCCTCTTTCCAGAGGACTCTACTGTGTCAAGTTGACATAAACCCAGCCAGCATAGCAGTTATTACCCTTGGCCACTGTGTCTTTCACTCTTAATTTATCTACTTTTCTTTTATTCCCTGAGGTTTTCACTGGTGTTCTGGCTACAGTCAATGACAGAATTGACTTAAAACAAACAAATATTCAACGGAATAAATAAAATTCAGTTCTGTTAGGTTATTCCTGGTTTTATGATTTTTTTTCCCTCTTTTTCCTGTTTTCCAATGGAGCAAACTTTGTCTGCTCATTTGTCTGTTAGAGAAGCTCTTTGTGGAGTGGGGATGATGCAGGAGCTGAGGAATCTCAGCAGCTGGCTTAACTTCAGTGCTTTGCAGTGGGAGAGGTGATTACAGGGAGATTATTAGGGGCTGGGCAGCCCCTAATAAATCTCAGTCAGTCTTTCAGATGTTTCATGGATTTCCCCTGCGGGGTCCTCTTTCCCTCTGGGCCTGTTGGCCACCAGGTCCAGAGGGAAAAGAGGCAGAAGGGACAACAAACCTTTGTATGTGGCCCATGAGCATGAAGGGAGATAGCCCTCTGGGAGACAGATTTTGGTGAATCAGCTCAACTTTGTTCCAGAGTATAAGGAATGTATAGGACTGGGGAACCTGGAGACAAGCCCTAATTTGCATTAAGTGGCAAGCTCCTATTATAAGGCTTAGTGTGTGGCAGTAGGGTCCTATAGCAGAGCTCCTTAACAGAAGCCTTGAGCAGGAATCTGTGCCAAGGGTCAGAATAAAGATGAGCTACCATCTAGTTTAGAGATAAGCAGCTGGTTTAGAGACAGCTTTTAGAAAAAGTCAGTCCTCCAGACCCAGGGACATTCCAGGTAAGGGCAGGTAGAGAGCCTGAAACCTTTCTGTGGAGGGAGGGAGGGAGTTTCCATATTGCTGAGCTTAGAGAAAGCAGCCAGGCTGTGGCAGACTGCGATCTCTAACCAGCAAGCAATGTATTCCAACAGGAATCTGTGTTTTCCTCTAAAAACCTGACCTCATGCTGGCTTGATTTCCAAGCAGGACCTGCTCATTTTACTTATCTGATTTTTCGTTATTTTATACAATTTTTGATGAGTCATTCTTTATTCACGAGGAAAGCAAACTAACTGTATAGACACACAAACTATGAGTTTTGTGTTTAAGTTGGGGATTGCTACTGTGTGGCTTTCATAATGTTCTGCTGTGTCTACGACAGCTGTTATATAATGGTTATATCTGGAATATACATTATAAAATTATAAGGAATAGATTGTATGGGAGGGTGGTGCCCCCGAGTCCAGCCAGGACATACCCAGACCCCATATTCTCAGCACAAAAGAGATTTATTACTCCTGAGGGCCAATCATGGGAGGCGGTGGCAGACTCTGGATTGGGCAGAGGCACATAGCCAAGCAGCAGCAGCAAACAGCAAGCAGGTGGTTTTTGCAAGAGTGGGTGTTACAAAGAAGGGGGAGTCTGTGCTATGGTGATTGATAAATCCTGATTGGACAGGTTAGCCAGATAATAAATTCTGACTGTTCTGCCTCAGGAATGAGTCAGTGATCAAATAAGGAAATGGACTTTGACAGCTAGCTTTAAGAATGTAGCCTAATAGTTTTTAGCAAAGAAAAGAGAAAGTAGGAAGAGAGCAAGACATGTTGGCACTGTGTATGCCATGTTTGGACCTGTGTTTGCCATGCTCAGGCCTGCTAGTACCCTTCATACAGTATCTGTAGCCACACATGTGTTTTCTCCCTAGTTCCTGCTTTTCAAATAAAAACGTTTGGGGCCGGGCGGTGGTGGCGCACACCTTTAATCCCAGCACTCGGGAGGCAGAGGCAGGCGGATCTCTGTGAGTTCGAGGCCAGCCTGGTCTACCAAGGGAGTTCCAGGACAGGCTCCAAAGCTACAGAGAAACCCTGTCTCGAAAAACCAAAAAAAAAAAAACGTTTGGGGAAAATGTTATTTGTACATATAACCATGGTGGTACCTAAAATACTAACAGAAATTAAAATAATATCTCAGTTAATTGTGTCCAAACTTTGTAGTGTAAATTAAGAAATATCTAAAAGTTGTACTTAAAGTCTCTGTGTCTAAAATGGTCAGACAGAAAAAGAAATCAATATTTCTTGGTAAATAATAACAAATATTATACTTATGGATGACGTACAGCAGTGGTGAGGAATGAGAACTAAGCACATTAGTAGAGTAGATCAATATAAACATATTCTACTAACACGGAAATCCGGGTCTCTTTCCACCTCACCGTCATGGCTGCATCCTGAAGTAATAACAGTGGAAGGCCAGTGCTCCAAGCCTCAGTACTCTCCAGATGGAAGCATCATTTGAGGGGTTGTTGAGGGTATAACTCACTGGGGAAAGCATGCTTGACCTGTGTGAGGCCCTGAAATCTATCCCCAGGTCCACACAAAACAAAACATGGTTATTTTCTGTAGACGATTCACAGATGATTTTCTTTGGGTTACAGCTCCACAAAAAAATGACATGGAGGCTTATTATTAATTATGAAAGCTTGGTCTTAGTTTAAGCTTGTTTCTAACTAACTTATAACTTAATCCATTTCTATCAGTCTACATGCAGCGATGTGACTCATGGCTTTTGCCTCTCCTCCTGCATGTCCTGTTTCCTCTGTGTCATGTTGATGGCTCCCTTTGCTTCTTCTCTGAGACTTCTCTGTCCCCCGAAGCCCTACATAACCTTTTCCTGTCTCGCTATTGACTATTCTACTCTTTATTAAACCAATCAGAAGGCATCTTGGCAAAGACACATCTTCATAGTGAACCAAAAGATTATTCCACAACAACTTGACTTTTTCCCGATTTTCCTCTGTTCACAGCTGACGGCGTTTGCAACAACTCCAGATGGGTATACGCCTGAGTACCCGCTGACCCTCATCATTAAGATCGAGGACGAGAATGACAACCACCCGATTTTTACAAAGACAACATACAGTTTCACAGTTCTGGAAAACAGTGCAGTTGGTGAGTTCCTACACCAAGGATCCAGGGCAGCTTGGATGGACTTTGGTTTATAAACTGAAAGTCTCTGTGGCCACAGGAAAGCCCTCCACACTGGCGGCAAGAACATGGGTCCTGGGAGAAGGTTTCTTCTCCTTCACTAATTTCCTCATTTGGAAAGCTCCAATTTCTTAGTTTCTCATCTGGTAAATGGGTTGTCTGTAGACTAGATTATCAAACCGACTACGTGTATCCCATTGCCTCAAGAAACAAATGACTTGTCATTTCTATGAGTGGGCAATGAAATGTTTCTAAGGAGTCTATAAATGACATCATGCAGCACCTGGACACCTGTCTACTGAACTCCTAATGAGTAAACAGGATTCTGGGCATGATCAAGAGTCACTGAAAACACTACACAGAATTTCCCACTCTTGTTATCCTCAGGCCTGCATTGGTGAGATGTCAGGCTGAAGTTTTGGGTCTTACCCTAGAAAGACTTGACTGAACTGATTTTTAGAGAGAACTGGCTAATTCAAGTGCAGGCCTGCAAATGGCAAAAGAGATTAAGAATAATTAGAAAATATCAGTAGAAATTCAGAATTCACAGAGGAACAGTGTAGTCATTTATAGGAGCCCACATCAAAATACAGTGAAAATAAGTCCTGGGATCATCATTTCCAAAAATAGAACGTGAACGTATTTACAAGGAAGTGTTATTGTACGTAGATAGCAATTAACTTTTAAAAGCGGTGATCCTGGTCTGTAATAAGGTGCTTCGGAAGGGTTCTGAGCTCGGCAGAAAAGAGCGAAATAAGAGACACGGAGCACTTAAGGATTTGGAAAGTCAATGGCAGCTTTTCCTCCGCAGGCTCTGTCGTGGGAGAGGTCTGTGCGACTGACAGCGACGAGCCTGATACGATGCACACTAGGCTGAAGTACTCCATCCTAGAGCAGTCGCCCTCACCGCCCACTTTGTTTACCATGCATCCCACTACGGGTGTGATCACGACCACATCGTCTCAGCTGGACAGAGAGGTAACAAGTGCCAGTTGGAACAGCTGGATCAGAACAGCTGCATTTGTGTGGCTCTTCCGAGTGCACTGTCTCAGCTGGGCAGGGTGGTGACTGGGTTAGCGGGTAAATCTGGTGATTTAAGAGCACATATCTATTATCTCTAGTCATAAATATCTCAAAGTGAAAATACCCCAAAACATGAACTGTTTTGAGCAATGATTTGATGTCACAGATAGACAGTTCAACAACCAACCTCTCATGGACAGATTGCAGCTAAAACACAAGGCATGCTAAAACTATGGCGTAAAATTCCCTTTGAGCTTTGCTTGTCAGGCATGATTAGAAAACACAACAATTTCGTGTCTATTTGTGGGTCTGACACCGAGATATCCTATGTGGATTCAAGTGTTCTAAAATCTATAAACACCTGAAACACTTCTGGTCCCCAGACCCTTTAGATGAGGGATGCTTATGCCTGTCTATCTCAGAGCATTACCCGTTTGTGTGTTTCTGAAGTATGATCAGTTCCCAACTTTAGGAAATGTATCGTTTTTATTATGCAGAAGAAGGTCATTCAGTGGTTACTTAATGACATGCTAATTTAGAACACTGAGCTTATTCTCTCCTGACTTTTATCTTTTATGAAATCAAATTTTTCATAATAGTATATTTGTAGTATTAAATGAGGAAGTTTCAAAAAAAAGAGCAGACCTTCTCAAGTTGGGCAGAAATGTGTTGTCTACGGAGAAAGAATTATTTTAACACGGCTCTCTTCAGCACTCTTCTTTATGTCCTTCCCCCTTGCATAGGTAAAACTATCTACACACGTGTAGCCTCTGGCTTTCATCTCAACTAACTGCTCAGATTCTTACCTGTCTGGACATCTGAAATCCATCTTAGATGCAGTATATATAAGATGTGACTTGGCAGCAAACTCTCTTTCCCATATTTTCTTGGTAAAATGGCTTTAGTAAGTTCCCCTATTGATGATTTTTCTAATATCACCTTGGAGTCATGCTCTCAGACTGTGTTAGATGTCGTCCTTACATTCTAGTTTAAACTGCCCTAAGCATGTTAACATTCTCTATGAGAATATTTTGCATGTATGCTCTGTACTTGTGACTACCCTAAGGCAATTACTTAGTGCCAATAAACTATTGCATCCTCCAGCAAGTACTAGTCACCTAGATCCTTACAGCATTTTGGTGTGCTTATTTATCATCTATGATCTTTAATCTTGTAGAAGTACATGACTATTTGGTGTTACTTTGAATCTCAAAATTTCCAACAGGGGCTGGAGAGCTGGCTCATCACTTAGATCTTTCTGCACTTTCTTCTGGGACCTGGGTTCAGTTCCCAGCACTACACTGGGTAGCTCATAATTGCTTGTAACTTTAGTTCCAAGGCGTCTGACACCTTCTTCTGACTGTGCTGTACATACATGCACTCAGGCACATGCATAAAACTAAAATAAATAAAATAAAAATCTTTTAAAAAATGACTCTTTCTATTAAGATATATATTTTCTGACTTAGTACAAATTTCCAGATCTTGACAAATGGTTAAACAATATCAAGCTATCATGTGTACACTTCCCTTCATACCTTAATGGTTGAAACAGTTTATCCAAAGTTATCTTTGCCAACAAATGGTTGTTTTTATTGAAGTGATTTAACAAAATGTTTTCTAAATATTCTATGGACAGCTGCAGGTTCCTTTCGTGTGTAAATACTGCCCTTTGCAATAGAAACAGCAAGCAACCAAATGGCAGTAAAAAAAAAAATCATAATGGCTTGTTAAACTTCCAAACCAAACCTTTAAGTAAACACTTACGGGGTTGAGGAGAAGACTGGGCAATTAAGAGTACATACTCCTGTGTGTCGTGCCGGGAACCTTAACCCATATCAACTGTACCACCAACCCCAAGGGATTAATACTCTCTTTAGAAATCTCTGGTCACCCCTCTCCCCAAACACACACATGTACATGGTGACATATAATGAAAACAAATCTCAGAAAGTAAATGAATGTTCATGGCAGAAATGGTTATAAACATTGAACATACAAAGGAGTTTACCGGATAGTACTTGCCTGTAATTTGTTGATCTCAGTTTTCTAGCTTTCACTTGTTCAGCCTTCTTAAATGTTGCAGTTTCTCTTTCATCTGCACATAACACTAATCAACCTTGTAGGAGAGTAAAAGCCTTTTTTTTTTTTTTTTTGCTTTCTCATCAACTGACTCTTTCTGATAAATCTCAATGGGCCTTGATGCAAAGGAAACATGCTCTCCTCCTGGCAGACAGCAGCATTAGGTTTGTAAGGACAGTCAGGGGAAGTGAGCTGCAGACATAAGAAGAGGTTGTGCTGGAGGGGACTTTGGAGAGATGCATGTGAGTAGCATAGCTACTGGGTGAAGACAGGGAAGATCAACAGGGACTGAAGCCATGGCATGAACGTGGCTGGAGAGGAGAAGACCACTCATTTTAGTTATTACTCATTTGATGTACTTTGGAGGGACATAGAACCTTTTCTGCATTGCTACAGAATATTGAATG
>NC_022020.1:10831620-10834717 GCF_000317375.1 Microtus ochrogaster | reverse complement strand
ATTTTTACTTTTATTTTTTGCTTTTTGAGACAGGTTCTCTGTATCTTTGACCTGGAATAACTCTGTGGACCAGGCTGTCCTTGAACTCTCAGAGATCTGCCTGTCTCTGCCTCCCAGGCATTGGAATTAAAGGTGTACCTACTACACCTTGAACTCACAGAGATCTGTTTGTCTCTGCCTGGGAGATGTGATGTGGGAGTGTCATATATCACACTCATGACACTTATTTCCCTTTTGGAAGTTGGTAAAGCTAACTAATTATAGTTCCTTGAATTGATAGCACTTTCCACTTGAGAAGTGACTAGTTTTCATGTATTGATTGCATAGTACTAGAGCAAGGCACCTTCTCTGGCATGTAAATGCTGTTAAACATCACAACGTTCCCCTAAAGAACAGCAGCAGAGTCAAGGTTCTACTTATAAAGATGCCATGTTTGCCTAACAGTTACACTTTCTTTGTTTTCAGTTAATTGACAAATACCAGTTGAAAATAAAAGTGCAGGACATGGATGGCCAGTATTTTGGCTTGCAGGCAACAGCCACCTGCATCATCACTGTCGGAGATGTGAATGACAACCCTCCAACCTTCACTCGCACTGTGGTGAGTGTGTGCTGTTTGTTAGAGAGAAATGCATGGCTGTCAGCTTGAAAGTGTGCACATCTCTTTGTGTCCCATTGTTTGGCAGGATATGCTCACAATGATGTGAAAGTAGCTTGGGGTTAGTTTTAAACATGAGGACATGTGCTCTGGGATTTGTAAGAATGAGTTTATTTCCCATGGTGATCTTGTTTTGTGATGATTAATTGATGAAGCTTTTCTCTTTTTTTTTTTTTCTTTTAGTATGAGACATCAGTGGAAGAAAATACAATTGATGTGGAAATCTTACGACTTTCTATCCAGGATAAAGATTTAGTTAACTCTCCTAACTGGAGAGCTAATTACAACATCTTAAAGGGCAATGAAAATGGAAACTTCAAAATTGAAACAGATCCCAAAACCAATGAAGGCATTCTGTGTGTGGTTAAGGTAAGGATTAATTAGCAAATTAGATATTTGTGATTTATAATAGAGAATCACAGGCAAAGATTTAATGGGCAGAAAGATATTTTGGTTAATGGAAACATGAAATACATAATATAGCTAATTATACTATTTTATTCATATAGATTAAACGGAGTGAGCATGTTCACTGTGAGTAGCTGTTAGTACGCTTTCTATAGCTGTGATAAACATCATGAACAAAAGTCAGCCGGGGAGGGAGGCTGCTTTTTCTCCATGCTTCCACTTCCATGTTTTTATAGCCCGTCACCAAAGGAAGTCAGGGCAGGAACTCAAGGCAGGACCTTGGAGGCAGGAGCTGGAGCAGAGACCACGGAGGGACACTGCTTATTGATTTCCTCTTTCTGTTTGCCTAGTTTGTCTTCTTAGATACTTCAAGAACACCTTCTCGGGTGGCCCCACCTACAGTGCGCTGGGCCCTCCCACATCAATCATTAATCAAGAAAATGCTCCATTGGTTTTCCTACAGGCCAGAGTGATGGAAGCATTTTCTCAGCTGAGATTTTTTCTTCCCAGATAACTCTAGCTTGTAGGAAGTTGGAGAAACCAACCAACAGAGCCTTGACAAAGACATGATTTTAAAATGTGTTTATTTGTGTTTTATTCATGTGGCATAGTATGCATTTTCTTACATATATTTTAACACTTTAAAACTTAGCATAGCATTCACAGTAATGGACAGAGCCAGTCTTTTACAGACTATTCTTTTTGTTCCCAGGGCAAGGAGTAAGTACGTATTGAATTTCTTAAATGAGTCATAGCTGGTTAGACCCACAGGGAGACTATCACTGGGTCTATTGCTCTGTATCTTGTACATAGTACAGTCTTATCATGCAGGGTCTTAGCATGCAACTCAAGCAGTTTGTGACATACCCATTTCCAAAACATCTTTCGGTTATTATTTTGCACATAAGAGTCAGACCTGGTAAATGAAGCAACCCAAGATATTTCAACCTTAGATGCTTATATGGCAGCATTAAGTTGAACATGATCCCATCCTGGTCTGGAACAGTGATTCTTGACTTGTGGGTCATAACCCCTTTGGGGATCAAATAACCCTTTCACAGTGGTCCCTGCATATCTGGTATTTATATTACAATTCATAACAGTAGCAAAACTACAGTTATGAAGTAACAATGAAATGGTTTTATGATTGGGGTCACCACAACATGAGGAACTGTATTCAAGGGTTACAGCTTTGGGATGGTTGAGAACCACTTGTTTAGAGTGTTTTCCTTTTGTACACGTTCTCAAGGACTGTGGATCAAAGATGATAAATCCATTTTCCTCCCAATGATACAAATTAGCTTTAGTTTCTGGGTTAGTTTCTGTTTCAAAACAACAAAGAAAGCCCTTTAAATCCCATGTCTTCCTTGACCCCACTGATGCCCCAATCCCAATAACAGACTTTATCTCTGGGTCATTTCTGTCAACTGCTCCTGTTACCTTAGCAACCATCAGATTAAAGGATACTTGCTCTTGACTTTGGAGGAAGATATTTCAAAAAGGAACAAATAATGACTCTAAGCTTTCTATACTCTTGTTTCTCCACTGTTGTGGTGTTCAACTCTGTTGGAAAAGACCAAAGACTTAGACTCAATTTAGATTGAGGTTAAATGAATTTATTCTTACTGCTAGCAGGGCAGCAACCTTGGAGTCAAACAGCATGCCCTGCTGAAGGCCCAAAGGAGGGCTTATAGGTGGATACTAAAGGTGTACATTATAATTATCTATGGAATCCACAGCTGGGCAAGAGGATTGTTTCACCGCCCTCAGTTGTTTCTCTTTCCCACCGTATAGTAATGAAAAGACCACTTCATCCCAGTCCTGCAGTGATAAGCAAGTTTATAGAAGCCAAAGTAAAGCAGTTCATATCTTATAGCTGGAGCACCATTGTCTAATTCTTATTCCATTTTAATATGGCACCATATCAATTTTCTTTAGCCCTCACAAGGGAGTTATGTGCAAATTATTACACAGGTCAGAGCATTCTGGGGCAAGTATCACTAAGGGCTGGGATACAGCAGTTTATTTCTTT
>NC_022020.1:10811570-10828658 GCF_000317375.1 Microtus ochrogaster | reverse complement strand
ATGGTTTTTTTCTTTCAGTTTATTTATATGATGGATTACATTGATAGATTTTCGTATGTTGAACCAGCCCTGCATCTCTGGGATGAACAGCAGTTTATTTCTGAGCAGGCAATAACACAGTCCCACCAGCTTAGGGCTGGCTGTCACATCCCCACAACACTCTTAAACACTTTATAGGGCTGGGGCTGTAGTAGTATGATGGTCTAGCATACCCAAGGTTTGGATTCAAATCCTAGACCAACATAAAGTGGGCATGGCGCCACATACCTATAAACCCAGCATTTGGGAGGTGGAGGCAGGAGGATGAGAAGTTATTTTAATTCTTAGCCCCACAAGTGATTTCAAGGCCAATCTTGGATACAGGAGACAAAATAAAACTGAAACAAAAACCGAAAAACTTCTTTAAAATTTGACCCAGTTTTTTACTCCCTAATCTAGTATAAATAACTGTCCTTCTGAAGACTTGGAGACAAGCTTTCTAAAGTAACCAGTGTAAAATAACTTAAAATCCACACCCGAAATTGGAACTTGATTAAGCGTCGTATCCAGAACTCTGATACCTTGTACTTTAAACTTTCAATTTTCAATTTTTTCAAGTTTCAAGGGAAAGTTAAATAATTTTTGTTTGTTGCCAGTCCCACCCAAATTCTCGCTTGTTTGAAAGACTCCCCCCCCCCCCCCGCCGCCATGCAGTGGTTCAAGCTTGTGTTTAATATTCTCATGATTATTCCAGCCTGGTACTTAACTATTTTCAACTCAGCAACTCTTGCGCATAAGGAACTTCACCAGCTCTTCCAGAGTTTAATATGATTTTCAATGCATTTCCTACAGCCTCTGAACTATGAAGAACGAGAACAGGTGACCCTACAAATTGGTGTCGTTAATGAAACCCCATACACTAGAGAGGCTACTGCAAGGTCACCCATGAGCACAGCTACAGTGACTGTCACCGTGAAAAATGTGGATGAGGGCCCTGAGTGTATCCCTCCAGTCCAAACTGTGCGGATTCGAGAAAATGTGCCAGTTGGAACCAGAAACAATGGGTATACAGCGTACGACCCTGAGACCAGAAGCAGCAGTGGCATCAGGTATGGTCTTACTCTTGTTCCTTTCACACTTACAATACTAGAAAAGTCCATAACTTCTTGTTATTGGCATTGTGATTTGACTCATGATACTTCTTGCTGTGTTACTTCACCATGGTGAATAGGTACAGGAAGTTAAGTGACCCAAGAGGATGGGTCATGGTTAATGAAGACTCAGGATCAATCTCCATTTCCCGAACCTTGGATAGAGAGGCTGAGACTGTCCGAAATGGCATCTATAATATTACAGTTCTTGCGTTAGATGCAGGTAAGAAATCTGTTTTTGAGACTACTGATGCATCTTTGATTGTATACTTCCTCTGTTTAAAGTCAATGACATATTTTATGTTTTAATCTCATGGTGCAAAGGATCAGACCTGGGTCTTCCAGTTGCTAGGCAAAACCCTTGGCTACCTTAAACCAAGAGCACACTTCATTTTTGAGACAGGGTCTCACTGTGTAGCCTTGACAAGCCTGAACCTCTCTATGAAGACCACATTGGCTTTGAACTCACAGAGATGCATCTGCAACTACTTCCAAGAGCTGCGATGGAAGGTGTTTGTTATGCCCTGCCTACCAAACATAGATTTTTTTTTTAAACTGGCTCCATATATTCTCCGTTTATTTATCCCCAGTATAACATACAGAGTAATTAATAAATTAAGTTTGCTGTCATTTATTAACTCTTGTTAATATTAGTCTTATTAATCTTTAGTATTAGATGCAGTTATAAGATAATGTGGCCTAGGATGAGGTCAGGGAGAGGGCTTTGCTGGTTAAGGTCCTTACTGCCAAGCCTAATGACCTCAGTTTGATCTTCAGGTGAAAGGAAATAATGGACTTCTAAACACTGTCTTTTTTACCTCCACTGTCATTCATTAAACAAATGCAATGAAAATTAAAAGAAAAGTTAATTTTGTCTAAGAAACAAAGTTATTGTATATTAATGATAGTCATCAAAACATGGGAAAACTACTGTAGAAAATGTATTCATTTATCTTGCAATGTTCAGGAGAGTCATAAGAGGAAGAAGGTGTTCAGTCTCTTAGTACATCTCTAGATAACATTTTACAGGAAGCTAACTGCAAACTTGGGGGCTAGAATCCCAACTAAGCACATTATACAAAATTAAACTAGTCACAATTCATAGTGTGTTATAAAATGAGAGGATCCAAGTATGCGTTCACTTATACTACTCTTGTTTCTGTTGCTATGATGAAATTACCAGATAAAAAGCAACTTGGAGGAGAAAGGGTTTACCCCATGATTCCAGGTTATAGTTCATCATTTCAGGCAAGTGAAGGCGGGAACTTGAAACAGATAGTTGTGTCCACAGTCAAGAGCAGAGAGAATGAGAGCACAGATGCTTACGGCTCAGCTAGCTTTCTCCACTCCTGTATGGGCCAGGCTTTGCCACCACTGGATAGCTGGGTCTTCTCGGCTCAATTAAGGTAGTCAAGGCAACCTCCCAGACATGCCCACAGGCCACTCTGAATTATCTGCACCATGACAAGCTGACAATTAAAACTAAGCCTATACCATAGAAGAACATAAAATATGTTATATATTGTGCATCCTGAAAAATCATAAAAATTTGGGTACAGAGATTATGTATATAAGACCCATACAGTATATAAAATGTAATTTTGCCATATCTTTGTTTGGGCATGGTACATATTGAAAATTCCATTATTTGGGTATTGGAAGCGACAGGATCAATTCAAGGCCAGCCTCAATTACATAGTAAGTTTAAGGCTAGCCTGAGATACCCAAGACACTGTTTAAAAAAAAAAAAAAGGAAAGAAAAAGAAAAAAATCCTTGAAAACCAAAAGGTATAATTGAATTTTTTACATTTGTAAAATGAACATGCAATTAAATAAGCATAACTCATTATGCTCTAACTTGCAGAATTAAATAGTATACATGATTTTAGTACCTGGAGGCATGGCATGCCTAGCCTGTGAGCCTGTGATGGCTCTAGAACTACCATGATCCAGCCACTGTGCCAGAGGGCCCTTGGTTAAGGTTCTGGTTGCCAGGCAAGCTTGGTTTCCATTTTCGTAGGTTGATAGCTGTATGTAAGATGTGGCCACAGGCACTGGGTGGTGCAGTTTTTGTTTTTCCTTTTTCTCCATCTCTAGTGTCCAAATCCTCATTAAGTAGACAGAACAAATGATTTCCAGACAGGAATCCTAGTTTCATGTTTTGCTTTAGACTTCATAACCTTCCGGGCCTTCGATTGCTTCATCTTTGTTTTCTCAATGCTGTGCCTTGTATAGAGTTGTCAGGAAGATTTATGTATGTATGACAGGCTAATTACAGAAGTTACACCCTCAGTCCTAAGTTCCGTTTACTTAGATGACCTTCATGAGGTTACATCTGTAGCCATCATTTCTACATTTGGAAATACCCCTCCGCCCTTCAAACACGTCCTTGAACCATTTTCTGTTAAAATCTTCCCAATACATCTCATCTACTATTCAACTTCCGTTTTAAACCCTTAAGCATTCTCTTCATGTATGCTAAACTCCAAGTTCTCTACTCTAGCTTTCAAAGGTCTTTAGCTCTTGTCCATGTCAGCTTCCACCTGCCTGCTTTCTCTATTTTCTCCCCCTCACAGGTGGGTGTGACATGCTGTCCACACCCTGAATTTGAAGTGTACTGTGTACCCTACTGTTCTCTCTTTTTGTCTCTTCAACATCAGATAAAACTTCTCTGTCTAGAATTTTCCATGCCTAATGTAATGACATAGTGAGTGGATGAAGTTTTTCCTTTGGTGTTCCCTGTGTCACTGCTCATGTCTGCATTTGATGTGGTAACTTATGCACTGTAATTAATTAATATAGATATTAATTTTCAGAGTGTGATTTTCCAGAAAAAAATAAAGGCACTAAAACATGTGTTCTTATTGCTCTGTGTCTAGCTGGGAGAAGCTGTACTGGAACTCTGGGAATTGTTCTTGAAGATGTGAATGACAATGGCCCCTTCATCCCCAAGCAGACGGTGGTAATTTGTAAGGCCACCATGTCCTCCGCTGAAATTGTTGCAGTTGATCCTGATGAGCCAGTGAATGGCCCACCATTTGATTTTAGTTTGGAGAGTACCGATTCAGAAGTACTGAGGATGTGGCGATTGACAAGGATTAACGGTGTGTGATTTCAAACACTGCCTTTCCTTTCTACAGCAGGCTGCTCTCCTCTCTCTCTCTCTCTCTCTCTCTCTCTCTCTCTCTCTCTCTCTCTCAAAATAAGAGAAAATTTCATTATATGAGAACCACTCAGGATAAAGATGTGAATTTTGGTGTAATAGGCCATGAGCCTCTCCAGTGTTTGCTGTTGATATCAGGATTCTCTTAGGTTGTCTGGAGATTTTCATCAACATCCAAGAACCCACCTGCATGAGTGTTTTGTAACTGCCGTCAAGCAGCTGGGGAGTGAGCCCCTTCTTGCAGGGGTGTCTGTCCCTGACAATGTCCACCACCCCTCTGCTTCTGTCTGTCGCTGTGCTGTCATTGTTTTGTGTCTAGTTCTTCTTGGGAATCTTTCTCGTTTTGGTTTGCAGTTGATGATAGCCCAGAAGGGTCCTGTGGTACAAGAATGGCTGAAGTTAAAGTGGTTTTTCCCCACTGCCACATGGTATCACACCTGTACCAGAACTTAATTCCTGATTCCTGTCACGCTGCCATGGATTGTGACGTCATGGCCTCATAGCTTTCTTAACTCAAGGACCTCAGTCACCTTTTGGGTGATTTGAAACTTGAAAACACCAAAATATTTTCAACCTCAGCTCTCAATAGCCATGCCTCAGTTTCCTGCTATGACAAATTAAAAGGTTAAAAAAAAGTTCAATGCAAGCAGAGCCTCGGATGGGGAAAGAAAAGCAAGGGTGTAGCCAAGCAAGTCAAGACAACCTGTCTTGAACCCTAATAATCTACAGACTGATAAGATACACATGTTAAAACAATATTTTCCTGTGTGTCTTAGGGAAGAGGAGAGAGATTTTTATTTATTCTTTCTTAAGAAAAAGGATAACTTTATTCTTGGATTTTATCCTTCCTATTTGTTTGAAGTCAGAGTGCTTTAGTTTAAATGATATTAAGAGAAAATGTGGGCTTTTAGATGTTTCTCCTCAACCAAGCAATGTTCTAGTCAGAAGCCTTGTGCCATCTTGTCTGTGTGGCACAGGAAGTGAACCCATGCTGGGCACGAAGTCTCCTACTAAGCTGTAACCCAGCTCCAGCACTTTGTTATTTTATAAATATCAGTCCTTGATAACATATGAAAACTTGGGCGGTGCCAGGACAAGAAGAATGTACCCAGCAGAGGTCTTTGCGCTCCATGGTTTAGTGTCAAGTGTCAGATCCACCAACTGTTACATAAGTCTGACCATGGTATTTACTCTCTGGGAGAATCAGCTCATTCTTGTGTAAAATTGGATTATGTCTAGAAGTCAACAAGGCAATGAAAGAAATAGACATGACTCACTCCTAGTTCTGTGTGTTGGCTCATGATTATGTCTTAGACAATACACTGAATAGATAACTGTGGTTTCTATTAAAATCCCAGTTCTGTGGTTTCTTATCATAGGTAGCCTAATTCCCATTGGAAACTTCAAACACTATACTGAAAGTGAGCAGGCCACATCAGGGAATTAAGTAATGGAGTGATTGCTCTGTTGCTTGTGTTAGTCTGCAGTGAGAATCGTTTTACACATTTTGCTCTGAGCCTGGGATCTGGATTTTTGATCTGAATATTTCCTCCTTTTAATCTAAAAAAAAAAAATCCATGTAATCAAACCGCAACAAAAACATTCACTTGGTCCCATTGACCCATAAGCATAGTGTGCTTGTGTTCCTGTGTTGTGCGCATGACCTGCCCATGGAGTACATCTCCTCCGAGCTGTCAGAACACGTTCTTGCTGATAAACCACAAGTATTCATGTCCACTTGCAGAATTTATGAAAACAAATGAGAGATACCAAATTTTCAGCTCTCCAAGTCCCCGATGAGTGGAAATCTAATATGACAGGTTTAATTGAATATGTTAATGAAAGGACAGAAACTAACCTCTTACCACATCTATTAGCTATGATAGGAAGGATTTGTTTATGAATGGATAAAATACTTTATTCCAAGAGCCAAGCTCTGCCATAGACAGTGTACTAATTTCTTTCCTCAGTGCTGAGACAAAATAGCAGGCGGCAGAAGCGTGATGCAGCTGTTCACATTCCGTCCACCATCAGGAAGCAAAGCTCATGTTCCATTCTTTTCTCTCTCTCTTTCTCTCTCGTCCAGGAGCTCAGCCCACAGTATAGTGCCACCTGCATTCATCACTTCAACCTCTCTGGAAATGCCCTCAGAAGCGTCACCTAGGGGACTTTAAAATCCTGTCAGGCAGTGCACGCTAACCATTGCAGGCAGCATTAGACTAACTAACCGCAGTGCGTTTGCAGTGGCTGTGGATCAGAGGCAGTCAGTCCAGCCACAGCCAGGATTGTAGTATTTATGATAACCCACGAGTGTCCATTTTCAGGGAAATGGCTATCTGTTTGATAACTGAATGTTTTTTGCTGAAGAAATGTTGGTGGCTTTTGTATCACCTGGTTTTATTGTTCATTCAGATACAGCGGCTCGTCTGTCTTATCAGAATGACCCTTCATTTGGATCCTACGTAGTTCCTATCCGAGTCACGGACAGACTCGGTCTGTCCTCAGTCACTTCACTGAATGTCCTCATTTGTGACTGCATCACTGAAAGTGACTGCACAGCCCGCTCAGGAGAAAGGACCGGCTATGCCGACGTGAGACTCGGACCATGGGCTATTCTTGCTATACTGTTGGGCATAGCCTTGCTGTTTTGTAAGTCCTTTCTTGAATCTATTCCAGAACCTTTAAAACAATGCTAAAACATATTTTTAGAATGAATGTTAATACTTTTTGGGTGACGATTTGAACATAGATATATTTCTATATGTTTAACATATGTAACATAATATATTTAACATATTTATTTAAAATTTTTGCATATATCTCTTTTATTTTGGTGGGAATATGCCCTATGTGAAGTCAGAGAACAATTTTCAGGAGCTTGTTCTCTCCTTCCACCTGTGGAATTCTGGGAGGGAACATAGGTCATCTGTCTTGGTGGCATGCACTTTTTCCTAGCGGGACACCTCATCAGCTCATATATTTAATGCTTATGTTTAAATGTACTTTATGTGTGTCTACTCAGCCGAATATATAGCTCACTGGAGAAACATCCATGTGGTATGTGTTTGTAGCATTTCTGTTAAGGACACACATGCTTTGACACATGCAATCATATGTTCTTGAAGGTGTTTTACACCTTTTGATCTGTGATTTATTCATATCAGATGCTGTCAACACAGTTTTCCATTATGGATGAGAGACTTAAGGGAGCTCCTGACTTTTCTTCCTTTCTCCAGGTATCCTGTTTACGTTAGTCTGTAGTGTCTCCCAGGCAACGAAGCAGCAGAAAGTTATTCCTGATGATTTAGCGCAGCAGAACCTAATTGTATCCAACACCGAGGCTCCTGGAGATGACAAAGTTGTAAGTCACTCATCTGTCCCTTTAAACCAAGTACAGAGGACAATTTAGTCTATTCTATGTGTTCATTCTGAAACCAGTTTTGTTTGGTTGTTTGTTTGGTTGTTTTTTTTCTCAACAAACTTCTTTTGGTGTCTGGGGACTTAGCAGCAAATGTCATCCATCCCAGGGAATCAATAAAACTAAAACACATATGGGTCCCATGGATGTGCCGTATTTCAATTTGACCATCAATGCTGCTTAATATTAAAAATCCTTTAGTATGCATTTTTTCCATTTCATGTGTCTCATGGGTTCAACACTAGGCCTATATTTCTTACAAATCTATCTAAATTGATGTTTATGCTTTAAAATATCGCATTTAATTATGAACAGTTCACCAGTATAATTGTTTTTTTTTTTTAAACCTGGCTCCAGCAATAAAGTCTCTACAGACTTTGATCATGGTGGGAAAAGGTTTATTGGATTCTTCCTGACTATAATGTGGGTTAGAAATGAGCCCGAGGCGGGCAGTCCAAAGCAGCAGCCAAACAAAAGGCTGCTGAACGGCACTGATTTTCTATTCTAGTATGTGAAGAAAGAACAAGTAAATATCTCCCAAAAAGCACAGCTGGTGATCAGAGCAGGGAAGGTCTAGAACCACAGACAAACAAACTACAAAAACAAAACAAAAACCTGACCATATCTGAAAAAAAGAGTGAGGGGAAAAATTTAAATTATATTTCAGGATGTAAACACATAACCTACAAGAGGAATGTTGGCATTTTTGGTATTTTTTTTCTGCCTAGTTCATTCCTTGATTTATGTAGATCTGAAGGGATTTCGTGTTTATTGCAAATTTTCTTTGTATTTGAGTTGGAAGGAACTGACTTCGTATAGACCGACAAAGCTTATCATTATTTCTGTCTCTTATCTTGCCTGTAAAGGTGAATGGGATGGGTTTAGCTGAGACAGAAGTCCCTGTGACACAGGAATGCTGCTTCCAAAGCATTGGAAAGCTGTAACGGAACCTGCCCAGCATGCTAAGGAATGTTTAAAGGCGGAACCTACATCAAGCTTTGGGATTTGTGCCTGTAATTTCTTTCTTGTGTTAGACATGGCATTTAGTACAGGGCGCATGCTAGAGGTACTCACGGTTGCAAAGACAGACAGCCGATCCAGTCCGTGTGTTTGGAAAGATTGCCTTGTAATGCCGACCTAAGCCAGGGCGTCGTCTACTGTGTTTGCTCCTCCGTATATTTAACTGACGCGTGCCATTATCTTTTCAGTATTCCACAAACGGCTTCACAACTCAAATGGTCGGAGCTTCTGGGCAGGCAGCTTTGGGAATGTCGGGAGCAGGAGCCAAAAGTGGAGGGCAAGAGAGCACTGAGATGGTGAAAGGAGGATCCCAGACCTTAGACTCCTGCCGCGTGGCCGGCCATCACCACACCCTGGATCCCTGCAGAGGAGGACGCGTGGAGGTGGACAACTACAGATACACTTACTCCGAGTGGCACAATTTCACGCAGCCCCGACTTGGTGAAGTGAGTTTCTGAGCTGTTCCCCAAACTTTTGTTGCTATAATTTAAATTTTACAAAAGGTTCCAACTTAGTGTTTGGGTAGACAGCTACTTTTAGTTAACGACAAATATACTTATTGGAAGGTTACTATTTTTAATTAATTTGGGCTTAATTATGTTCATATTAATGTGGTCATTCACTTTCCTGAATATTTTATTGATTTTATTACTCTTTTTGTTGCTGCTTTTTGTTCTTCTGAGACATGGTTTCTCTGTGTTGCCCTGGTTGACCTGGAACTTGCTCTGTAGACCAGACTCGCATCAAACTCAGATCCGCCTCCCTCTGCCTCCTGAGTGCTGGGATTAAAGTTATGCACCATCACCACTCAATAGCTTTTATTACTATTTAAGTAAATAATTTTGTGCTATGATCTTGTGTCTGACAAATGTTTTAACAGCCCAACATTTAGCACAAGGCAATATGTACCATCACTTTGCTGTTGAGAGAGAATGGTGCCCACATCAGTTTGGGTTCAGTTTATTGAGTGTGCTTTCACTTTTATCATTGTTTAGAGAGTGGGAAGCAATGGCCACTTAAAATGAACACTTGGTTACTTACTGCCATTCAGGACTTTTAGAGGCATGCTAAGACTGACTTTCTGGTGTAATTTTATGATACAGACCAATCATGTGCATTTTCTACACATAGGAAACCATTAGAGGACACAGTCTGATTAAAAATTAAACAATGAAAGGTAAATCAAAGAAATTCTTTTTCTGTAAGTACATTTTGGTGCTTAAAATAATAAAAATAAAATGTGTTGTGTTTTCTCCCTGGCAGAAGGTGCAGTTGTGCCATGAGGATGACAATCAGACGCTCGCTCAAGACTACGTCCTCACGTACAGCTATGAAGGAAGAGGCTCAACCGCTGGCTCTGTAGGTTGCTGCAGTGAGCAACCAGAAGAAGACAGACTTGAATTTTTGGACCATTTGGGGCCTAAATTTAGGACATTAGCAGAAGTATGCACAAAGAGGTGAAGAACGCCTACCAGGGTAACCAAACTAATAAATTTATTACTTTTTCCTACCTGCTTTTAAATATAAACTAGGCTTTTTCAAAAAAGAAGATAATGTCTTTGGGGCTCCCCCCCAGCCTGCCTTGGTCTGCAGAATCTCCAGAGACGCACATTTTCAGAAAGACCTTGGACTTTAGTACATTTGAACTTGAAAACCATTCTGCATGGGCTTTAATTGATCCTCTTACCCAGGTGTCACCTACAGGTGGAACTTTAAGGAAATTTGCATTATTGTTTACATTGGGCATAGTGACATCAACCAACTTATTGTACAGTAAAATTTAATGGATCTGAATCTATTTATGGACTACTTGACCTATACCCCAATTGGAGACTGTAGAAACTGTTATTTCCAGCTAATGGGTTAATTGATTTTTCATATGGTGCTTGGAAACTGTTGTTTTCCCGAACACTCTAAACTGTATATACTGTGTGTTACATTTGTTGTATTCTCGTAGCATGGCTTGACTTCTTAGTATAAAAGTAGACTGCCAGGTAGTTATTGAGTGTGTTTATTGTTCCATTCCAGCGGGGTTTGCTCTTAGGTTCTATTCTGGGTGAAACCCTACACTGCATCTACATCTCCTTTGCATTGACTTTGTTAGTTAAATTTAGATTTCAAAATTTCTTTAAAATATATTTTTATTACTCTTATAACTTTTTTGTTTTTGTTTTTCCTGTGAAATACCAAATGGTCTACATTCCCATCCCCTTTCCACTTCCTTTTTTCCCCTCTCCTGTCAATTCTAAAACTTGTACTTGGAGAATCCAAAAGTTCTCAAAAGTTGTCTCTTTTCATAAAATAGTTTTTCTGTGGCATGTAAGCATGTGCGTTGTCAGTTTTCTTAAGGTCAATGTAATAGCAACTTTGCTTTGGAATTTTTGGTAATTGCTTAATTCTTAGTGAAGAAGTTTTAATTATTTCATCGAAACTAAGGCTCTTTCATGATCTGTTAGAAGCAACATTCTATATAACAGAAACAGCAATAATGTAGTTAGAAGCAGGATGTGGCTATCTAGTGTAGAAAGGCTCATTTATGATTTCTATCTTTAATTCAGGGACACTGGAAATGGGAAATAGTGATGGTCTCTGAACTAAACTTCTTGGCATAAGAATTTCAATCCATCTCTGGGATAACAACTTAATAACTTTTTAGATGCTATAGCTAGTCATAATTACATGACTGTAAAATTATTTTTAAAATAGTTTGTAATTACAGCTTTTACCAAATATAGGAATGGGCCAAATGATCTAAAACTGTTAAGAATTTATACATGAGTAAACTTCATAGCCAACCATAGATCAGAGGTCACACCTCCTTCCGTGAGCTCAGCACTTACATTTGGTGCATGGATATTCTAGGTGCACTTGTGATGTGTGTGACTGTTCTGGTGTGTCTGGCTTGAATTCACCAGGCTGGCTTATAACAATTATTTTTCAGAACAAAGATTTGGAAAAATTTGGAATACCAGTTATGTTTGCAGTAGAGTCATTAATATTTTGTCAAAAATATTGCCAGTTATTTTTAATAAATTATGCACAAAACGATTGTGTGCTAGTAGTGATGAAAATATAAATGAAGCAACTTCAAGCAGCTGGGTGGGTTTGTTACCCTTGGGTCTCATAGGAGTGGATATAATACAGGGAAGCGCCTTGCCTTTCCCAGCTGTGGTTACAGATCATAGAGTTAGCTAGATTCACAGATGTTACCCTCACACCCATTCCTGTGTTGTGGCCTTGGCCAATTCGCATACTCTCTGTTTCTTCATTTTTATCATCTTAAGATGGAAGGTAATTTTAGAAGTTTTAGCTAATATGTTTTAAAGACAGTTGAATTAAAAGAAAAATGTGTGGTTGTGTTTTAGTTAGGGTTCTTCTTTTTTTTTTTTTTTTTTTTTTTTTTTTTTGGTTTTTCGAGACAGGGTTTCTCTGTGGCTTTGGAGCCTGTCCTGAAACTAGCTCTGTAGACCAGGCTGGTCTCGAATTCTTCTTGATGTGTTGAAGCATCATGATCAAAACAACTATTGACTTATATAGATGAATTTTTAAAAAGGGACAGAGTAAGGAATAAAAGTCATACAAAATGGTCTACCTAAACTTACCCCTAATAATAAAAAATGTTTTTAAATAAATCATACATAAACCCCTTTTATATCAATAAGAATCAATTAAGAAAATGGGACAATGGAGACCGTTTTGAGTTGACATTTGCCACTTGAGAATGTGTATCTTCAGAATGATCAACTGTTGACTGGATCTCATATGTGCTGTTGTTCAGAACACATCTGCAGACATTGTGGCACATGCACAGGCCTGCTTAGTTTGTCATGCTATGGATGGACATGCTAGGTCCAGGAAGATGAACAGAAGAGTATCCACTTCTTATACAGTTGATAATTCAAAAGCCCTCTGAATTAAAGCTTTACCTGGAAAGCCCTTTCTCAGCAGCACCCTTACTTGCCCCACCAGAAATCAGCAATGGGTTGCTACAAGTTTGTAGTTCCTTCCAGTCAACACAGCAATCTTCAATACACAGGCTCCAGAGTGGATTCCCTAATGCAAATCCCATTGCTCTCCTTACTGGGCACTGGTGCCATCTAAACTCTCTGGGCCTGCTTTTGTGCCTATGCTGAGAGGGGAGACGACTTCTCAAAAGGACTGTAGTCAAGGACGAGTTGATTCATGAAGACTTGCTGCAGAATTGCCCTGAGTATGCCCGGACGGCCACTGCTGATGGGGAGAATACTTCCTTGGGGGCAGTCACCACAGCCACAGTCTCCTTTCTGTGGCTTTCTGCCACCTGCCCCTGTCCATCTAGCCCAGAAGCCTGACCAGCGTTTACCAGGGATGGATCTGAGACTTCATGGCTCAGAATCATTTATCCATCTCGTTCTTACAGTTGCGTATTTACGGTTGCATATTTTCCTTCTTTAGTGGATCTGGAGTTGAATTGGAAAGCTGCTGTTTACCACTAAGACAAGTGTGCCACTACTGCATCCCCAGGGTTATTATGCCACGCTGGCTATTTATTTATGGTAATCATGGGTAGGTAAGATTGCTGGTGGCTTTCCTCCTTTGTGAGATTTCATGGCACCTTCTGGCACTATGAAAGCTAGTCCTCAAGGAGTCAGGTCGGTGACCTCCAGGCCCTATTTCTGATGTGCTTGGTGTCTTCAGCAATTGGGACTTACTCTCCTCCTTTGGGGGACAGTCAAGTACAATAGCAGTAGCCTCTAATGCTTGGGGGACCTCCTGAGCAGCATTGATCAGCAACTCATGCATGGTGTTGGGTTTTTGTTATATGATCTTCAGCTCTTGGAGATGAAGATCATGTAACAGATGAAGAAAATTTTGTTTAAACTATGTATGTACTCAGACTTCGTTGTAATGCAGTTTGGGGGAAGATAGTTAATAGTATAATTTCCTATGAATTTTTAGATGTCTTTGCTGTTATTTTATCCTCCTCCCTCTTCCTCCTGTTTACACCTTCCCCCCCTCCCTAGTTAGAGTCCCCTCCTTTTCTCCATTTTTGTGATCATATCACTTGAACCCTGTTATTCCTTTTTCCCTATTGCTCCCCTATCCTTCTACTCCAGTAATAGTCCCCTTTTTACTTTCCTGGTTTGGGCAGCCAATCTCAGATTAGACATGGTCTTTTAATCTTGGGTACTGATTCTCTCATGTAAAATCTGACCTTAGCCTTTCTTATTAGTCCCATTGCTAGCCCTTTTTCTTGGATCCAGATAAAAATTCCTTCTGTTGTTATTTTCCATTGTGGGGACTTGAACTTAGGGCCTCTCACATGTAAGGCAAGTGTGTACCACCAAACTACATTTTCAGCCCCAAGCTGATATCATGGCACCTGATTTCAATCTGGCCAGCCACTCTTGTGACTTCCTGGAGTAAAATGTTCTTTCCTTCTGTGCCCTTCAAGCTTCCTTAAACAACAGAGCCCTGAGAGAAGACTTGGTGCCTATGGAGCTTATAGGTTGTGCTTAATTCTGAGAACTCCCTGATAATACTCTAACATTATTCACTGTGTAAAAAAATGAAATACATTTGCTACCCTATCAGATGAGGCCTTCCCATGCTCTTTGTCTCCACAGTGTCCTTCCAGTTACATAGACTTGAAACCTTTGATTCCCCAGTCTCCTGACCAGCACATCTTTGTTGTTTGCATTGTCAAACTTTCTGAGAAGTTTTTTTAAACAATCTTATTCATGAGACCAGCAGCCATTTGATACCTTTCTTGTGCAGTCACCCATGGCCTATGACGTGCACACAAGAACTGCTCCCCATGAGAAAGGACAGGATGAGTCAGCTCATCAAGCCTCCCACATCCCCTTCTGCAAGTCGGGACATGCAGGGTGTGGATAAGGTATGGGCGCAAGCCTGTAAAACGCACATGACGCCTAGAATCTGGTAAACAGTCAACGCATGTGAAACACTCCAAATCGTGCAAGCAGAAGCTGTAGTCAAGGAAGTTGTCCTCTCTCCAGTTCTTAAAGAATTACATACATACATACACATATATAGGGATTAGTTTTAATTATGCATGAATGTACGTGGGATGGCAAAGTATGTGTGAGCGCAGGTGTCTTTGAAAGCCAGGGGAGAGCTTCAGATTCCTGAGAGCTGCAGTTACAGACAGAGGCACACTTCACTGCGTGTTCCTGAAAACTGAACTACGGTCCTCCTCAAGGGCGGGGCTCACTCTTAGCTGCTGAGCTGTCTCCAGAACCCCTGCTCCCAACTATAGCCTTTTCATCAATACGTGCTCATTCAAGAATATTGATACCTAGAAAGTGAGCATATCTACCTCTGCCTTCTTCCAACTGCCACTGAAGAGCAGACCTGACATTTCCTGCCATGGGTCTGACATGTAGAATCACATGGAGCTACTGATCTCTATCCTCTACATGATCTCTGCTGTGTAAATGCTTGTGCAATTCCTCCAGGTGGGAGGTGTTGACCTGACCTAGATCATTATGTACAGACAGTTCTGCCACAAACCCGTCTTGCTCATGGTAGGCCTCACTCACTCTCTATTTTTTCCTTTGTTAAAATAGGACTCTGGCCCCGGGCGGTGGTGGCACATGTCTTTAATCCCAGCACTGGGGAGGCAGAGGCAGGCGGGTCTCTGTGAGTTCTAGGTGAGCCTGGTCTACAGAGCTAGTTCCAGGACAGGCTCCAAAGCTACAGAGAAACCTTGTCTCGAAAAACTAAAAAAAAAAAAAAGGACTCTGATGGAAAAGAGTTCAAATACCATCTCCTCCAAAAGGGAAGACATCTGCATGTTTAGAGCACAGCACTATAGATTTCACTCTTAGATTTGTATATATGTACGTGTTGTATGTTTCTTGTCATGTGAGAGATTCATGAAGAACAGGATGCTATTCACATTTTTATGTCCCTATAATGTTGCTCTCAGCACATTTTAATAAGATCAAATTGTATAGTCCAGGTCACAAAGAGCAAAGACATCAAAAATGACACATTAGAGGTTTGGTTTGCTCATTGCTTTCTCTTGGTATAGATTTTTGTTTTGTTTTGTTTTGGGACAGACATAGGGCATGCACTATTCTTTCTTTCCTCATATTGGGAGATTAAAAAAATAGAACATCTGGCATTTGCATTTGCCATGCATCACGGGAAAGAGACACATTGGGATTTGGGGTTCCCATCCTGCTTCTTTGTTGTGTGGTGTGGGTGACAGAGGTGACAGAGAGCAGGACTTCTAAGCAGCATGACTCCAAGTATTGTGGCTTCCAGTCACCTGCACTCCCATCACCATTAATCACACAAGCCACACCAGTGAGTTGTGACCTACAGTGATCTTGCCTGTTTTCTCCACTGTTCTCCACCACCTAAGTAGTTAGAAATTGTTGATGGAAGAAAGGATGAACGAAGGCGTTCATGATGGTTAAGTACTTGACTAAGACTGACTGAGATGACTTAAGATTCTTTGTCCCCTTACTTTGAAACCCATTTATCAACATGACCATTACATCTGAGACTATCTCTATTGTCACACATTCCAACATGCCAGTGTTTTCTTTTATTAAATGGAACCAGCACCTCCTGGAGAAATAGAACTAAGAACACCTTGTGTTGAAGAATTCTTGAAAGGATTTCTATAAGTTTGTTGAAGTCTATTTATGAACTGCTGTAAGTCAGACCTCAACTCCAGAGAAACCATGGAACAAGAAAGCAGTGTTGGGGTTACAGGTCTGAGCCCAGCCTCTGGTGAGACTGGAAGAGTGCTGTGTAAAGCACCGTAGTGCTCACACACACTGAGATGAAAAGCCACAGAGAAGGCCCAAGATCAGGAAAAGAAATGGATGGCCATGAGCCTCCAAGGCTCGTGTATGCACAAATAGGAAATACATGTGCATGCAAGTGTGTGTGCGTGTATATGTGTAGACATAGGGCATGGGGTCCTTCTCTGTCACGCTTCACCTATTCCTTTGAAGCAGTATCATCCCTCTGAATCCTCCTTCTCCACCTGTTTCAGAGCTGAGATTAAAGGTGTGCACAGGCTACTTAGCTTGTTGCATGGATGCTGGAGTAGGATTCCAGAGGTCACGCAAACACTTTTAACTGCTGAGTTATCTCTCCAGCGTCCCCCTGTGTCTTGGGGTGGTGGTGTTTTAAAGTTCAAGGGTCAGTAGTGGTGACTTAACTATTGGGTTTCTGTATTATTGGGTGGATTTATGAAACAAGTAACTGTTGTAGGAGCTGCGGGCTGCATTCCTGCTGCCCAGCTCGGCCGCCTGGCTAGCTTATGCCCCAAAATAACGACACACAAATTGTATTCTTTTAAACACTGCCTGGCCCATTATATCTAGCCTCTTCTC
>NC_022020.1:10798514-10811440 GCF_000317375.1 Microtus ochrogaster | reverse complement strand
TTCCTCCCAGCATTCTGTTCTGTTTACTCCACCCACCTAAAGGCTGGCCTATCAAATGGGCTGAGGCAGTTTCTTTATTAGCCAATGACCGTCCTCCATCAAGTAACTTACAAAATGTAAAGTATAAACACTGTAAATCCAACACTTGGTTGGAACAGAAAAATTGTTCAAGTAAATAAATGAATAAATAGGCCAATGAAAAATTTCAAGAGACTTATTTATAGCTTAATAATAATAATAATAATAATAATGCAGAAATCAAAGCACATTTGTTAAAACATGCTCCAGTTTCAGTAAATTAAGCATCTTAGAAGATAAACTCATTTTCATGGCTCCTACACATCCCACGGATATAAATTGGTGGCGCAGTAGTGTGACTGGAAAGAACATGGACGAGACTACATAAGAAACACTTGACAAAAGGAAGTGGTTAGCCCCACATCTGCTGCTAGGCAGTAAGATGTACATGCATTAGGCTGTATGTATGCCAGAGACAAAGAGGGGCATCCAGGTCTTCAAACATAAGTTCACCTGGTGGAGCAGATGACTGCCTAGGAGGTGGCAATGATTTGGTGGCTCTGTGCGATTATGTGGAGGGTGTGTAGTGAAGGTTAAGGTAATCCTTATTGGATGCTCATGTAGGCCCAGACCTGCACTAAGAAACATGAATGGGGCAATGGGCAGAGCAACAACTTCACAATGTAAACTCCCCACAGGAAAGGGGCGATTAGAAATTTCCAAAAACCAAGGCCTCGAAGCTACCCTTTAAAGAATGAGAAACCAAGCAAGCCAAAGCTGAAAGGATCTGAAGCCATTAATGTGCAGAGTTCTGATACAAAATTGAAAGTCAGATTAGATAAAGAGTTTTATCAGAAGACGTAAGAGAATGATGGAAATACTTTACTCACTCTCAATATTGGCTCTCTATGAGTCATTAACCAGCAGTAGTCAGCGAAATTAAAGGCACCATGCTGGGAAAAATGAACGATACGTTGTTGTGAGACAGTGACCATAATGGGGCAATAGATACAAACATCACGGCCACTCACTATAGTCAGAAAGATAGATCCAAATTACAGCTTTGTCAAGTTCATAAGCCTCCATTTTTTACATAAAAAAGAGTAGAATAACAAGTAATAGAGTAACAAAAGACTAGAGTAACAAACGAGAGTCAGTTAAAGATCTATCTTAGCATTCCCCCATGCATTGAGAAGCACTGGCTTTTATTACTGGAATAATTGGTGATGGAGAACCATGTGATGGTCCCAATTTGAAGTGAATTAAGTGGAGAGAGTCACTAACATTCCCAATAAGAAATGAGAGGGCTGGGGATGGAGCTAAGCACTGGTCTAGTATGGACAAAGAAGTCCTGAGCCTAATCTCTAGCATACTAGGGTAAAAAGGAGGAAAAGTTTCCAGATCAATAGAATTCAAAATATAAATAAATATGAGGCCATGGATGCTAACATATTTGGTGATAATCTCTTAATGATAGAAATATTCACTAAACATTTCTCTATTTTTATTTTATAATGAACATATATTACTTAGAAATTTGAGGAGAGGAGGTTATTGTAAGTGAAACATGGAATAATAAAAGTTCACAGGCTTTTAGCGTTTTCAAGTTTGGGGCCAAGAAGATGGCTCAGTGGTTAAAGCACTTGCCACACAAGCATGAAGTCCAGAGTTTATATCTTCATATTCTACAAAATGCCCCATAGGGTCTGCAGACCTACCTGTAATACAGTGTTTGAAGGCAGAGACTGGATTGGCAGAGCAAGCTGGCTCACTGGACTAGCCATATTAGACGGCTCTTCTTTCAACGGGGGGCAGGGGGAGATTCTGCCTCAGTGTAAAGGTAAAGGGTGATGTAGAAAGACTCCAGACATTAGCCTCCACATCCACAAATATGAACACAATCCTGCACCCATATGCACGTCCGCATACTTTCATAGAACATAAATACATGTATGCTACACACATGAGGGAAAGAAAAGGTTTTCAAGTTGTACATGGAAGGCAGATATTTTACCTCCACATGCAAGGTCCCTGCTAACACGTACAGTAAACGACCACACTGAAGTTAGAAAAAGAAGATGTTTCCTCCAATGTTGTAACTGAGCATGTTCACATATTTTTTTTGGTTTGAAATATACTTTAATATACTTAATAGGTGTGATTTGTAACTTTATAGACCCCACACTTGCTTACTAAGTAAATAATTTATTAGAAAATTCATATTACATGAAATGATCTCAGAGTATTTGAATAATGAATATGATTTTAAACCAATTCAGTTGGTCATTGTAGAATGCCTGGGTCCTTACCATGCTGAATCTCAGTAAGCTTGTGCCAGTGTATCAGTATCTGAAATTTGAACTCCAAGAATTTTGGACTGGAGCAGATCCCAGATAAGAGTTCTGATAGAAGCCACCTAGGAAAATCTAATTTCTTTGGTCTTCAGTTTTCTCTTTTGTAAAATGAATAATTTAATCCTCATAGAAAAGTGTAAGGAACATGTGATCTATACAAAAATATTTTAAACTCTGAGCAAAATCTCATATGTGTGAGACATTGGAGTTTATTTAGGGCACACTATCAACATGTATGGCTTTTGCACTCATGATGTGTATGGACTGTTAATCAGAGCCATAGAAACATTTGTAAGAACATTCTTGCAAATATTTGGGGTATGTATGTGTGTTTATCAAAAGGCCTATATACTTACCCCTTACATCCAGGATGAGACTCCTTAGGAATCGGCTGTGGCTTTCTCCCAGTTGGAGGATAGATGGGTGTCCTGTAAGTGTCCCCATCTTTTTAGAGAAAGAGAAAGTTACTAGAAGAACCTTCTTGTTTTAAGATTTTAACAGTTATGTTGACCATTGAAACTTCTAGTTGGGAAGTATTCAACTGACTCTTCGCTCTGAATGTTTGGTACCTTTAGTCTATGAAATAAACTGACAGTAAACAGATTCCAGGATGTAGAAGATTCAAATTATGTTAGACATCAATTACAGAAGCATGAGACTCAGAAGAGGCAGGTGGCTGGGCTCTCCATAGAGGGATCCTGATAGCCAGGCAAGAGCTGGACTGCTGGGCAGGAAGGGAGGTTGCATAGCCAAGGAACCAGTCATAAAGTTGGGAGACAAGCATGGAGAGGCAGCAAGCATCTTCCAAAGCCAACTGTCAGATCCCCAATGCCTTCTTCAGTTTGAAATTCCTTCCTGGGCAGAAATGAAGGCTTTAGGGAGGGAGACAGTGATGGAAAGCCCTCTGCTATATCCACTGTGCATTGATGTCAGAGAATTTTCTTTGCAAAACAATGGCCTTTCAGAATCATTTCTGTGTCACAGAGGCACATGGAAAGATGTGCTTCCCCACAGACTATAATGCTGTGTGTGTGCCATGGTGACGGGGGGTTTGTTATGCATTTGGATGGAGCATATCCCTTAGACTCTCGTTCTTAGAACGTTTGGGGTAGATTTTACCTTAGGACTTACCTATAATCCTAACTAATGTGTGACTCTGTGTCTAGTGTCCAGAAGAGCTTAATGTGGAAAATTTCTCTTTTTATGTATTCAAACTCCAATAAATATGTAACTCACCAAACTTCCCTTCTGTGCATGGGACTTCCTGAGGGAACCAGGAAACAGAGGTGGTGTTTTTCCTACCTGGGTGACATAGACAGGACATCAGTACCCTCTATCACAACAGTGACCCGGAAGGGTTTGGAGTGAGCTGGTGGATTTCCACCCTATCACTCTCCCTTTTGTTGAAAGGTGTTTCCTTGGTATAGCTGGTGACTTCATGGCTGCTGGTTTAACTTTAATGGAACACCTAGGCCTTAAGTGGAACCCAAGGGCCAACCTTAATTAGGTGTGATCTGTAAAAGAGTCATAAATCTAAACCTATGATGCTTGACTTTAATGGATGACCCAGAGCTACCTGGGAAGAAGATCTTAGTAAGTCATTGTCTGCATTGGGTTGGCCTGTGGGGCAGGGCTGAATAGAGTTAATTGATGTGAGACGATCCTGTGTGGGCAGCACCCGTCCATAGGCAGGGATCCCCAACTATGAAAGAATGGAAGAGCTAAGCTCCACACGAGCAAGTGGGGTGTGTGTGTGTGTGTGTGTGTGTGTGTGTGTGTGTGTCTATCTTCACTTCTCCACAGTGATGGGCTGTAACCTGGTATCGTAAACTGAAGCAAACTCCCTTCTCTTTTCAGCTGTTTCTTGTCAGAGTATTTTCAACACAGGAATAGAAATTAAACTAGAAAACGCAAAAGTCTTACGAACATAATGTGGTCATCAGATTTCCTTCTTCTCTCTCGAGGAAGGAGGGAACATAGAGATTTCATTGCAAAACCAGCTAACAGTTCTGCATCCTAGCAATAGAAGGAAATCCTGGCTTCTGGAGGCGGGGGAGGGGCTGGGGTGGAACAGCATCCAGAGTTCAAAGGGTTGGTAGCTACTGAAACCATAAGTCAGAAAAGGTAGAGGTTGTCTTATCAGGAAGACACTGCTGGCTATCTCTTGTGATAGCCACATTACTCATATTTTCCAAGTAAAAGAATATGAACTATGGTCATTATTTTGCATTATTAGCATATCTTTATGGAAGTCTCATAATGTGGTCCTGGCTGGCCTTGAAGTGATCTTCATACTCTAGGTGCCTGAGTGCTGGAATGATGGGTGTGCACCACCATGCTTGACTGAGCAATCATTTCTAACTCTGTTGATCTATATCTTATCTCACAGAAGCTTTTGTATAATCATCAGTCAGTTCAAACTCCTTACATAGCACACCACACACAAAGTTTGTGAGACTAGAGACCATACTACTAACACATCTGTGTAATACAAATACTGCTGAATCTCTCTCTCTCTCTCTCTCTCTCTCTCTCTCTCTCTCTCTCTCTCTCTCTCTCGCGCTTAGTGATCTCTCATAAGCCTTCAAAACAACACATTATAGAACAATAAAAATTCTGGATAATTTCCTAGAGACCAGAACAGGATTTAACTTGCAAGTATTGCTTCAGTTTCTACTATTATAATTAGGTATTCTGTTTCTCCCAAGAATGGCATTAGTAATTTAAACCTTGCCAAGTCCTTTTTAGGTTAAAGTACAAATGAAGAAACTGATACTATCACTTTGGTTTTGATTGACAGATTAATTTATATTTCAAGACTTCTTTAAGAGATTGGAGTAGGACTAAGATTCTACATTTTATCTCAGCATCTCTCTCTCTCTCCCTTTCTTCCTTTCTTTTATTTTTTTTTTACAATGACTCCTGTATCCCAGGCTGACCTTGAACTTCCTACGTGGCTGAGAATGACCTTGGATTTCTTTCCCCCCACCTCTACTTGAACACTGTGCCCTTGCAGTTGTATAGCCCCATGCTGAGAATTGAACCCAGGGCCTAGTGAATGCTAGGCAAGAGCTCTACTAAATGACCTACATTGTCCCAATTCAATCCTGCCTTTCTTTAATCTGCTGTGTATTTAGGTAAATCACATAACCCCTTCTTGGGGCATTTATTTCTTCAGTATAACAAATAGTCAAGGCTAGCAAGATGGCTTAGAGGATAAAGGTGCTTGCCACTAAGCCTGAGGATCTGAGTTCAGACTCCTGGAAGTTGTACTTTAAAATTCCCATCTGCACTGTGGCCTAAGCAGGCCCATCTCCACACCCACACATTCCCACAAAATAAGTAAGCAAATACGCAATTGAAAATTTAAATAAGGACTTAGATCAGACTAAATATAAAGTTACTTTCAAGTGTTTTTATAAGTCGATGTTAATTAAATATGAAAGAAATAGCATTCAAATATCATATTAATAAAATATTGATTTTCTACATTCTTCTACTTACTATCATACTTCAAACATCTGTGGTGTGTGTGTGTGTGTGTGTGTGTGTGTGTGTGTGTGTGTGTGAGAGAGAGAGAGAGAGAGAGAGAGAGAGAGAGAGAGAGATATTTTGCGTCCAGTGGATGTCAGGGTTGCTGAGTAGCTTTAGTGTTGGTTTTATACCTCAAAGAAGCTGGCAAGAGGCTCTGATGATAAGCCACAGGCTTGGGTTCAGCGCTCCTCTGACCCCTTCTGTACCATTTGTCTGGGTGTTCTCCCAAAGGCTGTTACTTAGGAAATCCCCCTTTACTTTCTTTTTATAAAAATTTAATTAACATGTTTTTCATTTATTTTTCATACCAACCACACCAATCCCCTCCCTCTTCTCCTCCTGTTCCCTCCCCTGACTCCCTTTAACCCCTTCCCCATCCACTCCTCCTCCTCCTCCATTCAGAAAGGGGCAGGCCTCCCATAGGGTTGAACAAAGCATGGCACATCAAGTTGAGGTACGACTTGGCCCCTCCCCTTGCATCAAGGCATGGCAAGGCAATTCAGCAGGGGAACAGGTTCCCAAAAGCCAGCTAAGCACCAGGGACAGGTCCTGATCCATGGCTAGGAGCCTTGCAAACAGACCAACCAACACAACTGTTACAAATATGCAGAGGGCCTAGGTCTGTCCCATGCAGACTTCTGGACTCCAGAGTCCTTGAATTCCCATGAGCTCAGGTCAGCTGTCTCTGTGGGTTCCCCCATCATGACCTTGATGCCTCTGACTTGTACAATCCCTCTTCCCTTTTTTTCAGAAGGACACTCAGAATTCAACCCAGTGTTTGGCTATGGATCTCTGTATCTGCTTCCATCCGTTATTGGATAAAGGCTTTCTGATGACAATTAGGGTAGCCACCGATTTGATTACAGTAGGTGACCCGTTCAGGCACCCTCTCAGCTATTCCTAGCAGCCTTAGCTCAGGTCTCCCTTGAGGATTCCTGAGAGATTCCCTGGCACTAGGTTTCTCCTTAACCTCGAAATTTTCCCTATTAAGAAGTCTCCTTTGTTGCTCTCACACTCTGTCCAGCCCTCAACCCGCCCCCCAGCCTTCACCCACCCAGCCCATTTTCTCAAGCTTCTATCCCCCCATCCCCCACCTCTACCCCTAGTTTAGTGATCTCTTCTATTTCCCTTCTCAGGGAAATCCATGCATTATTCTTTGGATCCTCTTTGTTATCTAGCCTCCCTGGAACTGTGGATTATAGTTTTGTTATACTCTACTTTACTTGTAATATTCACTTATGAGTGAGTGTATACCATGTTTGTCTTTCTGGGTGTGGGTTACTTCATTCAGAATGAATTTTTCTAGTTCCATGCACTTGGCCTGCATATTTCATGAGGTCATTGCTTTTTACAGTCAAGCAATCTACAGATTCAGTGTAATCCCCATCAAAATCTCAACACAATTCTTCACATACCTCAAAAAAAAAAGAGTACTCAACTTCACATGGAAACACAAAAGATCCGGGATAGCAAGAAATAATCTTATATAACAAAGGGACATCTGGAGGTATCACCATACCTGACTTCAAGCTCTACAATAGAGCTATAGCAATAAATACAGCTTGAAATTGGCATAAAAACAGACATGTGGATCAATGGAATAGAAAAGACCTTATGAAAAGACCTTAACATAAATCTACACATGATTTTCAACAAAGAAGCCAAAATTATACAGTGGAAGAAAGAAAGTATATTAAAGAAATGGTACTGGCATGATTAGATGTCGGCATGTAGAGAAATGTAAATAGATCCATATCTGTCACCCCATACAAAACCCAATTCCAAGTGGATATGTCCCCAACATAAATCCAGTTATACTGAACTTGATAGAAGAGAAAGTGGAAAGTAGTCCTGAATGCATTGACACAAGAGATTGCTTCCTGACTATAACACCAGTAGCACAAACACTGATATTGACAATTAATAAATGGGACCTCCTGAAACTAAAAAGCTTCTAAAGATCTAAACGAGAATTCTTAATAGAGGAATGTCAAATGGCCAAAGGACACTTAAAGAATTGTTCAACATCCTTAGTCATCAGGAAAATGCAAATCAAAGCACTCCTGAGATGTCATCTTACTCCTGTCAGAATGGCTAAGATGAAAAACACTGATGACAGCTTATGCTGGAAAGGATGTGGAGTAAGGAGAACACTCATCCATTGCTGGTGGGAGTGCAAACTGTACACTTGCTTTGGAAATCTAAATAACCATTTCTCAGAAAAATGGGAATCAATCTACCTCCAGACCAAGCTATAAAAATCTTGGGCATATGCCCAAAAGGATACTCAATCATACCACGAGTTCACTTGCTCAGTTATGTTCATAATAGCATTATTTGTAATAGTCAGGACCTGGAAATGACCTAGATACCCCTTAACCGAAGAATGGACGAGGAAAATGTGCTACATTGACCTCCTTTTACTTTCACAGTAGATTGATAGATGCTTTTCTAAAAATCCTTTTTTTTTTTTTTTGTCTCTTGTAGTTTGGACAAAATTCCCTCCTTGACTTTTGGAGTTTTCATAGAAAACTTAAATTGCTATAAATTGTAATGTTATCTTCTAATTTTCCTTAAAGATATTTAAAAAGGAAGGCAAAATTGCAAAATAAGACTCCCTACTATATAGAGAGAGTACTTCCATATTAAAACTCATAGTACTTGACATGAAACGGAGGTCAGACGTTTATGCCTTGTAACGTGATTACCTGTGATTACCATGTCAGACTTCTTTAGAGTCTCATTGGCATCCCTGCCTCTCTTTTTCTCAGAGTCTTTTCTATCTCGGGAAATCCTTCCTAACCTCTTCCTGCCTAGCTATCTATTCTGAGACATTCCTCAATCATTAGTTCTATCAACAGCTGCATTTTTACATAGGCTATTTATGGGCTTGAATAGGTGTTCAGATTCCTTCAAAATCTAACCGTTCTTTTGATAGCTCAATTTCAAAGACTCATTTGTGTCATACTTCTTCTTCTATCTGCTCTGTTGCTATGCTTTTAATAACCTCATCAAAAATTTAAATTTCAAGTATAACTGTGAACATATTCTCTCAAGTTGTCTAATTCTGTTATTTCAGTGTTTTCAGCACAATCAAAAGACTAGAAAGCAATGCCACTTTATCCTATATTTATTCATCTTCCTATTTTCTTTATTGCTTAGTTTAAATTTTTTTACTCATTGCTTAGTCTGTTGTCCCACACTCCTTAACTCCTGTTTTTATCTCTCTCCCCTTGTACTCACTAAACAAACACTTATTATTGGGTGAACCCATTTGCTACCTACATCATAACTCTTACTTCTGGTCTGGAACAGAGACCCCAGAAAGTTGTAACTCTGTATGGTTGTTTTGGTTTTTCGAGACAGAGTTTCACTGTGTAGTTCTGGCTGTCCTGGAACTCACTCTGAAGACCAGGTTGTCATCAAACTAAGAGATCTGCTCACTTCTGCCTCCCAAGTGTTAGGATTAAAGGTGTGTGCCCCCATAGACGTTGTAACTCTGTATTGTTCCCTATGTTCAATGCTCTTATAAATACTGAGACAAAACTTGGCTTGAAAAGGGGCATTATCAATTACCAGTGTATTAGAAGACAATGAAGGGGAATAGCATATTAGAAAGGTATAGTATCCATTGTTCATGAAGCTTTTGTTCCAGATTAAATATATATTAATTACACACCAGTATTCAACAGTAGAAAATTTTTTTGCTTATTTGTCTATTATTAGAAATACTAAGTACCAAATCCAGTTCCTTGTGTATTGTAGACCAACATTCTGCTGCTGAGTTACACACCCATCGCTGAAAATGTTTTTTAAAGTATATTAAATTCAACAATTCAAAACGCTGAATGTGTCAGTCATTTATTTCATATCTAGTCTGTCTTCAAATCTGTATCCCACACTTTAAAATTCACATTTAGCTTAAATTATGAACCAGAAGCAGAAGAGAAGTACTTTACCTTCCCATTGTCATCTGCCCAGCATCTGCCAGCATCCCGTCATGTACTCTGATTAGCATCCTTACAATAAATGATCTCTCTCTATGTCTTTTGATGCAGTGCCTTTGTTACTACACTGGTTTCCCATGCTCTTTGCTTCCTCAAGAACTCTCTCTGTTCTTCAAATTTCTAACTCTTACTTGTCACTTACTCACTCTTGCCTGCATGGTTTCTAACAATAAACGGAAGTGATTAATGAAAAAGTACATCTCAAGTATAGAGCAGCTAGCATGCACCATTTCCTGTTGTAGAAATGGCATGCCTTTCAATTCTTTTTGTCTTCACCTGGATAAGAAGTTGTTATTCCCATTTTAATTCTGCCAAAAGTATTAATGAGAGTGGAGGTGTATTCTTTCCTCTTTGACCCTCTAGATGAAACTCCACCTTTGAAAACTTCAATAGCAAACCAACAAAATGCTAATGCAGTTGACTTAGTGAATTTAGGTGCAGACTTCTGACATGAAACAGCGGAAATTAATTGTAAATGGATTCTGTAAAATAGTCCCACACTAGCTCAGAATTGAGTATAATAAAGCGTTCTTCATTTTGGGGTGGGCTCACAGATCACAGTCTTCTGTACAAGTGGGGAACTGGAACTGAATCCAGCAGCTGAGAGAGAAAGAGAGAGAGAGAAAGAGAAAGAGAGAGCATTTTTTAACTTGATCCAGCATCTCAAAGTCCATTGACTGAAGAAGTTTCCCCAGCATTTTCTCCTTTTGTCTAAATAAAAGAGTTCCAAACCCAGTACAAAACTATATACAATAAGAACAGGTATCAAGTATAAAATTAGAATCACAACCAGCATAAACAATATTAAGCAAGAAACATATGCTAAATGTTTCAATAATTACTCTATCCTAAGGAGTCTAAGTCTTGTATTAGAAATGGCCTGGCTAAGTCATTAGAGGAAAGTAACTACAACTCTCTAATCTTCAACCCCATTAAAGACCTGAGAAGGAAATACTACTATTTGAGTACACATGAAGTACAATCAATCAACTTCCAAAATGTGTAATAAATGACTGAGACATCTAGCTACCTGGGCAATCACCCAAAGTCTTATGTGCAACGTTGGAGTAACCAACTTTGACTAAGGCCTAGAGTAACTGACAGACCATTTTCAGAGGCAGAAATTTTTCAAAAATGTCTTACTGTCTTGGCAAGGTTTGGCAGTATTTTTCTGGTGATTTGGGATTCCTCTCTGTATGCTGTGAATATGTTTTATTACTATTGGTTAATAAAGAAGCTGCCTTGAGCCTCTGGCAGGGGAGAAAAGAGCAAGGTAGGCATTCCAAACAGAGATAGTGGAGAGAAGTAGGCAGAGTCAAGGAGACACCATATAGCCACCAATGGAGAAAGACACTAGCTGCCAGCTGGAACTTTGTCAATAAACCACAAGCCTTGTGGTAATACACAGAATAGTAGAATTGGGTTAATTTAAATTTAGCTAGAAATACATTTATGTTATTCTCTAAAGAGTGTTGTAATTAATATAGTTTCTGTGTAATTATTTCAGATCTGGGCGGTCGGGTAACAATCAGCCTCCATCTACAATTAATGTATGTCATTTTGAGTCTGTGAACTTGGAGGTACTTAATAGTGTTTTTTTTTAAAGATCATATGTGTCTGAAATGCATTCCATCTGTTTCTCAAAGGATTTATCAATAATTTTCCTCCTTGTTGTAATCCAATACTTGAAAAAAAATTCAATGGAGCCGAGATTTACTGTGGCTCATGATTTAGGGGTCCAGCTTATCACAGTAGCAGAAGGGTGAAGCTGATGGTTCCATCTGAGCAGATGAGACAGACAAAGGGGAATTCCAGGGCTCACTTGACCTTATCCTTTTCTCACTTATATTCTGTCCAAGACTCTAGCTCTTGAGATGGCTAAGGCTTTCAGACTGCACCTTCTTCCTTTAACTAATCCTCTCTGGAAACACCCTTGTAGACACACCTAATGGCATATGTCCTCAATTACACCTCATTAGGTGTTTTTACTTTTAATCAAGCTGACAATCAAAATTAGCCATTGAGGAGTAACCATAACTGAGGAGGTTAAGCCCATTGCACTGATCACCTCAGGATCACACCCTTTGTTAAAGCTACATCTTCTCTCTCTATCTCTGGGCTTACCTCTAGACAAACTAGTTTCTCTTAATCCACATTTCTGGTTCATCTTTCAGGAGAACTAGTGGGGCAGAAGAGAGGAGTGACCAAAGAAAGATTAGCTATGATTCTATTTTCTTATTACCTCATTCAGTCTGTCTTTGACTCATTACTATTGCATTCTCGCCATCACCAGATCAATGAATCTGATCCTCTTGTTACCAATGATTTATTTATGCCCAATTCAACAGTCAGTTTTTTTTTTTTTAGCTCCAATCTTACTTGACTTCTCAAATGCCTACTCTCATAGTTAATTACTTCCTTCTGGTTGACAAACTTTCCTCCCTGGCTGATGGGACACATATACACAAGCTATTCCTCCTAGGCATTGTCTAGAAGAAGTTATTTCCTATTTCTCTGAATCTGGTAGCTGGGGTTTATCTTTGCTAGTTCCTTAGACATTCTGTTTTGGTCTCAAAGTTTTAATAATACAACTCTATTTGTACATCTGATACTAATCTCAAACTTCTCAGTCATATAAGTGTCCTTGATACTTTAATCCAAACCACTTTCTTTTCTTGACTTCATTATTTCTTCATTCTACTCAAACTCTTGCTTAGTCCCAAGTTCCCAGGTAGCATCATTATGTTTTCCCTTTTTCCCATACTCCATCTCTAATCTATAAATGAGTTCTGTAAGGTCTAATGTCAAGTCATCACAAGCCCAAATTATTGCCTTTATCATCTTTTATCTTTTATCCTACAGTAATCTTAGTTACTTTTAAAATGAAAATCTAACCCTTTCCCATATACTGTAGTAAGAGTCTTCTTTAGTAGTTTTGTGAATGGAGTTAAAGCCCACACCTTTTAAAACATGCTGTGAGACCACTAGTTTATCATCCCTGCTTCTTATTTAT
>NC_022020.1:10779398-10797704 GCF_000317375.1 Microtus ochrogaster | reverse complement strand
TATGAACATCGTAGAGCATATACTTTTGTTGTATAATAGGGCCTCTCTTGGGTATATTCCCAAGAGTGGTATTGCTGGGTCCAGGGGTAAGTTGATCCCGAATTTCCTGAGAAACTGCCACACTGCTTTCCAAAGTGGTTGCACAAGTTTGCATTCATCCCTGCTTCTTTTAAGCACTCCCTGTTCTTTCCCAGTTGTTACCACTACTACCTACTCATTCCTCTTTGTTCTGTGAGCTTGTCCTTAACAGAAGTTTCTATCCCACTTGGTCCCACAGCCATTCAGTCCCAAAGAAACACACAGTGGCCTACACTAATTATAAACTGGTTGTCTTATTACCTCAGGCTTCTTATTAACTAACTCTCACATCTTACATTAACCCATAATTCTTGTCTGTATTAGCCATGTGGCTTGGTACCTTGGTACCTTTTACTAATGAGGCATTATCATCTTGCTTCCTCTGTGTCTGGGTGATGACTGGAGACTGAGCTATTCCTCTTCCCAGAATTCTTCTATTCTTGTCGCCCTATATTTCCTGCCTGACTACTAGCCAATCAGCATTTTATTAAACCAACACAAGTGACAAATCTTTACAGGGTGCAAGAACATTGTCCCACAGTAACCCAGAGCTCTATCAAGTGAAAATGCTTTTCTTCCCACTCACTGGTCACTTCTGAAATCTGAGTGTTGAGTCAAACTTTGTATTTCAGTCTTTCATTGGAGACCTCTCTAAAATAACCCTCCCCTTCTTTTTAAACTAGTACAGATGTCAGGGAGTTTGGACCTTCCTAACAAGATAGCAGTAAAATTGTGGTTTCTGGAATCATGCTGCCATTACTGTCAGATGTCTGTTACCTGAGAGTTCTTACCATTCCAGTTCAGAGAAAGATGCTAAGATAAAAGGTAGGAAGAACAAGAGACAAATGAGTCTTACTCTCTTGTTGGAGATGAAAGAGCTATTTCAAAGAGAAGCAGCGTTTGCTTGTAGGACTGTCCTAAACCCCTGATTAGTATGGTATTGTACTTTAGTAATTAGTGTATATAAACTAAATATGTTTGCAGTGTATTTAGTTACCTGTATGTACAAATGCTGACAGCATTATATGGGGGTTTAGCTAGACAAGATAGAATACAATGTGAAAATAATGTGGTGGTTCCTTTCGATGGCTTCAGACAAAGTAAATTATAAAAATCTTGTCTGCTGTTAACAGGAAATTTTAAAGGGAATTGTATGAAACAATGAGCCATGTTAGAATATGTGTTTCCCCTGGATATAGGAGATAGAACCACTGGGGGTTTTGCAGTAGTGAATATTTCTCTGAGTGCAGGAAACATCTGGATTTGAATCGCTCTGATGGAGAAATTCTTCCTTATTATGGCTCTCTATTTGACCTTCCTTAAATCAGTGGAGAGACCTTCAATATAAGAGTAAGAGAGTATAGACAAAAGAAAGGCAGAAACTATAGAGAGTTCAGTCTCATCCATCATGAAAGGGCCTGGTCCTTTACAAAGTCATCAATTCTTTCTTATAAAAACACAGATCGCTTTGAGGTATATAAGGATGCTCAACTGTGCCACAAGGACATGTGTTCAACTATGTTCAATAGTACCACTGTTTGTCATAGCCAGAACCTGGAAACAACCTAAATATTCCTTGACTGAAGAATGCATAAGGAAAATGTGGTACATTTACACAATGGAGTACTACACAGAAAAAAACAATGACATCTTGAATTTTGCAGGAAAAATAAAGCTTGTAAACATTATTTTGAGTGAGGTAATCCAGACACAGAAAGACAATTATCACATGTATTCACTCATAGGTGGTTTTTAAACACAAAGCACAGAAAACCAACCTACAAAACACAATCCCAAAGAACTTAGACAACAATGAGGACCCGAAGAGAGACTTACATAGATCTAATCTACATGGGAAGAAGAAAAAGACAAGATCTCCTGAGTAAATTGGAAGCATGGGGACCTTGGGGGAGGGTTGAAGGGGAGAGGGGAGAGGTAGGGAGGGGAGCAGAGAAAAATGTAGAGCTCAATAAAAATCAATAAATAACCCCACAGATCAAATGCATAGTAGAGGTTCAGTAAAGTGGACCAAGGCTTAGGAAATAAAAACATTACTTTGAATTAAAAATAAAACTTATTTTCCAGAAGAGCCACTGGAGAACCTACCTCCTAAAGCTCCATAGACTCCATGGGAAAACTGAAGTGAGTAAACTCTTCCAGATATGTCCTAGTCCCTTTCTGGGTTCTGTATTTCTATCATTCTCTTTCAGTGTTAGCAAAGGGCTCTCTATTCCTACTGATACTACTGAGGGAAGGACCATAATTAGAGGACTGTAGATCTAAAGCAAGAATTGTGTCCTCCACCTTCACAGTACAGCACCTTGCGAAGTTGTCAAATAGCACAGAACAATACAAAATTCAATCTGCTTCTGAAGATGCTTATGCAGTTTGTCTGAGATGGGGCTGGTATTGGTGTTTATTAAAATCTCACCAAGAGACATATGTACACAACTAGGGCTCAGAATGACCTTTCTTGGTGAAAGTCCCCTAAACTTAGAGTGTCACTGGGGAAGAAACAGACCTTTGTCTTGGCCCAGCTACAGCTAAAATTCCTTTGTATTCTAGTCATGTTCAGACCTGGGTTTCTTCTGTGATGATAGAGTTCATCTATGTAGATAAAGAGTTTTAAACTTTCTATTTGCTTTTTTCTGAATTTTTTGGAAACACTAAGTTTTCCCCCTGAAAAATGTCCTTCTTCTTCCCAGTCTTCTGCTCTAGTCCAGGAGCCCCATGTCTCTCCGTTTAAGATCATCTCAACATGGCATCAAAAAATTGCATACGGGTTAATCTCTATGAGATCTATGACACATCGTGAGTTTTCTCTATTCACCTTTTTCAATGACTAGAGAATCTATATCAAAATCCTTAAGTTTTTCATAACTTTGAATTTTCAAACTCAGCCCTTTTTTGACCTAAGGACTCTGATGCCATACACCACTGTGGATGCTTGGAATAAGTAGCAGCTACTCCATGGCAGTGCTAGCACAGCTCTCATCCACTCTTCAGTATTTGATGCCTTTGATACAAATGCCCTCATGGCCCAGGTCCCTTTACAGGTGTTCTTCAAGTCAATAAGATTGGTATTGCGGGAGCTCCTTCCACTCCTTCAGCCAATAGCCGCTGAGATACCAGCCCATTAGGGTGTGGTCTCTCTCCCTTTAAAAAAGCTACCACTTCCCTCTCCTCTCTCTGGCTTCCAGCTCCACTTCCATCCACTAGGCTCCTTTCCTGACTATGCAGAGGGCTGTTGTCTGGGATGGTGATCTGTAAGTTTTCCCATTTAAATAAATAACCATTCTATTAATCATAATTCCAAACTGGTGTGGGATTGTTTGTGACTTATGCCTTCAGATTGGAATCTCTGATTTACCTCAGTTTCTGAGAATTCCTGGGTCAAGAGAAGAATCAGCCATCTTCACAGATCAGTTCAGTCTGATCACAGGGAGAAGATTGAGCAAAAAAGAAGTGTGTGTGTTTGTGTGTGTCTGTATGTGTGTCTTTAGTGTTTGTATGTGTGCATAAGTGTGTTTGAATGTGTATGTCTGTGTATGTTGGAATGTGTGTGTATATGTGTATGTGTGTATGTGTGTGTGTGAGAGAGAGAGATAGAGAGATAGAGATAGAGATAGAGAGAGAGAGTATTTTCATAAGTGTGCTTGTATGTGGAAGTCAGAGTTCATCAGAGGTCAACATTGCATTTCGCTCCTCAGGACATCATTCAGTGTGTGTGTTTGAGCCATGGTCTCTCATTTTTAACTGGAACTTACTGATGTATCTATGTTGATTGACCCATGAATCCTGGGGACTCATCTATCTCTACCTACATAGCATGGGATGATAACCATTGCTGCTATGTCTGTAAGATGTAAGAATGTAATTTGTAAAAATTAGTTAATAAGAAGCCTGAGATAATAGGCCAACAAGTTTATAATTAATGTAGACCTCTGTGTGTTTATTTGGTATTGAGCAGCTGCGGGACCCAGCAGGACAGAAACCTTTGTCAATAAATGGTGCCAATGTGGACAACTAAATCTACTTAAAACCTGAGAGAGCTTGGGAAGTAATTCTAGACACCAAAGAAGAGTTAAACACGGATTCTTGTAGCAACTTTTTCTCAGGTGGGTCTGTTTGCAAGAGGCAAGCACATCTCATTTAAGAGAGATTTCCTGACTTAGCTTTAGCTGCAAAAACCTTGCAGGTGTTTTAAGAGGACTCACCAGAAAATACATAAATGGTGTTTATAAATTTCCAACAGTGTACTTCTTAGTGGTGGCAGGGACCTTGAAACTCCATAGAGTTGTGGCAATAAACATGGCTCTGGCTGGTACCTTTGCCATGAAGCTAGATTCTCAGAAAGCTAAGGAATGAACTGGATTCAGTTGTCAAGGTCACAGCTTTAATCCTAGTCATATTGCTTAGCAAATTAAAGATTCATAGTCAGAAAAAGAGATATTCAGTAAAGATAGATTCAGATGAAGAATCTAATCTCTAAATTATTTACAGTGTGTTAAAAATATATGTAGTCTTGTGAGAGAAAAGAAAAAGGATAAAGTCATTCAAATATAAAAGAAAGAAAATAGTTGGCTGTGGTGGCACACATCTTTAATCCCAATACTTGAGAAGCAGAGGCAAGCAGATCTCTCTGAGTTCAAGATGTGGTGGTGCATACCTTTAATCCCAACACTTGGGAAGTGAAGGCAGGCGAATCTCTGTGAGTTCAAGGACAATCTGGTCTATAGAATAAGTGCCATGGCAGCCAACGATACAGAGAGAAACCTAGTCTCAAGAAAACAAAAATTAAAAATAAAATAAAAGAAATAGAGTTTAAAATAAAGATAGAAAATACACAGAGAGTCTGGTACTGTATATTATTGTGTTATCCTTAAATTGTTTGGTGGCTGAGGAAGGAGCAAAAGCTGCTAAAAGATTATACATGCCGCTGGATTAATCCAACATATATATTTTGAAAATTCCTTGACTTCAAAATTTAAGTCAAAAATATGTTACTTTGGAGATGAGGTTTTGCTTTTGTTTCCACAGGAAATGAGAGGCTGTAGATTCATTCTGGGCTAAGAGAAATAAGGTTTGATCAAGGAAGACCCCCTGAAGAATCTCCAATAGGAACAGATGATCTAGATGATTCAACATTTCAGAGGACTTCTGTTGAAGTTTCCTCTGAGTTCTGCATCCAGAACAGTTTCAAGACTTCAGGATGAGATGATCAAGCCTCACACAATATTCCATTCAGGACTTGATCATATTTCAAAATCTTCTTTAGGTCTCCATAAAATTATCAGTGACCCCAGTCAGCAGGAAGTAGCCTGGAAAACATCATCACATTCCCCCCAAAATGGATTTTGAATGTTTGCCTTTGTTTAGAGTGTTGGTTACAGGTTGTTATGGCTAATGGTTAGGATAAAACTAAATAAAGGAGATTCAACTCAGAGTTCTTGTTTTAAAAATAAAGGTTGGGGATGGGCAGTGCTGTGGAACAATGGTCTGTTCTCTGTGACTTGTATTTTAATAAAACACTGATTGGCCAGGAGTCAGGCAGGAAGAATAGGCAGAGTGATGAGAAAAAGGAGAATTCTGGGAAGAGGAAAGTCTCAGTCTACAGTCATCACCAGGTTGCAGAAGAAGCAAGATGAGAATGCCTCACTGATAAAGGTACCAAGTCATATGGCTAACACAGACAATATGGGTTACTATAGGATGTAAGAATTAGTTAATAAGAAATCTGAGCTATTAGGTCAACCAGTTTATAATTAATGTTGACCTCTGTGTGTTTATTTGGGACTGAATTACTGTGGGACTGGGCAGGACAGAAACCTCTGTCAACACCATGCCTGACTTTATTAGGTGGTTTTGGGGATTCAACTCAGGTCTTTTGGTTTCACAGCAAGCCAAGTAAGCTTTAACCCTAGCTTCCACACAAGAAGAAACTTTAAAATGGTATATTGATCCCAATTTTAGTCACTGAATAAGATGGTTTTGCCTCCTTCTTTCTACCACAAATTCAACCTATGGAACAGAAAAATAAGCAGTTCCTACAAAAAGGAAGAGAAAGAAGGAATAAGGTTAGGTTTACAGCAAATAAAAAATACTTTAGTCAGTATACAAAATTTTAATTTTTAACTAAATATTTAAGTGGTTGATACCATTATCATATAGTATACATAATTATGTATTCAAAAATATTTGCCAAATATTAACATATAAGATATTATCACCCTGAAAAGCAAGCCCGTTGAACTTACAACTGATAAACAAGCTCCCACAAAATTGCTCAACTCCATTAGTCATTAGCGCAATGCAAACATAAGCACAAAGAACCAGAACTCATCAAAGGAATGCAATTTCAGTCATAATGATGTCCCTGGCTGAAGTTCTCAGGCCTGTAAAGAAATGTTGAGAAGGACAGAAAATAGCTGGACTCACAAGAAACAAATGAAAAGAAATAAAAATAAAAAGCAGAAATAAATAAACTTATGCACACAGACAGAAATGTGCATAATGTTCATGGCTTAATACAATACAAACAGGAAATATTTAACATCTTCTAACATGTTCATGAAATATAGTTCTTTGTAACAAGAGATGGAGCGAGCTGCTGACATACTTGACCATACACAGTGGTTCAAAGCATGTGGACTAAACTAGAGCAGACATTGGACCTCCAGGCCTGTGACAGGTGGTGAACCTCTAAGATGCTGGGCAGTAGGTTCTGCCCCTTGGTATTCACAGACTTGTGTGGTGCGCACATGCTTTCCTAGATGAAGGATCGCCTAATGACTTTCTCCTAGTTAATAGAAATCATAGAAGTGATGGCTACTCCTGATATTGAGTCTCTGACTTCTGTTTGGGTATCTTTTCTTCCTTGCTTTCTCTGAAGGCCAGGTGTCTGCTGCCTCACAAAGGCTCCACATTAGCCATGCATGGTGATGATGCCCCCCCCCCCCAATCCTAGCATTCAGGAGGCAGAATCAGAAAGACGAGTTTGAAACTTAAGCTACTTATGGAGACCTTGTCTCAAACAAGCAAACAAACAAACAAACAAAAACAAAGTCCATAGTGTCTCCAGATGCTGATCACCAGGAACCTGAGGCCTGCCAGCTGACACACTATTGAATTTCAGGCCAGGGCTGCATTGAAACTTGAATTAAGAGTAAACTGTGACTGCATGCTTGGTGGAGGTCCCCATACAGAGACAGATCAGAAAGCCATGCTCTGGTTTCCTCTTATATATGGGATGAAAAGCCCTTCTTTAAGGCATTAAAGTCTGCAGCAATGTAGAAGTGATATCCAACTTACTGGCAGAGATATATCCTAGGTCACCACTAAAGTCTAGGGCTTCCTTTATGAGAACTCTAGGGAGCTTAGAACTCATCTAGGCATGGAATCAAAACAACAGTTGTCACCCCAGGCTAGGGCTGGTATTGATGGGAGTGAAGGAAATGTTCTACATGGTGTTGTGAATGCAACACGAGTGTATACATTTACGCTCTGAATTTTATCATAGTCAATGCAACTCGTGAAGAAAAATGAATGACCAAGAGTGTCAGTATTGAATCAACTGAGGTGACTCTGAACATATTTAGATGTATAGATGATAATAATTGTATCAAATGACAAAAAAAGAAGTCTTTTTCAGAGTGCTTTGTTTTTGTAAGATGAAACGGCTAGAGTTTTGAAGAAATATCGGTATGGTGCACTTTAAGACAACTGTGCCAAATGAGTCAACAGATGATTTAAAACTTCCTTAAAGCATCTAAGCAGATGAGGCCTGAATAGCCTCCCAACCCAGAAGCACAAAATCCTTATTGGCGATGACTTGAGATCCTTAGTATCGAGAGGCTTCTTTATTTCCTCGTACAATGTGATTGGCAAAACAGTACCTTTAATTTTGTTCCAGTAATACCAAATACACAAAGAAACTGAAAACTAAAGAATTTGTCTCCATTTGCTCAAAATTAAAAGACACCTAGGAGTGCTTTAATAATAGGCCAGGACTCCTGGCTAATCTTGGGGAACGAAACTGGTCCCCATCTAGTCAACTGCCTGAGCACAATGCACTTTCTGTGAAAAGAATGTTTAGGAAGTGGGCCGGTCGGAGGGCAGCTCCATAGGAGGGAAATATAGGAAATTATTTACATTATCAGAATGGAATGCTCAGAAAAAAGGACACATTTAACTTGCCTGTGGACTAACCCTATCCTTTCAAGATCCTTCAAGAGGGAAAGAAAACTCAAGTAAGAAAGGAAACTCAGGCAAGGAGAAATACATACTGAATGGCAGGTGTCACCAGAATTTTGCAGAAAGGTAGGTCATCATGAAGGATAAACAAGGACACAGTCCTATCCAGAGCACCTGTCCACCTAGTCTACTTGAGGAGAGCTAGGACAGGTGATTTGACCCATGTGAATGAGAAACAAGTGCTCTGCGACTGTCCCAGACTCAGCATTGTCTGCACTCTAGCATGGAAGAGTCGGGCAGAAGCAGGTAGACATAGCACAGCACAGAAGTCAGATATCCATCATCAGAGAAACTATCCGGACACCACCTGATCAAGGCACCAGTCTGTCTGGAGCTGAACATAATGCAGCTCTGGCTGATGACACTTTCTTTGAGTTTGGATCATTTATTCTGAGAATTATTTCAAACAATTATTGAAACACTGGAGGAGGTTAAGTAATACATTATATATTATTTTCTGATTGGAGAATCTTAATTTAAAACTGAAGTATAGTTAGGTACAAAGATTTTTCTGACCATAAGCCATAGAGAAGTGGGAAGTAAGGAGAAAGAGTCAATGATGTTAAATATATCAAGGATATTGAATTCTTACTGGAAAGTGTGGATGAATAACTTTGCTGGTACATCCCTACACATCTACTAGGAAAACTACTAGCTCTTCTTTCCTATTTTGAAAAATATTTATTTGTATTTTATGTATATAAATAATTCCCTTATTCACCAAAAGTGTACCTGATGCTCACAGAAGTCAGAAGAAGGAGTTGAACCCTGTGAATCTGGAGTTATAGACAGTTGTGAATCTGAACCCTGTTCTCTCCAAGATCAACAAACACTTTCAACCACTGAGCCATCTCTCCAGAGTGTCTGCCTTAAATGTTCAGCTAGGACCACAGGGTAGGGATTTATGAGGGAATGAGGCTCTTATGTGTTCATACAGATGAAGTTGGGAGCAGGATGTAGGGAGGGCTCCTGGAGAACCGGAAGGGAAGAGTGAGATACAGATGTGACTTAGACATGTTGCAGTCATTTATGCACCTGTCAGACTATATTTAAAAGACTTGTAAATCTCAGACAGGCATGGTGGTACACACCTGTAATCCCAGTATTTGAAACACTGAGGCAAGAGAATCAGTGTGAGTCCAGTCCTGGGCTACATGGTGAGTTCCAGATCATATTGGACTGCCTTGGAAGACTCTACCTCAGAGGGGAAAAATAAAATCCCAGAACAAACAATCCAACAAAAGAGAACACAAACAAACAAAAAGTCTTTGAAAATCAGGGAGGGACAAATAAAACTTAGGTACAATCATTACTGAAGCAAAGAATAAAGGAATGAATATTAAATAAAATTGTTTTTCCCATAGGGAACGGTTGGAAGCTCCTTTTGTGCTCCCGAGCTAAGTGGCAAGCTGGGGACTTTGCCACTTTTCTAGGCAGCAGTTGAGGACTGGTCCTCAACTTCTGGGAAAAGAAGGCTGATGGGGCAGTGATTCAAGCATGACGCCAGGATAATGACACATGAGATCGGGAAGTCAGCCCACTCACACCTCAACTTTCATGCTTGGGCAATGTCCTGGATGCAGACAGAAGCTCACAGGGAGCTCCAAGAACACTGCCCAGGACTAACTGGAGTTTCAGCCAGTAGGAAGAGATTCTTCCCTGTGAAGGAAATACAGTTAGAGACTTATAGGATATTTTAAACGGAATTTTAAATTAATTCTGAGATCTGGAAAGAGCTCAGCCAGTAAAAATGCTTGCTGTGCAAACACTAGGATTTAGGATTTAAGTTCAGATTTCCAGAATTCATGTGATGGTCACCATTAACCCCTTTCTCTCTCTCTCTCTCTCTCTCTCTCTCTCTCTCTCTCTCTCTCTCTCTCTCTCTCTCTCTCTGGGATGGGGTGGGTGACTGTGTCAGGATGATACTTTGGCTTTGGCTACCAGTCTAACTCTGGGTTCAATGAGAGATTGAGAGATCCTGTTTCTAGGGAAAAAAAGATGAGGGTGTAATAGAGTAGGACATCCAACATCTGTCTACTTCTGTTCTTTATCATGCACAGCAGAACACACACACACACACACACACACACACACACACACACACACACACCAATTCCTCTGAATATGAGCTTTTGTTCATGACTGTAAGGCATCATCATCGACACAATGAGCTTTTGTTTTCTGGGTGGAAATTATCATTCCTCCCAGACCAGTGGGAAGTCACTGGGGACACTGCCCTGCCTCCTTGAAAGGACTGTTTGCTGAACAGTCTACTTGTGAGGAGCCTCCAGACTCCGGTGGAAGGAGGAAAAGCCCTTGTAGCAGTTCTTGACTCATGTATTAATAAAGGGAGACTGACAGACTTCCAAGCTTGGCACACCCTCTATGAATTGGACTTACTGTCATCATCCCTAAGACTGCATGATGGTGAATCTGGATGACGAATAAGTGTCAGACTATTGTGTGATGGTTGCTGAGGGAAAGCCAGTCCTCTGAATAGTAGAGTTTTCTGTAGATAACAATGGACAGTCCTACTGTCAATCATTCTGGGGAGACATGAGTGCCAGGATTAGAAGTGAGACTCTTGGGTTCCATTACAGAGCAGAATGAAGGAGAAGCACCTCTTTCCTTGGGAGCTATTGTCATTTTGGTCTAGAACTGAGATTTCCCTGGCTACCTGGAGCATTTCTGTGGGAGCAGAATAAAAGCTGAGAAGAATGTGTCTTGGAATTTAGAAAGGCATTCGGACAGTTTCTACATGCAACAGAAGGTCTTGAATGACGATTCCATCTGATACCAGTTTCTAGCAGCTATTTTAAGATGACTCCCCCAACCCAAGTTAAGGGAGTTTATCCAAACTCATCTTCTGTTCTGCTTGCTCTTTACTAAAGCTGTGTTTCAATTTCTGGTTGGCAGGTTTTTGTTTCTTTTTTTCAGGCTCAACATTACTGCAGTGTTTGAGTTGACCCACACTTGCTTCATCCCAGACCACAGGCACAGAAGTGAGTGGGTGTGCGAAGACTGGTTGGTGCTGAGTTGCACAAGGTAGATTGGGCCAGTGGACCAGAGGTCAGCCTTTACCTCCTAAGATTAGTTACCCCTTGTCAATGCCCGAGACTCCTGCTAGGTTCAGGCACATTACCCTGCCTCTCTGCTTCTTCTCCTTCCTCCTCTTCACTTGTGCTTTGGGCTTGAGATGATAGGCTATTTCTAAGTAGCCTGTTTGGGGTGGGAGCTCACTGTACAGCCTGTGGTAGCCTCAAAGTCACAGTTCTCCTGCCACTACTTTCTGAGTGCCACGAATTCAGGTGTGAGCCACCACATCCAGCTCAAACTGCTTGTTTCAGGTTTGCTTTCTGTTGGCTATATCATAACTCACCTGAATTACTGTAGCTTTGTGTGTTTAGCTCAAACCTCTTCCAATTATTGACTCTTCTTTGTCATTTTTCTTATCTTTAAGACAAATACCAGAAAAGCAGATAATAACTTGCTTTTCTACCTGGTCCGTTGTTTTAGCAGTGATTTCCAAGTGATTTTGAAGAACAGAATATTAAAAGAGACATGTCTGAAAAGTGCCTTGTGCTTCCTTGTGTTTCACAATGATTTAAAATTGATTTTTCTACAAATAATACTCAATCGTAACTACATTCAAAACAAAAATCATCTAAATCAATATATTTAAAAATATTTTAAATAAACTTTCAAGATCTGTTTTAAAATATAATTCATGTAAAAACATATGCAATTGGATCTATCCCCAGGGTGTTCTATGTTGCCGTTATAAGCAATGGAAGGATGTTTCCCTAAATTATAAATGCACATTGCCTTATGGTAGAAATTAGGCTAATAATGTTCAGCAAATGGGGAATTCCAGGCCATCTGCTAATATTAATAAACTTAATATACTGCACTTAAAACTTAATAATGTGAGTTGAAATATTGCTCCTGTGCTTCCTTAGTGTTTACGGGCTAGATTTGTACCACTGTTAATTTGTAAGAGGAGTTGCAAAGCAGCTATGCTATCGTTAGACTTATCAGTATTCCCTATCAGACAGCACAATGAACACAACCAAAGACACAGTCTTGCTGAAGTTTCAGCCACTTGGGTAGACACCCATATCCAGTTAGATTGTAGTTAATCAAAAGAGCTAGTTAAGGTCATTAAATACTTAAGAGCATTTAGAATAGACCTGAATACATCAAATATATCTTCGTGTGTGTCTGTGTATAGAGACATGCATATTTCATAATGATCAAGGGAATCGTGGGTAATGAATGTGACAGCTCATTACAAACCCCTAGTAATCCCTTTCATACCTTGAAGTTGAATGAATTACCATTTCTTCCAGGACAAGTTCTCCCTCCTCAACATGGCTTGTCATGAGCCAGTCACCGGGGTTCTCCCCCTAGCTCTTCTGAACCAACAGCCCCTTTTGTCTCCATCATGTAAGAAGCATGCCCACGTCTCTCTAGTACTTCTCACACTCTGGCCTTGCTGGATCACCCCCCCCCACCTCTCCTTTCTGTTCTTATCTCAAGCATCTTTGCTCTTCACAGAACTAAGAGCCTGCTATAAAGTGTCTTAACCCTTCAGCCCTTCAACTGGAGGAAGAGTCCTGACAAGGACAGAGAGACATCTTTGTGCTGACATGCCCTTTCCTCCCTGTACTGCAGAAAAGTCAGCTCTACGCTGGCTCTCAAACATTGACTGAGACTGGAGAAGATGACACAGTTTTCCCTGCGGTCATGGTCAGAGAAAGACAGAAGAAGAGGAGCTGGAAATCTCCAAAGGGGAGAAATTTGGAACACTGTCTCTGAGACTAGCAGGCCTTCCCTTCAGACTTCAGCTGATAGTGGCTTACATGTGTCAGGAATGAGACTGGGGAGCAACAACCCAGGAAGGTCTGAGACTTGAGAGCTCAGGGAAGCCCCACTCTGAGGAAGTGCATGGCTTAGATAAGGATGCTCTCTGAAGTAGCAGGGTAGGGTGAATGAAGGCAGTCACAAGCTCTGCACCTTAGTGTGGGCTGACCCAGGGCTCTGACCATGGATTTTGAGTGGGTTTGGGGGATCAGCAATATATCTGACACGGATTTCTTTCTGAATCCTGCCAGCAGAGTTCCAAGGGTATGGGCTCTATTGTCACAAGCCAGTGGCCAAGGGTTTTCCCACCTAAACTTTGAGTCACCTTGAACAGAAGTGGGGTCTGTGTGACTCCTTTCTCCAGCTTTAGGGTAATGATGATGGCTTTTGATCCCTGTAAATGTTTGTTGAATGATGGTGATATTGGAAGCCCCATTTTAAGAGCACATTTTGCTGGGGGAGATTTTCCTATGACCAAATTTGAAAATTTTTTATCTTAGTAAATCACATTTAAAAAAAAGAAGAAAAGAAAAACAAAAGCAAATGAACAGACAGCAAAAACTCAAACAAGTAACAAACAACAAAGCAAAAACCTAAATCAAAACCCCATTTGAACAATAAGCGAAAGAACATGTTTTTGTTTTTTCTTCTTCTTCTTTAATTCCTTACTTACCACCTTCCTTCCTTGCTTTCTTTTCTGAGTGGGCCCATAGAAGGTCACAAATATTGCCAGTAATTAAAGAGCAAAGGTAGTCATTTGGGGTATGGATAAATGGTCAGGTAAGCACTTCTTTTCTCTGATTTTAATATCTGGCACAGATAATCCATGGCATTCGGGACAATTTTCCTTCAGTGGTTTATTTTATCATGTTAATGAGATTTGGAGAGACTGCCTGGGTTTTGTTTCAACTTGTGAAGTGGTTGCCCAGATTTTGCACACAGCGGACTGGATGGGAGGATCCCATGATCTGAATCAGGTGTGTTCCTGGCACAGAGTGGACTCAGAGCAGGCGGGTCTGGGTTTGGGAGTGGGGATGCTCAGAGCAGTGTCAGCGGAGGGGACGCGGGGAAGATTGGGCGGCAACCCCCTTGAGGCAGAAGAGGGGCGTGGGAGAGCAGGCAGTGGGTGGACCGGGACCGCTTTCCCCGGGAGTGAGCTCCCTGGCGGCCGCGGGGAGCGCAGGGCAGGCTCGGGCAGCTCCAAGGAGGCCCCGGAGGTGATAAAACTTGAGAAATAACTAGGAGGGGCCACCCAGCGTCTCCCTGCTCCAATCCAGTTTCAGGCGAGAACACGCTCCTGGGCAAAGAAGCTTGAGAGCGGCCAGAACGACTTCTAGACAAGCAGCTGAGAAAAACCTCCTGCGCCCTGGGCTCTCAGGGTCCCCGCTAGGAGCCAGCCTGCGTCCTTCTGAGGTGCACCGAGCAATGGCCATCACTGGGCTCCAGAGACCCTGGTGCGGAGCCCTCTGCGCACAGCTGCTGCTGGCCCTCTGGGTAAGTTACCCGGGGTTGCAATCGGATGGGGACCCAAATGGGAAAGGGAAAGGGATGAATCCGCCCTGGTTGCTGCGGGGGCACGGGGGCACAACAGGCAACAAGTGATGGGCTAAGTGTCTCTGATCAGTTCTTGACTGGTTCAAGTTCGGACTGGAGGGGTGACAGGCGATAAGTTATCATGCGACCACGCGACCCCTTGAAACTTAGCTTTTTTTCCTCCCCTGGGCCGCCATAGGCAATATCTGAATTAGGAGTCGTTCTCTGGCTACTCTACGCTGGTGTCTTGGTTCTGGGTGGGCAGCGGATGCTATTTGCTCCTTGCCAGCAGCTCCTAAATTGGAGTGGTGATTGGGACTAGGGAGCCTTGAGTGGAAAGGAAGGACAACAGTTTGTGTGTGTATGTGTGGGGGGGGAGGGGTGTATTTAGGAGCCTCGACCTAGCAAAAGACAGATGTGGTGGGACTCAGGAGCTTTCTTGCCTCAGAGTTTTGTAGTGTAGGGCCAAAGTTGTGTCCCTGGGATGTTATCCTAGGGTTTTCTCTGAGAAACCGTGTTCTCAGCTATTCCTCCCCTAAAAAATTACTCCAAAGGCTTGCTTGAGCTGCCACCCCTGTGCCAGCTTGCTCGTTCACCTACGCTCTGTGTGCCGGAGATCCAGGTGTGAGAAGGCTGCAGAGGGTCGCACCGGAGTTCCATGGGGGTGACAATAGGACTGGGGTCGCAGGACTAATAGACCGAGGGCAAGATGTGGTTGGTGTCTCCAGTCTGGCTCTGGAGAGACACTGTTCCTGTGCAGAGCTTCTTCTGAGATCTCCAGTGTCCCCAAATCTCGGGGTTAAACTCCTGATCTGCCTGGAAAAGAGGTTAATAACAGTTTTCTGAGAACCAGGAAAACTTGAGCAGAAAATTAGGAATTCTGAGTGCATGATAGCCTGTAAAGCGAGCTGAGCATGTGACCACTTCGATGCTCCAAAGACATGTAAGAGGTTCAGGGGACCAGAGGCCCCCTTCTGACCAGGGAGCTGGGCCACTGTGTTATGTCAACCTTGTTTAGTTGTTTGCTTTCTTATTTTTAAGAGTAGTTCAGGCTGACCTTGAACTGTCTACGTAAAGACAGGCTCGATCTCCTCATCTTCTTGCCACCACTTTCCCTGTGCTGTCATTACAACCATAAATCACCTTCTCTGGTTCTAAGTTAATGGCGGTGGAGCCAAGTCTCATCCCCTCTTGAATCAGAGAGCTACAGACAGATATCAGACTGTATTCAAGATCGGGAATACATTAGGAACCAGAAAAATTACAGACGAGCCCAGTGATCTTCCTGCAACAGTAAGAGTTGTGGTTGGAAGTTACTGTAAATGTGATCCTCTCAAAATTGTGCTCTCCTGGGATAGATGTGTTGGAATGAATTTCCAACAGTTTTGTTTAAAAACATGACTTTGGTGCTTACATTTTCACTGAGAGAGGAATTAGGAATTAGTTTTGTTCCGAGGATTAGGAGCACTAGCCAGAAAGGAGGGCACAGGGTTCTATGACAGGGACCTGTGGATCAGGGTTCTGGTGGGTCGAGGCCGGACGGTGCAATAAACAACAGAATCAACTCAGCTCAGTGGCGTGTTCCTTCCAGTTGTTGAAAGAGGAATTGCAGAGTTTAGGTTAACAGTGCACTCGGAGATTGGAGCATTTATAGGTTGGGTGTTTCTCTCCCCAGGAGCCCCCAGTTTACAGATGTGTTGAATTCCACAACTAAGTGTTTTTTCCCCCTAGCAGTCTTTGAGCATAACATTAATGGGGCATTTTAGAAGCACCTTTAATTACGTGGAGATTAGTCATGGAACTCTAAAAACAGTGACCTTTTTGAGCAGGGCTTTTCAAGGAGTCTTTAGCACATGTCAAAGACTCAACATGCTCAACACCTCACCCCCCCCCCCACACCGGTTATCAGCAGGTGGAAGAAACTTCCAATTGGCAAGTTCCTGCATCTCTTTCCCACCTTCATTCTGAACTGCCATAGACACAGCTAAGGAAGGAGACAGATTAGGAAAACAAAGTAGGAGAAAGACAGCCATCTCACTAGTAGTGAAAGCTCTTCAGTATTATTTTTAGATTTTCCTCATTTAGTGTGACGACAGATTATCTGGAGTGAAGAAACTAACACTAGATTAGCTGCTTTCTACCTGTCATGGAAGATGGTATCTCTAACATTTATGTTTAATGCAGAACTATCATTGCAGGCCCATGTACTTTTATAATTTATAAATGGAATGTTTTTGAGAGAGTCTACCATTTTTCTAAAGGACTCCTCTTTCAAGATTCCCCTGTCCATTCTGTCTTCCCTTCTTAGTGTGTATAAACTTACCTGCAACCGATGTTGGCAAACATGCCTTTCATCTTTTCAGGTTGTATAATATTAACTAACGGGGGACCCCGTTACCAGGAAGACTTTGATCTTGAGGACATTTGGCATATTTAAAATAAAAGGGAATATAGAAATTTATATTGACTTTTATTAGTGAAAGTGGATTACAGCAAATAAAGTATTAAAGGGGGAGAATCTTTATCTTAAAGCCTCATTGTAAGAAAGTCAGAGTGTAAGCCAAGCACAGTGACATTTGCCTTTAATCACATAGACTGAGTCAGGAAGATTGCTAGTCTTCATAGCCTTGTCTACATAGCAAGCTTCAGACCCGTGAGGCCTTATAGTAAGATCCTACATGACAATAAAAGGAAGAAAAGAAAGTCAGAGTTTTAATGTGTGTTTAGCCTGCTGCAGTGTCTCTCCCACTCCCAGAGCTCACACTTGGTTATTGACAACTTTGTAAACGAGGTTGTTGATGGTCATATTGTGATGACTAGGTCTTGAAGCAACTTTTGACTGTGGAATGAATGCAAAGCCGTGCACATTTTTTGACCCTATTGTAATCCCCGTGCCCGGTGTCTTCCATATATGGCGTCTCTGGAGAACTGCGGTTAGTCACACTTCCCACTGAACCAGAATTCCATCTTACAGTGAGTTTGGTTAGGAGGAAATTTATTAGAATCATCAGATGCTGTGACTGCAGAGTTGTAGATCTTAGTGTTTTGTTTCATTTTTTTTGGAGGTGGTAAATATTTGAATGCTAGTGTTTCCATGTGGTGGAGGATATTGTCCACGGGAGAAAGAAAAGGTCTAAATTCTAGTGTCAATTACTCTGCTGAGTCTGTGTATCCTTGGTGCCGCAGGCGGGGCATCCATGGCGTCAACTGCCATTCTTCTTCTGCATCTCTGGCTACTGAACCCAGGGCACATGTCCTGCCGCTGAGCCACACCCAACCCCATTCTGTAGCTCTATTTGCTCTGGTGGGGGAAGGTGTACTAAGCAAGTGTCTTTTCTGCATTGAAGTCATAAAGCCAACCTTCTCAAAACCAAACAGTTGCAGGCGGCTGCTTTAATCTTCCACTTGGAGTTAGATCTTTGCATCAGAGTTTAATGATAATTTCTCATAATTTTGCAATCACATCACTAAAAATATTTTAGAGTACTGTAAAATAAAACCAATTGTGTTACATTTTAAGGCTATTTTAACATTATTTCCCAAATAAGGTATTTGAAGTTACTCTTTTTTTTTTTTTTT
>NC_022020.1:10778421-10779101 GCF_000317375.1 Microtus ochrogaster | reverse complement strand
TGTGTGTATATATATGTGTGTGTGTGTGTGCATGTGTCTGTGTATATACCTGTGAGCCACTGAAAGTGTGTGGAAATCAGAAGACAACTTATGGGAATTAGTTCCCGTCTTCTACCATGATTTCCAGGGGTGGAATCTAGGCTTGTATGTGGAGGTCAGAGAGAAAAATGGAGAATTTAGTTTTCCCTTCTACCATGTGTGTTCTGGAGACGGAACTCAGGTTGTCCAGCTTGCGGGTAAGCCCAAACTTTCTGTTCTCCTTTCAATTCAGTAGACCAGCAAGAAGTGAATAACCCAGAGTTACACAGAATGGATACAGAACAGAATCTGACAACAGAAGTGTTTGGGCTCTTCTTAGCTCACTTTCTGAGGTCCCTGTGTGTTTAGAAAGTCATCTCATGTTGCCATGGACGCCATGTATGGGAAACGATGAAATACAAAACCTATGATGGATCTAAAAGTTATGTCATAAGAAGCATTGCCCCAGGAAATGGAAACATCTACAATTCGTGTTATAACATGCTAACGATATATTAGGAAAACAAAACTGTCGTCAATTCAAAATAAGCAGACAATTCAAATTTATCATTTAAAGAAATTCTTGGCAAATTGATTATATGGGAATGGTCTCTCTTAACTCAGTGAAATATACTTAACAAAACTGAACTGGGCTGGAAAGA
>NC_022020.1:10772191-10776781 GCF_000317375.1 Microtus ochrogaster | reverse complement strand
TGACTTCCTTGCTCATCTTCTCCCTCCTTCTGTTCCTCATTGGGACTTTGGGAGCTCAGTCCAGTGTTCCAGTGTGGGTCTCTGTCTCTATCTTCTACTCTCTTTCTAGCTATATCATTTATCTATCTATCTATCTATCTATCTATCTATCTATCTATCTATCTATCTATCTATCTATCATCTATCATCTCTCTATCTGTCATTCACTCATAAACAAATTATATAATTCAGTTTTTTAAGAATTTAAAAAGAATGATTGAATGTAATGAAAAAAGTAAAAAGACACATAAATAATGGTGAAATGGTAAACATTCTCTTTAAGCTTAGAAACAAAGAAAATTTGACCATTGTAACTGTTTTTTTTTTGTATATTCTACTGGAAGGCCAAATAAACACAAACATATTTATGAAGGGAGTTATGGAAGAGGTATAGGGAGGAGTGAAAGAAAATAATATCAGCAGACATTGTTTGAGATGCAGGACCAGCTTTGCAGAAGGGTGATCAGGTAACCATACTATAGCTAACAAAAGTCAGCAAATTCCTTTCATGTAAGGTCAATTTAAAATAATTTAAAAGTTATTCCTTTAGACTGTCAGCAGACAGACATATAGATAAAAGAAGAAGCCTATTTATGGTAATGTTATCATTGATGTATTTAAAAACAACCTAGCATGCTGACTGTGGTGGTACATATGAGCAATCTCAAGACTCAGGAGGTAGAGAGGGAGGATTATCCTCAGCTACAACGTGGTGGATTCAAGGCCAACTGGAGATATGAGAAGCTCAATCTCAAAGAGCAAAAGGAAGTAAATAAAAACAGTCTAATGAATCCTGGAAGAACTTCATTGTGCATTCAGAATGCCTCTTCAAATGGCATAGAACAATTTACAAATGAATTAAAAGCATGTATTCACCATGCTTAGGGGCCCTTCCACATCAAATTCTTTAAAAAAACGTAAGTAAAGTTTCACTGAAAGCTTAAATAACATAATTATAAAGTTTCTTTGAGAGACTTGGATGGCAAAAGAGCTTTCCTTAAAGGGAAGTGATATAGGTCCTGGGGCCACCTTCTTAGACACCAAGATTTGATATAAAGCTGTACTGAATAAAACAGTGGAACATTGATGGATAGATAGATGCATACAGATAGAACTATGGAGAAAGCCGAGAAGAATGCATATGGTGGAAGTAGGTATTAGGCTTATTTGTGGATGTAACACCATGAGCTAAGATTGGGAGAGTCATTGTGAGGGTGCTATCAGTAGTGATCTCTGCAGCAGGAGGTAAAGATATATATATATACACACATATATATCACATGGGTAGAAGACAAAGATAGAAATGGTTTTACAGTTTGAGAAGAAAATATTGGTTGAGACCTATTAAGTCATATTAAACCCAAACCAGAAGAAATTATTAACACAATTGATTAAAATTGCAAAGAAAATAAAAAGTTATTTATTTTAAAACTGTAACCACATATATAAAATATTCCACAAATTATGAAAAGTAAGAAACCCTATAATTAAAAAAGTAAATTAAACTGAGTGTAGTAGCACATGGCTTTAGTTCCAGCATTACAGAGGGGGAAGCAGTGGATTTTGAAGGTAGCCTGATGAACACAGTGAATTCCAGGATAGCCAGGGTTATGCAGTGAACCCCACTGAAGATGAGAAGAGGGATAATCCAGTGCTGCAATAGAAGACAAATGGCAATAAGGTGAAAAAAATGTTGTCTCAAAAAATTTTAATATGCAAATGACACAGTTATCAGATTAATATATTAAAAAGAAATCAAAACAATTTCAAGATAGTAAAAGAAATGCACATTAGTGTTCCAGCTCCATGAATAGTAAGACTTGGAAGACAATTTATCAATAAGCAGTGATAAGCAGTGAGCCAGAGCATTCATAAGAGCAAGTGGTTTGTTTTCTAACTTTCTCTTTGTTTATTTTTTATGTCTTTCACGTCATGCTTCTCCATCCCATTCATTTCTCTGTCCCTTCGTTTCTACCCTCTGCCCTTGCAACTTCCCCACCAAAATAAAATAAAATTTAAGAGAAGAAAAAAAAGGAAAAAGATAAAGGAAACACCAATCTCGTCATGGAAGCTTTAGTGTGACACAGTGAGTCACACAGGAAACCTTTTTATCCACATATCTTTACTTGCCTGTGTTCATTGCAAAGAGTCATTGGTCTGGTTTCTGCTACACTGTTGATGCTGCTCTTACTAGGACTCCTTTTGGTTACCTTGTGGTTACCCTGTGTCACGAAGATCCTGCAGCTTTGGGTCTGCATGACCAGTCCCTTCCCGTGCTCCCACGGATCACAGATGGGGCAGATGTAGGGGGAAGCTAACACACAACCCTGGTTGTGGCCCTGAGTAGCTGCAGGGTGGATCAGCCTGCCAGCTCTCCCTTGTCTTCACTTCACACCAGTGTGAGCTCCCTTGTCTTCACACTAGTGTGAGCTCTCCTGCAGAGCTTTGGCAAGTTCATCCCTTTCATCAATGAGCCAGGGGCAGAGCCAGTTCTGCTTTCATGTCCTCAGGGTGGGATCTCCCACACTTATACCTTCAGGGTCAGCTCTATTGTGTTGTTCAGGCATGGCTTAGGGGCCACTCTCCTGAGTGCAGCACAGGGATTTGTATGGCTGTTTATATCATATATTTTAGTTCCTTGTACCTACGAGGGATGCTCAGTTAATTATCTTAGAATGAAAAATGAAAACAATATAAATAATCATAAATATTGAGTAATGATAAAATTATATTAAGAATTTCAATTAATGTTAGAATATGTCAATATTAGAATAGGGCTCTTGATCTTTATGTCTACACACAGTGTTAAATTAGCATGAGTTAATCACCTAAATCCTAATGTACTTGATTACATCAGAGCTGAAATTCTTTCTCATGGTTTTGCAGTATTTCCTGAGATTTCATATGCTAATCTGTAGATCTGAAAGAGGTAGAGGTGTATGTGTAAGGAATAATGATTTTGCCAATGATGTACCCTTTTCTGTGTCAAACATACTTTCTGATGTCTGCCTGAAGCAGAATTACACTCTTAAAGCACACAGTTCAGTGACTTTCAGCAAATATAGACTGCACAATGATCACCATGGTCTAATCCTGGAGCATTTCCATAGCTTTCCCAAGAAGTCTTGAGCTCATTTCTAGTTGCTTCCTTTTCCTTCTCCCATTGTAGTCAACCAGCACTGTTCTCTGTCTCTACATAGCTGCCTGTTGGGACGCTTCTTAGAATGAAATCATATTCACACACACACACACACACACACACACACACACACACACACTACATTGCCTCTATTGTGTCGGTATCTGATGGATGTAATGATGACAGATTTACACATATTTTAGAATGGATCAATAATATGACTTTTAAATAGCAGAATAATATTCTATTGCATGCTAGATTATTTTCTGTTGATCTATTCACAATTGGGTGGGTGTGTTTGCCCTTCTTGCTTCTTATCAACAATGCTGTTATGACTATACATATAGAATTTGGTGTGGACACAGCTCTTAGACAGCATAGAACTGCTGGACTATATTTAATGTTTAATTCTCTTAGAAATTGCAACTGTGTCCAAATATCCATATCACCGTCCAATTCCATGGAAAATACAGGAAGGTTCTAGTTTTTATGTATTTTTAACATCAACTTGCCATTTCTGTTTTGTTTATGCCAGCTCAGCAGGCATCTCATGGTTTAGAGTGACCCATGCCTTTGGGCATTTCTTCATCTTCTTAACCATCATCGGTACATCTTTGAACACCTGTATACAAATCTTTACCTATTTTTTTATTAGTTACTATCTTTGTGGAGTTACAAAGTATCTTTATATACTACATATATATCACTAGTTGTTCTTTCATTTGAAAGTATTATCTCCCATTCTATGGGCTTTATTTTCACTTTTGTTACCATATTGTTTGAAGCGCAAAGGTTTTCAATATCAAACAAGTCCTGCTCATCCAGTGCTGTGTTTTGATATTGCAGCTAAGAAATTATTGCTCAACGTGGATTGAGAAATTTTCTTTTAAATCAGAAATTCTCAACCTATGAACTGTGACCCTTTTGGGGAATTTATATCAGATATTTACAGTGTGATTCATAACAGAAGCAAAATTACAGTTATGAAGTAACAATGAAATAATTTTATGGCTGGGGTCATCACAACATGAGGAACTGAATTGATGGGTTGCAGCATTAGCAAGGTTAAGAACGACTGTTCTAAGTAGTTTTCATCCTTATCCTTAGGTCTGCAATCCACTCTGTTAATTTCTGGGCATGGCATGACTTAGGGGCTCATTTTCACTTTGATCATCCCAGCACCATTTGGTGAGATTTCTGACCCTTGAACTTTCTGGGGACTATCCAGAAGAGAGGCTTATTTCTAGGATGTCAGTTCTAATCTGTTAACAGCGTTTGACTTTGGTTAGTGGAGCTTCGAGCTGTTTCAAAACAGAATAATGTCAGTCCTCCAATGAACTTACCTTGTATGTGTGTGTGTGTCTAGGGGAGTATTTTGCATTTCTTTAAGGACTCCCTCCCTCCCTCCCTCC
>NC_022020.1:10756100-10771338 GCF_000317375.1 Microtus ochrogaster | reverse complement strand
ATTTGTTTACTTAGATCAATTTATTTTCTTGTGTAAATACCCTGGTTAGAAGCTCTATTATAATATCACATAGAAGGCATGGAGTAGGCATGATTTTCCAACAGTGAAGGAAACATTTGATTATTCTCACTTAAGCATGAACTTAGTCAACTTAGTTGCTAGTTTGCATAGATACTCTTTGTTAAGCAAGTTCTTGTATGTCACTAGGATGTTGAGTCCGTTATTATCAATGTAAGGAAGAGTTTGTCCATTGCTTGTTCTTCATTTACTGAGATGACCATGTAGTTTGTATTTTCTGATGAATTAATGTGATATTTTAAAATTTCTAGGTCTTCAGTTTTGTTGGTGAAGCCTGTAAAATGGTGACATTAAATGTGCCTTCGACACTAGAGGCTGACAAGATAATTGGAAGAGGTGAGCACATTCTGCACAGCTGCTTTGAAACAGATGTGGAGTGTCCCTAGTTTGTGAGAAGGGTAGTGTGTCATCTTTGCCCTCTGGAGCTAGTCTACATTGACTTAGAAATGGAGACAATTATCAAACACACCTTTTTGCCCTTATATCTGTTGGATTTGATGGTTAACTCTAGTGTGAGTTTTCCAATCCACGTTTTTTCAATCATTAATCTTTGAACAGTTTAAAGTATCACATTCTTAACACTCTGAGTACAAGAATCACATAAATATAGGTGAGTATTGAAGAGAAACACTACTGCAATCCTTGATTTGAAACTTAGATTTTACTTATTTACTTTGTGTTTGTTTGTGCGCGTGTGTGTGTGTCTTTGTGTGTGTGTGTGTCACGTGTGTGTGTGTGTGTGTCTGTGTCTCTGTGTGTGTCGATCAGAGGACAACTTGTTGTATTTCGTTCTTTCTTTCTACCCTGTGAGTGCCAGGGATAAACTTGGGGTATCAGACTTTGCAGCAAACACCTTTATCCATGAAGTCATCTTGAGAGCCCTGGAGCAGTATTCTGATCAGTGTTACACCTTTACTGAGAAGTGTAACAAAGCTTACCATTCTCCTCTGGACTGGACATAGTCAGTCATTTTAAACTGTAAACCCGAAAAACTGAATGACCTTCAGTTTCTCCCAGAAGCCGGGCAGTTCTGCCCGGGTGGTTTTGCTTGTTTGTTTGTTTGTTTTGAATGTGGGTTTGAAGAAATTAGAGGAAACAACCACAAGTTTTGACTTTTTTTTAAAAAAAAACTAAATACTTTTTCAAAAATATGGAAATGGCCTTTTCAACAAAGTGTTCAATCAGATTAATTTCAGTTTTTCTACTGTGAGGAAGAAGAAAAGAAAGATGTAATTAGAGGTAGCCTGTTCCTCTGGGAGAAAAAAATCAGACAAAATCATTCAGCTAAGTATACAAAGATCAGAGAAATAGATCGTTATCTCTTAAAACATTAAAAATGACACTTCCGTCATTTTGTTAAGTCTGCCCATGACAGACTCAGGTTAAACAAAGATACAACGCAAAGCAAAGGGCCCCAAGGTGAGGTCATTGTTTGGGCATTGTCAGTTTGATTTCTGTAAAAGCAGATGAAGAACGGGATGGGAAACAGTTGTGTTTTGATACTTAAAAAGTCATCACCTTTTATTAGGAGGCAAAACCCCACATAGGAAAGATGCCATGTGGCGTTCCCATAGAGGCCCAGGGGAAGCTTTGTCTTTGGGGCTGGAATGTACCACAGTGCTATGGGAAGAACTCAGGGATTGGTTTTCCTTACTTGACTGTCAGCCCATATGTTCCTCTGTTCTTTGTGTTTCTCTATGTGTCTTCTGACTATAAGCAGGTGCCTCTGAAGACACTGTCAGTGCATTGTTGAGGGAAATTCCACTGTGTTGATTCAGGTGCACCTTGCGGGTGTGTGGCTCACTTTTGTCATGAGAGCTATGTGTGCTAGTCTTCGGTGGACAATCATTTCATAAGCCTACTAGAAGCTTGTTAACATTTAAAGCTTCTTTTTCAACAAAAACATACAGTGAAGAACCATCACTGTTAATTAAAATGAGAGTATTATTTTTAAGAATGAGAGAGGACTATTAAAGTATTCTACTAATGCCAGCTGCTTGGCTTTCGTGCACGGAGAGTATTTTAACATATATGTTTCCTTAATGCATGTGTCTCCACCTGACAACTGGAACATTTCCGCGGGCAGTTGATTTGAAAGAGTGTCTCAGCTCTGCTGATGGAATCAGGCCAAGCGATCCCGATTTCCGAGTTCTAGATGATGGGTCAGTTTATCCAGCCAGAGCTCTTGTGCTGTCTGGCAAGAAAAGATCATTTACCATTCAGCTTTCTGACTCAAAGACACAGACACAGAAAGAGATCCCGGTAATGCTGGAGCACCAGAAAAAGGTATGCAAAGCACAGTGGACATTCTCAAGCATGGGGCTTTTTCTAGTAACATTTCTTCCCCTAAAAAATAGTATCTTTTATCTCCCCTTCTGTCCCCCTTCCTACCAGCCCTCCCTCCACCATTCCATTCTCTTCCTTCTCTGTTGTCCTGTTTTGATCCTATTACTTTTCTTCTCTTCTTCCATTCGTTTACATTGTCTTTTGTTTCTAAACTTTCTCAATACCAGTTAAATGCTGGCTTAGGTTTTTCTGGTGTTAAATGTAATGATATCCTCCTTTGTGAAGCCTTTGTCTAGCTTTGATTTCTACCTAAGACAGTTGTGTTCCAGGGTTGGTTTGAGACCCCTTTCATCACAGCCTTTAGGATTTCTTATTAGTGCAAGCACTTACTCATGAGAAACAGCGTTGTAAATGTAGTCACAAAATGATGGGAGATTTCAATTGGCCTACACCTAATCTATGCTAATAAATTGATGGCAAGGTTAATTAAATGACTGCTTAGTACTTTATTGAATATTTAATAAAATTATTAGTTGTTAATAATTACCATGAAACCAAGTGTCTCCCTTTGCTACATGAAATAAAATTATTGCTTCTAAAGCATCTGGTGGAACATTTTGCAATGATAGAAATATTCTAGAATGTTCTGTTATCTTCAGTGTCTGGTGCAGTGACTTGGTTGCTGGGTGCTTAACATAAAATTAGTGCAAAGAAAAGATAGTTTTCCATTTAAATTAATTTTAGTTAATGCAGATCATCCCATGCCTAGTGACAGCCAGTGGCACCATATAGGACAGCGCATGTAAAAGGAGCAGAAAGGGACATACATTTTTGACTGTGATGCTCCTGATACTTATTTTCTCCTTTAAATTCAGGTCCTGAAGAAAAGACATACCAAGAATACTGTCCTCAGGAGAGCCAAGAGAAGATGGGCACCCATTCCTTGCTCGATGCAAGAGAATTCCTTGGGTCCCTTCCCATTGTTTCTTCAGCAGGTGAGTGTTCTTTCCTTCTTTGTGTGGTCCAGCTAAGTGGAGGGTCTGTTTGACTCAGATGTAGCAAATAGTTAAGCACTGAAAAAAATAAGTAGAAGCCAAGGCAGTGGTGGAACATGCCTTTAATCCTAGCACTTGGGAGGCAGAAGCAGGCGGATTTCTGCGAGTTTGAGGCCAGCCTGGGCTACAGAGCAAGTTCCAGGACAGGCTCCAAAGCCATACAGAGAAACCTGTGTCAAGAAAAGCCAAAAAAAAAAAAAGCAGATATGACTAAAGTTGCTGATGAAATACAACACAATTCAAATGAATAAAATCTGAAAATGACTGATGTGCTAATGGTGTAGGACAACTACAGCCTTTGCATGCCTTTAATTACTTATTTGGTGATTTATAAGATGGTTATTGGGTATCTGTATCTATTACATGGTGTTGTAGGTACTGCTATATGCACTGGAGATGGAAAGAAATTGAATCCTGGTCTTCAGAATAGCTCCATTTCACTGGAATTCTAGAAACCGGCTTTAACAAGGGAGATGCTCACTCCTCTCCGGTGAATGTGTTCACCAGTGAAGCAGTTCTAGAGTACTAAGAGAGCATCGAGAGCTAAAGCGTCCTCTTTTCTTTCCTTCATGGAAGGGGCACTAGAAGTGAGATGAGATCTCAATATGTAGCCCATGCTGGCCTCCATCTTGTGATCCTGGTGCTTCAGTCCCACAAATGTTAGAACTATAGACTTAGCTTGGTCACCTTTGCATGGTCAAAATGGTTATCCCTGTGTTCAAAAGTAAGACTGCTTGCTTCACTCTATAGAGCCCAAATCGTCACGAATCTTCACTATTTGTTCACACAGTCGATTAGGTCATAATTATTTATACTATTACTTATATTGCTATATTTTGTTACTATATTGTTTTATTGTTCATATTATTCTGTGTATTTTTTGACTGCCCTTGTGTAGCCATGCTTAAGTGTAGTCTCCATAGAGTTTCTTTTTTTTTTTTTTTGTTTTTTTTCGAGACAGGGTTTCTCTGTGGTTTTGGAGCCTGTCCTGGAACTAGCTCTGTAGACCAGGCTGGTCTCGAACTCACAGAGATCCGCCTGCCTCTGCCTCCCGAGTGCTGGGATTAAAGGCGTGCGCCACCATCGCCCATCTTCCATAGAGTTTCTTCCCACCATCTTTGGACTCAGCTGTAAGGAAAATGGTAGGGAAGGGTCTGCACCATGACTCAGTGGTAAAGGTACTTGCCACCATGCCTGACACCCGAGTCCTGTCCCTGGGACCCACATGTTGAAAGGAGAGACTTCATTCTTGCTAGTTTTTCTCTGACCTCCATACATGTACTATGGCCATATCCCTACCAACTATATTATATTGCTTTTTTCTGCTGAAATAATTTCATTAAGATTAAACTATGCAAAATACTTATGTACATATATCACAAATTAGCATTTAAATTGAATTTTAAGTGCTTACTTCTGTGTATTTTTCTTTCAGGTTCAGTCTGATGCAGCCCAGAATTACACCGTCTTATACTCAATAAGTGGGCGTGGAGTTGATCAAGAACCATTGAATTTGTTTTTCATAGAGAGAGACACTGGGAATCTGTTCTGTACCCGGCCTGTGGATCGTGAAGAATATGACGTTTTTGATGTAGGTGCTTTATTAGTAAATATGGCCCTATATTAATGAACCGTCTGTCTCCTGGGACCTCACCTGCTCTTTTCTTCCTGCATTATCTTCTTAGAGGGTGTTGTAAAGTCAGAAAACAATAGCATGCACTGTGCGTTGGAATGCTTGCTCAATCCTTTATCTCAGCTTTGGTTAGGCAACCCTGAAATGAAGCAAAGAGGTTTAATTGTTTGTGAACATAAAACTCAGTGCAGGCAGCTGTAAGAGTTGGGTTCAGCTTGTTAGACATCATCTCTGTTTACTAGAACATTTTCAGTTTTCCAGACAGATTCACAGCTGAGCTTCCGCCACGGCTGTTGCCTTTTTCCCATGTATGCTACTCTCTGATCATGTCTGATAAGCAGATAAAGGAATAAAAGTGAGAAACAAAGCCTAAGTAAAGGGCTAATAGCTCAGTTTTCGGGTCTGGATAAGTGTACACTCAGTGGGGCACTGACTTCAACAGGTTCCGCAATAGTACAGAATGTGCTTTGCTCTCATGAACCGAGTTCAGCAAGAAGGATCCCATTGGGAAGATGGAGTCTGTTTCTAGAGGACAGAAGAGGTGCAGAGGAACCAATCTGACTGATGTCCTCATGTCACATTCTTTGCTTTGGGCTATAAGACATTCAATTTGATGTAATTACATACTGAGCAGAACTAGATTCTGTCTGATCTTGCATTTCCTTTGGTTAATGATCAATGAAGAAATTAATAAGTGTGTTTTGTAAAAAAAAATCTGTTTAAACATACAATCTATGGGGTATGCAATAAGAATCCAGAAACAAGATTGGGAGGTTGCTTTTCAGATAATGCAGATTTTTTTTTTCCAATGGCCATGAATTGACCATCTCCCAATGAACCTTACTGATGACAACAAGATTAAAGACTGTGACCTGAGTCACAAGTACACCCGATGCCTCAAAATAACGCATGTGTGACTTCATCTCCATCTTCTCTACATTCTGCCCTGTTCTTTGTCTCAAACAGAGCTGTTTCCTCCCTGTCCCGGGGACTGTTGCTTTAATTATCTCAGTGTGGAGCACTGGTGGGCTAGCTTTCTACTGAAAGGGCTTCAGGGAAGGGTGCGGAGCATTTGTCTCCCCTGTGCTGTGATGTTGTCTGGCTGCTGACGCTGACTGTCTCTCTTCCACAGCTGATCGCCTATGCGTCCACGGCGGATGGCTATTCAGCAGACCTACCGCTCCCATTGCCCATCAAAGTAGAGGATGAAAATGACAATTACCCTCTCTTTACAGAAGAGATTTATAATTTTGAGGTTCCAGAAAGCAGTAGACTTGGTAAGACTGTTTCTATGCCAAACATGTTTGTGTATATTTTTGAGACAGTGAGACTTTTTATTTTTTTTGTTTTATTTACATTGTGTGGGTACATGCATACATTTGTGTGTATGTTTGTGTGTGTGCTTGTGTATTCATGTGTGTGTGCATGTGAAAACTAGATTACAATCTCCCCTGTCATCTTCAAGTTACAACCTACCTTGTTTTTTGGGAGAGTGTTTTTCTCAGTGGCCTGGAGTTGGTCAAGTAGACTAGGCTGGTGGCCACTGAGTGCAACAGATCCACCCCTCTCCGACTCCTGCTCTATGGTTCTGAGTACAGCATCATCACCAACTTCTTTCTATATGTGGATCCTGGGGATCAAACTCAGGTCCTTGTGCTCACAAGACAAACATGTTTTTCAGTGGACGTTTCTCCCCCATTGGAGTTTTTATATTCATGGCCAGTCAATCATGAGATAACACAGATCTGGGACCTACTTACCAGAAAACATTAGTCAAATCCCATCAATTCTAATCAACGTGCCTCTTACCAGATACTACAGAAATTTCTGGTAAATGTGACACTAATTATTAATTATGGAATGCAGCCATTAGTCCATTAGTCAGACTTTGTATGCTGTTTGTAATATGCATTGTTTGGTTTTTATCATATCTTCCTTTTCAAGAGGACCCATAGGGTAGAAGGAACAGTAAATACAGATGTAGTATAGATATTTCAGAGGGACTGTGGGAAAGTATTAAATGATAGAGACAGGGAATGCAGTTTTTAGGTTCTTTTTAAATGTCTATTTTCTTGGACTACTTAATTACATATAATTTAGAATACATATTAGAATAATTTGAAGGACGCATAGGTCACACAGGTTCTATCCTAAGCATTCCCCTTCAACGTGAAAGAAAATTGTTTTATTTCTGTGGCATTGTCTTATTTTGATTTTGAGGCTTGCATTGTGAAGTGTGCACACCACCATAAGGCGAGACTGGAGACTCTGTTATAAAAGATAGCTAATATTTTTTCTGCTAAGATTTCTGGTCGTTGCTTGTGTCCTTACTGTATTATACCTGAGTTTCCTTTTCTTGTGTTACTGTGACAATTTGATTTGTACAGTGTCAACATCCTGTTGGTGAAGTTAAGATGAGCAGTTTAGCGTTTAGGAAACACACTTTCTCACACATGCTCTATTTTAAAGTCACTGAGAGAGGAGTCGTGGCTGCTTTTGAATTCTCTCACTGGTATACACACACACACAGACACACACACACCATGTCAAAAGAACATGAGATGTGTGTATAGTGTGTGTGTGTGTGTGTGTGTGTGTGTGTGTACTTCTAAGCCTCATGGCTCTATGGCCCCATTGCATTTTTCTGGTTTCTAAGAGAAACAATTGACTTTGATTGTTCCTTGAGATGAAGGATGAACATATAGGCTTCCATTAATCTGGGTTACTTGAAGCACACCTAACCATTAGGTTCTTACTTATCTATGTTGTAAAGCTCTTGAAGGAAGACAAATCAAAATAAATAAAATCAGAGTAGACAGAGCAAAACAGCGAGCAAGAAAGAGACAGAGAGAAATGTCTTCAAATGAGTAGAAGATTAAAGGAAAGGGTGAACTAAAAAAGATCACCCTGAGGGCTTATGACATAGCACAGCAGGTAAAGGAACTTGCCATCAAGTCTGATGACAACAGTTGGTTCCTGGGACAAATATAACAGAAGAGAACTGATTCCTGGAAATTGTTCTCTAGGCTCTATGTACATGTTTTGGCATATCCCCCAATAAATTAATAAATTAAATTAAATTGAAAAATAAGTTTCATCATTTACATAACTATACTAAAATGAGTCTAAACAATTAATTAAATCTAATAGACTGAATTACTTTAGGAGACATGTTTTATGTCTCTAGTTGACTTATTATTGCAATATGTTGGAATTCATATTGAAATTATTTTAACTTTGTTTATTTGCTTTGAGATGGGCCTTATTATACAGCTCAGGTTGATCTCAAATTCCTAATCCTCCTGCTTCAGTCTCCTTAGTGCTGGTAACACGAGCATAACTCCTGTACTCTGCTCTGAATTAACTCTTGACTGACATATAATTTTTGGTAATTTACTATCAAACATTTTAATTTGTGACTTCAATGCCAGGATATTTGGCTTCTCCATCAGGAGTCTTCTTTCTAGATCCTGTTTAAAGCTGTGACCCATCTGAGTAGACTCACGATTTAAATAAGGTTTCTGCTATCACTCTGACATGATGAAAAGTGTAGATAGCAAACCCATTGTGGTGTTCTGGAAGTTCAAATTTGCTTTTTGAACATATAGGTACTGTGGTGGGAGTGGTTTGTGCTACGGATAAAGATGAACCTGACACGATGCACACGCGCCTCAAATACAGCATCTTGGAGCAGAACCCACGGTCACCTGGGCTCTTCTCTGTCCACCCCGACACCGGTGTCATCACCACTGTCTCTCACTACATGGACAGAGAGGTATTGTCCTTACTATAGAAAGTCATTTCACTGTGGGTTTAATTCTCTTCCCACTTGCTTTAACTTGCTATTCTGTTTTATTTTATTTGAATGATTATAAGAAAATATGAATTCCTGAAATGTTTCATAGTTTTTAAGCATTATTTCTATTTCCATATGTAAAGAGAAACCTTAAGAAATAGAGTCTGATTGCTGTTTAAAAAAGAGGATGTAATGGGCTTCTCAGGAAAACTATTGCATATTATCTTATTTCCTTTAATGTGTGAGGTTACTTGGTTCCAGAGCAGTAAAGGCTTCAGTAGTCACGAAAGGTGATAAGGCTTAACTTTTTTGGTGACTGTTGTTCTTATCCTGACCCCTATTCAGTCAGTCTACCCATCTGTGGTTTTTAAATAGGAAAGTATTATTTGGGAGAAAATTAAATTTACTAGTAATAGCATGTGGTCACATTGCAGTAATTTTACTCAACTTCTTTATATGAATATTATCTGGTGTTTAAAATTATTTACTTGAATTATTAGGAAGGTATAATAAATAGCCAATCTAGGTAGGAGAAATGTGATAGTTAGAAAAATTGATTGGTTCGCCAAGTCCAGTTATTTCAAGAAGTTTTTGAATCTTTTGTTATTATTTCTCAATTTGGTCAGCCTGTTTAACCCAGAGCCAAGCATTACCCACTGAAGAAGATGAGTCCCATGTACAAATCACTTTATTGGGACAAGCCCACAGCCTCCAGTATAGCTAGGACAGTGCACCTACAGTGATTACTACGGCAAGCACAGAAGAACCAATGGGGTGTGACCCCAAAGCAAAGAGGAGAGAACGTGGGAATCTACAGAAAGGAATGCAAATGAGTACAGAGGTTTTCCAACAACCACTTAATTTTGTATGTAGTAAAGTATGAAGCAATACTGTTTTAGTTGCAAAATACCAGATAACAGCAATTTAAGGACAGAGGGATTTAGTCCCAGCGTATAGTCCATCAGGGCAGGAAGTCATGGTGACAGGTCCCCTTGAGGCGGCTGGGCACAATTGCTCACAGCATAGAGGGGGAAATTCTGCTCTTCCACTCTTCTTCTGTGCTGCCCAGGGCTCGTCTGTGGAGCTGTCCTGCTGCCCACATTTAGGTCGTCTTCCCATCTCAGTTCACCCAAACCAGTAGCTCCCTCACAGACAGACAGACCTGGATGCTTTTTCCATGGAGAGTTTAAATTCTATTAGGCTGATGGTAGAGATTAATCATCATAGCAACAAATGGGAAAGTTGTAAGACATACTATGGACATTTCTAGTATGTAAAATGGGTATTTTAATTAGTTGAAAACAGGGCTTTCCCTTCTCTTAGAGTCAAATTGACGAGGTTAAGCAATATGACATAATTCAAGACCGTAAGACTTGATTATTCTCCTTTTAAAGGCCCAAACTCACAGACCTGATCCGTCTTCAGGTTGCAAACTCAAATGTTGTGGGACTCTGTGGGGACAGGCGCTTTGCGCAGAGCAGCATAGGGAGTGAAGACAGGGATGAGCAAAGGAGGTAACAGGGAGGTTAGATGAACAGCACAGGCTACCAGAGTGTCCAGGACTGCTGACGGGTGCCTCACTGGGAGAATGCTGATTCTAGTGAGAAAGCGGGGCACAGAAAGGGAGCCTGAAGGAGGAGAGGAAGACTCCAGAGGTGAAAAGAAGTAACGGAAGGAGTGGTTGTAGAAGAGTAAAACGAGAGAAGTCAACACTAGTGACTGTGTCTCTGATAGATCTCTTCCTGTCCTGGTCAACATTTCTTGCCCAGAGGTTGTCTGTAACCTCCCGATGGCCACATTTAGCAGTCTCCCAGTCCCCACACTCAGCATATATTAAAGCCTTTTACCATGGATTGATGGTTCTCATCTTGGTCCTTTGTCATTGGCATATTAATACTCTTTGCTTAGCTTTCTTGTCGCTGTGCCTCATCATGTCTCAGCTCTTCTCGTCATAACCTCTTCTGCATGATTCTATCCATCCACCTGGAAGGGTGCCTACCCATCACCACCTTCTGCCATGAGGGATGGACCACACAGTTAGGTGTTACTGCTTCTTGTTTATTAGATCTCATTAGGAAATAAAATCCTATGTGTGCAAAAAAAATCCTCCAAACAAACAAACAAACAAACAAACAAACAACAAACCTGTCATGTTCCCAGCCGTCCTCATCCTCCTCTGTAGTATTGCTGCCCTTAGCAAGCTGTCTTGTTCTGGACTTCCCATGATGGCTGCTGGGGGCCTTGTCTACCTACCTAAATAATGGCCCACTCAACCTCCTTTTTAGCTCTTAAGTGAATAACTGATTATCAAATCCTACTCTACTCTAACTCCCAAGTACATTTCATCTCTTTTCCCCTTTGCTACTGTTTTTTACTGTTTCAGGTTTGGACCACTTGTCTAATGTAGAGGTGTAGGGGCTCCCTACCTGTTCACCATGACACTAGGTTAGGTTACTCTAGACCAGTGGTTCTTAGTTTTCCTAATGCTGCGAGCATTAATACAGTTCCTCATGTTGTGAGGACCCTCAACCATTAAATTATTTCCATTGCAACTTCATAACTGCAATCTTATTACTGTTGTGAATTGTGTAATGCAAATACCTGTTTTCCGACAGTCTTAGGCAACCCCTGTGAAAGGGTCATTCGACCCAAAGGAGGTGCGACCCACAGGTTGAGAACTACTGCTCCAGACAATGCTAACATTTTTCTGAGTATTTTAAAATTCAAATGTCATTACTCTGTACTCCATCTCTGACTTTTTTGTTTTCTGTTAGAAACTGTCTAAATTCTCAGTATGTCTCTTTGTAAAGTGTTACCTTTCCAGAATTACCTTTCTCTACTAAATTTTAAAAGTATTCCCAAACATAGAAATCAAATAAAAACAAGCAATGTGCAACACAGGTTTCATTTATGAATCTAAACAAGTGTCTGAGTCAACTAAATAATTATTTTACTTTCAGGTTGTGGACAAGTACACACTGATAATGAAAGTCCAAGACATGAATGGCCAATTTTTTGGACTGATCAGTACATCAACTTGTATCATAACAGTGCAGGATTCCAACGACAACTCACCCACGTTCAGACAAAATGCTGTAAGTTCAGAACACACAAATCTGTCTTTGTTTTTGCTTATTTCAGTTTTCTAATGTGGTTTATCAAGTTTTTGGCATGCTTTGAGGCAAGTGTTCATTTCTGAATAAAACTGAAGTTCAAATAAACTACACATCTACACATGACTTCTGTTTCCAGATGTTACGATTTATGTTATCTACTCTTGTTGGAGTGAAATGACATCAGTCAACATATGTAGGAAATAGTCTTTGTCTAACAGTTTCATGAAACAATACTCTCTGTGATCATGCTTTTAGGTAATCTGTGTAAACACCATGACGACAAAGTTCTTTTGAAATTAGGAAACATTTTACTTTGTGGAAGTTTTCTATAGTAACTACATTTTTTAATGTTTTCTTTTCCTCCAGTACGAAACCACTGTGGAGGAGAACACATACAATGTGGAAATCCTGCGCATCCCCGTGGATGACAAGGACTTGGTTAAGAGTGCCAACTGGAAGGCAAATTTTACCATCTTAAAAGGGAATGAAAACGGGCGCTTCAAAATCACAACGGACCCAGCGACTAATGAGGGTGTTCTGTGTGTTGTGAAGGTAAAGAGATAAAGAATAGGAACTTTGGGCCACTTAGTGGCTTCATCAACTAGACAGTTTCAGATCCTCTACTAGCCAAGTTGGTTAGTCTGATGGTTCCCATGTGACGCCTTTCTCTCTTTTCTCCTGTGTATGCCAGAATAAAGATCTCCACCTTTGAGGCACACCTCCCACCTTTTCTTTACAACTCACATCCTTGGGCCTTGGTCTATGTCTATAAGAGATACACAGGGTTTTTTTTTTTTTTAATGTTTCTGTGTCTATTTGCAACTCATGTTCTTTAGTAGGTATTCCTGGTGTAACTTAGAAGCCCCATATTCATCTCATTATCTCTAGGATATATGCCTGTTATCTTATCCCTAATAAGCAATACCTAGGGTGAATACAGTATTACATAAAACAGAACTGAATGGATGTATTTTATTGCATATATTGCTATTTGATTGCATGTTGTATTCTTGGTTTCAAGCTATAAGGGCAGAAAGGTCTTTTTTTAAAAATATTTATTTATTATGTATACAATATTCTGTCTGTGTATATGCTTGAAGGCCAGAAGAGGGCACCAGACCCCATTACAGATGGTTGTGAGCCACCATGTGGTTGCTGGGAATTGAACTCAGGACCTTTGGAAGAGCAGGCAGTGCTCTTAACCACTGAGCCATCTCTCCAGCCCCAGAAAGGTCTTTTTTTGACATGAACATTTTTTTTAAATTATTTCTAGCCTCAAATAAAAAGATAATAGTGTCCTGTAGATGGGTATTATGTCTCTTCACTGAGTAAGGGCCTCTTATCTATTGATGAGAATATAGTGTAATCTTGCTGGTTTAGTTGTTTTCCTATGTGAGAGTTCTAAGGGAGATGTCAAGACCTGGAAGGTTCTGTCTAGATGGGAACAGTCAGATATACAGTCTCAGTATCAGACACTATTTTTTGCATGACTCTGCTTTGCCATTGGTTCACATTTGCTATATTTCAGATAAATAGAATACAAAATTGTCTTCCCAGCAAACCTTAAATGTATTAATTTCCATTATCTATAACATGACAATTTCAATTATATTTATAACTATGTGTGTAAATACATAGAATTTTAGATTGGGCATAATTTATATTACTACATTTAGTGAATACATTTAGTAGCTAAAAATAAACAGTAGTTATGAACTGTGCACATTGTCATGACAGGCAATGGATGAGACTTTTTTAAGTATAACTTAACTTTAGATGTTGCTTCTCCTTTAGGACGAGGTATTAATATCCCAAACTCATAATAATGATAATGGATAATGATAAAATAAGCAACTTTATGGTGATAGAGGCAAATCAGTTCCTGAAAGGCAAATATAGCAATTATCTATCCTAGAGTGAAAATCTAGTTTATAACTTCCCACATCGGTGATCTTTCCATGACACCACACCCCAGTAAGTTCATGGAGCAGAATGGCCACATCCTGGTGAGTTCTTGCACTCTCTACTCACAGAGCCCAGCTATATTTCCAGTCCACATCTGGCTAGTAAACCAACCCTGACAGTAAATTGCTATTTACCAAATAATAGTCATATCAAGTGCTTATCTTGAACTATCTCATTTAATTGGCTTAAATGAGAATAGAGTATTTGTTATTCAGCTTAAGAATCAATAAATTTGTTACTTACTTTAATAAGTAGACTATTCATTAATTTAGTTTAATACCTCACACAGACACGTGAGCATGCACATCAGCACACACACATGCACATATGCCTAAGCAGTCTTACTCACCTGTGGTAATTTGCACAAAGTCGGCCTGTGATCATAATATATTGTATGAAAAACTATTATATATATAATAAAATATATATATATTTGAATGAATGTATGTATTTCTACCCAAAAGGGAAAAAAAGGAAATGAAGTAGTGATCTGATTATACTGAAAGAATGCTTCATTTTCAATACCTCATTTTGCATTGTTCATCAGGATCACATACTAGAGATATACTTTAATCCTTCTTCTGTACCTGGAGGGGAAGAATAACTGGTAGACTGAATCAAGAATTACTTGGGTATATTTCTCTTAGTTGTCTAGAGCTTGTCAGTTTGTTTTGATCCGTATAACTTTGAGTGGAAAAAGTAGAGATCTTGGTGATTTTTATATGGAAGGTCCTGAATTCTACCTCCAAGATTTTCCAGGGAGTTTGTTAGCACTTCTATGCACATGTGGGATGTTTATGAATAAATTTTTAGTGTAATGAAGCAAACATATGCCTTAGTGTGGAGAGAACTTGTATTCCCTACCTCATTGACTTTGAGCCTACAGAGCTGGCAGGAAGATATTGCAGGGCTGTAAGAAGCTGCTCGGGATCATACAGCTGCATTCAGCCAGAGGTGCCATGGTTACCTGCATGCCCTTCACTTCCTCATTCCTGAAGTTGTCCTTGTTTCTGTATGGCCACCCCAGCATATGATTTATGAGATTGTCCTTGGAAGCATCAAACAAACGGATCTTCATACTTCTTGCTTCCTGAGATAATCATAAAAAATATTTTCATATGGATGCTATAGGTGCTAAGATTCAACAATATTTTTGACTTTTTAGAAGATGTATGAGTATTAGTTTCTCACCCTATTGATATGTAGGTGCAAGGACAGTATGAAAACTATTTTATTTACCATTTAAAAATTATATATATAAATATAAAAATTATATATATATATATAAATTATATATATATAAAAATTA
>NC_022020.1:10717731-10755624 GCF_000317375.1 Microtus ochrogaster | reverse complement strand
TCGTATGTGGTGATCACCACGCAGCTGATCATGTTGGTAGTCTTCTGCATTTCTGTTGTGAAAAGTACTTGTGATAGGTGAGAGACAGTGATAAAGTACCATTCTTAAACTGTCATGAGTGGCCTTTTCATAACAGGAGGTAGTGTTACACCATTCCAGAAGGAATGTTCACAAACTGAAGTGGATTCCTAAGAAGAAATGAGATCCTGGGTACATTTCACTTAAAGAAAAGACAGACTAGGGATGGCTCAATTCGACATCTTGTGTAAGGGTAGAGATGGCTCCATTAGATGTCTTGTATGAGGGGACTTGAAATATATATTGGAAGCTGAGTGAGGGCACACACACCAGTGTCCCTGAGCTTTCAAGGCTGAGGAAGAATCATCACCGCAGGTTTAAGCCAGCTGGTTGGGCAATGCAGTGAGTTCCAAGGCTGGCCTGGGCTGTAGAGTGAAACTCCGTTATAATAACACAGATGAAAATAAACAAACAGCAACTGAAACAAATCAACCAGATTCCCAGAACCTCACAAAAAGAAAACAGACCTTTAGAGTACCCACCAGTCAGAACGTGAATGAAATATTTCCACCTTTTGGAATTTGTTGAAGTTACTATACGATTTTACAAGGTTTGTCAAATACCAGGGTCAGCCTGTTAGACTTTGACATAATTCTGCATTACTTCCAGGCTGAGAATAATTTTCCTTAAAAGAGTGAAAGAATAGTTGAGGGATGTCCTCCCCATGGCACTGTAAACCCATCTGTGGAGACTTTGGAGGTGACCTCTGGTAAAGGGCAGTTAGCACAGGATCACAGGTCTAGCAAGGAAGAAAAGTCACTGTTAACAAAATGTGAGCATGAATTTGCGATGCAGTCCTGGCCCTAATGATAGCGATGCCCAGCTGCTTGCAGTTCCAGATGTTCTTCACATGGAGCTGACACGCATATCCTTTATTTTAAAGCCCCTGGATTATGAAGAAAATCGTCAGGTGACCTTAGAGATCGGCGTGAACAACGAAGCTCCATTTATCAGAGACGTTGCAAGCCGAGTACCCAGCATGAACCGGGCCTTGGTTACAGTTCATGTGAAGGACCAGGATGAGGGGCCAGAATGCAACCCCCCTGAACAATATGTGCGGATCAAAGAAAACTCAGCCGTGGGGTCCAAGATCAATGGCTACAAGGCCTATGATCCTGAAACCAAGAACAGCAATGGCTTAAGGTATACAAATCTGGCAGCCATGGGCTAATGCAGTTGTAATTGAAATGGGCAGCTTATTTTGAGACGTGTTCTGATGCCAAAGACTTATAAAATTTCATTTTATTAACAGATACAAAAAATTGCAGGATCCTAAAGAATGGGTCAGCATTGAAGAAGTTTCAGGTCTGCTGACAATATCAAAAACCCTAGACAGAGAATCCATGGCTCCAAGAAATGACTTGTATAATATTACGGTCATGGCAATAGACCAAGGTAACAAAGTTTTAATTTAGTATTTTATAATAGAATGGAAGAATAAGTTGTAATTATTTTTGTGCAGAGTTAATCTTGTGGTAACTATACATAATTCTTGAAAATTACCTTGTGGAAGCTCTCTTCTTGTTCTACGGGATGACTTTGTAAGATGGCTTTGTTTGTTTGGTTTGTTCTCCGATAAGGAGGTATTATGTAACCAAAGCTGCTTTTGAATTCACAGTGTAGTCAACGATGATCTTTATTTTTCCTGATTTCCTGCCTTAGCATCCTGAATGCTATAATTTCAGACTTGCACCCCACACTCAGAACGATGCTTTTGTTGTTGTTGTTGTTGTTATAATCTTACTCTGTAGTCCAAGATGGCCTCAAGCCCACTGTGTAACTCAGGCTGGTCTTGAAGTTGTGGCAGTTCTCCTCTTTAGCTTATTCTGTGCTGTGTTTATAAAGTGTGAGCCATCATCCTCAATTAAATAACACATCTTTTATTTATCTTTATATTCCATCTGCAGGAACTTAGTTCTTGCACAGTTTGTGGTAAAGGGCAATGATCGAATCTAACCTTATGGCACTATGCAACTGTCACCTCAGATTCCTCCACATAGCTTTGTGTCACTTTACCTAGAGGTTTTTACTCATTCAGGTGATTGTTAAATGCTTCTAAACTTGAATTCTTGTTTTAAAGTAAATTTCCTATACCTGTGGCTTTAATTTAAATAACAATAATTTCAATATGTACATGTTACCTTGTACTCCCTGAAATAGAATCTTTGGTTGTGACCCCCGGGTGTAACATACTAAAACCTCCTTACGTGTTTGAATGTGTCTTGGGATTAGAATAATATTTCTATAACCACTTCATCATGGCTCATTAACATTCATAAGCCCAAGGAAAGAGAGCTTGCAATTCCGCATTTGTTTCTATTATTTATATTAACTAAGACAAAAATGTATGTTGAAACTTGTATCTGTTATTATCAGCAGCAGGAACCATATTAGAAAATCGTAGGTTTAATTCATTTGTATTCTTATTTGCTATTCATCTAATAACCAAAGATTATGTTTTCATGAAAAATAGACTCAAGTTGTACCACTCCTGAGTATATACCCTCAGGTCTTTAAGTCAACATACCACAAAGCAACCCATGTATCCATGTTCATTGCTGCACAGTAACAGGGAAATAGAAACAGTTTAGATGGGCATCAGGGAAAAATAGGTAAAGAAAACATGGTAATACACACGTTGGATTTCATGTCTCTGTAAAGAAAAACGAAGTAGCAATATTTGCAGGTAATGGACACAACTGGAAATCATGTTAAGAGAGACAAGCTAGCCTCGGAAAGACAAACGACATGTATTGTCTCATTTACAGGACCTAGACTTAAAATTATATATTTGTATATGTATAAAAATAGAGGTTGAGTCAGGCTCTGGTGGCACTTGGGAAGCAGAGGCAGGCGGATCCCTGTAAGTTTGAGGCCAGCGTGGTCTACAGAGCAAGTTCCAGCATGAGCCCCAAAGCTACACAGGGAAACCCTGTCTCAAAAAAATCCCCAAAAAATAATAATAAAATAAAATAAAAATAGAGAAGAGATTGAAATTTATTTTCCTCATCGGAGACTCTAAAACAAGAACATGAGAACTGCACTGAGCCTTATCCCTTTCCCTTCGCAGAGGGAAAGTCATGCACAGGAACACTTGCAGTGAACATTGAGGATGTGAATGACAATGCTCCAGAAATACTTCAAGATTATCTTGTCATCTGCACGCCAAAGATGGGCTATACGGACATTTCAGCTGTCGATCCTGATGAGCCTGTCAATGGCCCTCCCTTTCGGTTCAACTTGGCAAGCTCTTCTCCCGAAGTCAACAGAATCTGGACCCTCAACCCAGTTAATGGTACTCCAGAAAAATAATGATTCATATGATTTGATGTAGCAGATTAACTACATATTAATACATAAAGTACAATGCAAAAGTTTAGGATAGCAAATAGCCTTTTCCAATGCATGTGACTGTGTGTGCATGTATGTGTATGTATGTGTGTATGCCTCTCTCTCTCTGTAGTGTCTGTGGGTATGTGTCTGAGTGCATGTGCATGCACACATCATGGGTGTGCATATCAATAGAGTCTAAAAGAGGGTGTCATATTGTCAGATTCCCTGTAGCTGGAGTTACAGGAAGTTGTGAGCTGTCCAGTGTAAGTGTGGGGAACTAAACTCTGGCCCTCAGGAAAAGCAGTAAAATTTCTCAACCATGGAGCTATCTCTCCAACTTCTGATGCCGTATTTTTTTCATGCTACTAAGCTTTATGTACGCTGTTCTTTCTATCTAGAAAAATCACCTTCACTGTGTCTTGGTTTCATACTAATATAACTTATCGCATTACTTACTATTGGTCAGAGAAGCTGCAGACCCTGGGTGTTTGCATAGGGATGAGTCAGGCAGGCACTACCTCAGCTCAGATGCTCGACCTCTGAGAACTCACCTCAGAAATATAAGGAGAGCCCAGGGATCTGTTGCATCACGTGTTATAACACCTTATATCTTGTATGACTGCTGTTTACCAACTCTGCTTTCTCACAGCGTTCGTAATCCATATTCTCACTTTCAGCACTGAGCCCAGTGCCTAGCAGCTAATAATTACTTAAAAAGTGATTGCTTAGGCAATGTTTTGATTAAAAAAATCCATATAGGCAAAAAAATCACAATAGGGAAATGAGTAACTTAGTAGCATCTGGGTTTAGAAGACTTTCTCAGGAATGCTGAGGCTTTGGGTATTAGAAAGGTGAAGTTAGGTGGTGGTGAGTCTTGTGTCCCAAGCTGAGGAGACCGATCTTTGTACGGTAGGTGACAGTGGAGTATGCATTGAGACTGCGGAAAGGTCATTCTTTGTCCAGATGTATGTCTTGTACAGATGACAGTAGTGTCAGGAGATAATGAGAAGAGGGCAGAGATGATTGAAAGGAAAACACAATGTCGTTGAACTACTGTGATGTATGACATGACTATGGCTTGGCCAGTGGTCTTGGAAAGGTCAGTGATTGCCCCATCTTTCCTTGGACACTGCGGATGCTGACGTGTTCCAATATAATCCAAGACCTATTCACAGTCCTCTAGCAAGCGTTCAGGTCCAAGGTACAGTCTGAATCCCAAAGATCTAACAGACATTTAACCTATAGAAATTCTAGGTGCTTCCTGGGCTATGTTTTATGCCACTGTGACATCATTTTTGTCTATTATAAAAGCTCAAGAATGTTATAATTGCCACTAAACATCTATAGAGCTTTGGTTAATTAAGAATAACATTATTCAAATAATCTATCAAGACAATTGTGGCATGTTGACTATCACAGTTGATAAAAACAAAGTATGATGATGCAAATGGTTATATTTTTATAGGAGAAAGTAGTATAATTAGCTCTTGCAGGGAGGTTATTTCCACACAAGGCATTAATCATATAGGAAGTACTAAGCTCTTGGAAACATTGCCTTTTCCGGAGGATTCATGGACAGACCACAGAAGGTAAATGGCTTAGAGTGTGAAACTGAGAATGCTCTCTGTGTATCTTCAGGTATAGATTCTTAAATAGCATATGAGCTGGAACTGGGGAAAATTTTGATCTTCTACATCAAGAGCCAACCTGTTATTCTTATTCTGTGTTGATCAGGGGCAATTATTGCTGGAATGTTGTTATAGCAACATTCTATGCCTGATTGTTATTGTTAAATTTTATTATTGTTTTTGCCTTTTGAAATAGGATCTTACTATATAGCTTGGGCTAGCCTAAAATTCATTGTCCCCTTTGGGCCTCCTTAGTTTCACATGCTAGGAATTCAGCTGTGCATTTTTTACTTGGATCTCAAAAAATTCTTCATTAAGGCTTTCTTTAATAGAACTACAAGGAGAAATATGTCTAAGGTAATATTAGTTCTTGAAAGGGTGAAAGGCATCGAGGCAGCCTCCTTTGCATTTATTTTTAATTTGGCAGGTGGGTGTTTTACAATAAGAATGGTGGAACAGATTTTAAGGCAAGAATAAGTCATCATTAAAAACAACACTGGACTAGCGAGAGTTCAGTCTGTAAAGTGACTGTCACGCAAGCGCGAGGACCCAGTCCAGTCCCCAGAACCCACATGAGCAATCAGGGTAGGGCAGTGCCAGTTGGCAATCCTAGTCCTGGTGCTGGGGAGGAGACAGGGGGATCCCCAGGCGTGGTGGCCAGCAGGCCTAGCTTAACCTGAGCATGCTCGGCAATGAAAGTGCCTAACTCAAAACTCAAGATGGTCAGTTCCTGGGGAATAATACCTGAGGTTCTTATGGGATCTCGACATGTGAGCACACAGACGTGCACAACTCTCCACCAGAAATCAATCAATCAAAGTGAAGTCTGTTTATTTTCTTAAAGATACAGCCGCCCGCTTGTCCTATCGGAAAAACGCTGAAGTTCAAGAATACACCGTTCCTGTCACTGTACAAGACAGAGCCGGACAATCCACAACCAAAGTCTTGCGAGTTAACCTGTGTGATTGTACTCATCCGAGCCAGTGTACGGCCAGGTCAAGGAGTGTAGGGGTCTCCTTGGGGAAGTGGGCCATCCTTGCCATTCTGCTGGGCATCGCGCTGCTGTTTTGTAAGTACTTTCACCCACTTGAAGTTAAAATGCAAAATAAAAGATCTGGGTATAGAAGAGGCTCTTGAGAAGTAAATACAGACAAGGGTCCCTTGAGTCAGTTCCTTTTACAAGTTGCCCTGTATTCTGGGGTAGCTGAGTTGTCCGTGGATAGACACCCTTTGAAGGAACATGATCCTTTCTGAGATAGGTTTAACACTTGGACAGATTGTTAAAAAGTCTTCAGTTTGCTTAATTCTGCTCCCCTTTTCTCATTTAAAGGGACAGTGGTATTAACTTACTCTAACTCAATTAATAGTTGATTGAGCTAATGATATGAACTTGTTAGATTAGAACATTCTAAATTTCGAACACATATTTATTATTTTTTTATTGACCCAATGAAATAACTGTGTCTCGAAAGACTACTAAATTTCAGAAAATGCTATACTAGGTAGGATTCGTTGCAGAGCGAAACAGACAAAAACAAACAACAAAATGGAACCAAAAACTTTAACAATCACCAAAAAAATTATTTTTGACAGGAGGAAAAAGTTGGAGTCCAGTACGTAGACTCATTCATGCTGCTGTGCATGTGTGAGGTTGTTGGTCCTGGTGGGCACATGTTTCAAGATCACTAGGTCATGCCTACATGGCATGATTTTGGGGAGTCAGCAGTGTTGGCACGGCCAGGGAGAATTCAGTTGGAGGCAAAAGTCAAGTCAAAGGCTGTATGGTGAGGTTATGGCTAGAGAAGTCAGTTAATGGCGTGGAGGCTCCTGTGTCTAGACAGAAGTAGTTGAGGTCAAGGGGATCAGAAAACGCAGCCAGAAGGTAGTGTAGAGAGGGGAAGGGAGGCACGGCTGTCCTTTCAGGGGACAGATGGTACATATCTCAGAGCTGTCTGGGCCAGTTGAAATCTGTGACATCTGTAATAGTAAGACACCAAATCTGAAGGCTAAAATTTGAATTTCCTGTAATTTGGTGTTTGCATTTTTCTTTTGGTTTGGTTTTGTTGCTGTTTTGTTTGCTTTTGAGACAGGATCTCACTATGAAGTTCTAGCTGCCCTGGAACTCACTATGTAGACTAGACTGGCCTTAAACTCACAAAGATCTGTCTGCCTCTGCCCCCGAGTTCTGGAATTAAAGACAACTACCACTGTGCTCAGTTTCCTATAATTTTAATATCATGAATTATTCTATCTTTGTTTATTTCTCTTTTATTAATTTAAGGCTTAAAAATCTTAGGTCATGGGTTATACTAAAACATACAGTGAGCTGGAATTGTAGCCATGACTTGACAATATGCTAGCAGGTCTTCTGAACCACTGTAAATCACGGCTATTGTTGTTGCTTTAGGGATCACATTGTTCTAAGCATCCTATTATTACCATGTAGGATAAAATTCTAAGTAAGATACAAAATATGCTTAATTATGTTTATTGGAGACAAGTCTGAGAAAAAGTCTTTTTTTTTTAATTTTCCAATTGAAAAACTGATATTTTGGGAATCAGTAAATATCTTTAGTGTTTGACTTAAATAAATGTTAGATACTTTTTTACCCCCCCCCCCATTGGTACTTTTAAGATCTACAGTTGAACTCGTGATTCTAAACACTCTCCCCTGTGATTATTGCGCATTTCAGACTGTGCCTGTGAACCTAGCAAGACGAGGATAATTTGATCAAAGGCAGAGTTAATATTCTCATTGTTTTCTTGTGGCCCAAGTCATAAGCAATAAAGAGTGGTTATTTTTGTATGTAGGGCAAATGAAGTATGTCCTTTTAAAACTTTATTTCTTCTTCTATTTTTTACTTAGCGGTACTGCTAACTTTAGTATGTAGTGTTGTCACTGCCCGGAAAGGAAAACATTTTCCTGAAGATTTAGCACAGCAAAACTTAATTATATCAAACACTGAAGCACCTGGAGACGACAGGGTGGTAAGTAACTTCCTTGGTGAATAATTGTTTCCATAGTTTTCAAATGCATCTCTGTGAAGTTATTTAGGAGTCAATTTATATTTGTAAGTCGTTGGAATCTTGTAGATTGTAAGTCGACTTGGGACTCTCAGTGTCCCAGCCCGTATGGAGCGGTACTTATTGAAGTTTACCTTGCTGTTCTATTCTTCCACTCTTTGTTGTATTAATTCAAACTTAGTCTATGTTGGGAATGATTACAACAGTAATCACTCTGACTGCTTTCTGCAATGTGTGACATTCTTTGAGCCCCCACTGTTGTCTTGTTTTGTTCTAATGAAGTGCTCAGCCAATGGATTCACCACCCAGACTGCCAACAACTCCAGCCAAGGCTTCTGTGGTACAATGAGAAACGGTGGGCAGGAGACATATGAAATGAAAGGACACCAGACCTTAGACTCCTGCCGCGTGGCCGGCCATCACCACACCCTGGATTCTGGCAGAGGAGGACACATGGAGACTGACAACTGCAGATACACTTACTCCGAGTGGCACAGTTTCACTCAGCCCCGGCTTGGCGAAGTGAGTGTCCCTAGAGGGTTTACTTTGAAGTAGAGAACAATAGGACACTGATAATGTAAATTTCCAGAAGCTGCTTTGCCAGTGTTTCATGTGTCTTCTCTTGTGAGGTCTAGTCGTTTTTTAAAAATGCCTTGATTTTGTTACATTTAATCTTTCAATATTTTGATCCCTCTGTCGCATTCACTCAGTTTCTAGAATCTTATGAGAACCAGGGATTTCTGATATCTGTCTATAAAGACTCACTTTTCAGTGTACAACTGTCTTATAAACCCCTTTGAGAAGAATATGAAGATAAATGTTAGTTTCTCAAAAATACATTATTTGCCAAATCAAACTTGTACTTTGCTATGTAAACATAAACATCCGAATGCAGTTTTAGGTTAGATATTAACATGTTTTACTTAGGCCGTACATTAACTTTTTAAAATTATTTTATTTTTCTGCTGTATTCTAAATGGACTAGCTATTGTTGCACATATTTATAGGGTGTGGTGAGTGGCCACATAGCTATGCAGTGTAGAATGGCTAAAGAACCCAGTGGGTAAGGACATTTGAAATTTATTCTTAGTAATTTTGAAACATAGAAAACACTATCATAGGAATTATTTTCAACTCACAAAGCATACCATGCAAATATAAAGTGTGTCATCAAGAGAGGGCAGTCCTGTGAAAGAAAGGGGTAAGTGAGCTGCTTGGTCTACAGCAACACGGGAAAGCTGTTAGAAATGCTAATGCCTTTGCTTCATTCTGGAAGATTCTAGTTTCACTGAAGTGTGTGCGTGTACACGACATCTCACATGTGATTTGTGTGCAGGACCAGGGTAGGGGATCCTGTTTGAGTATTCTTGCTGGCACTGATTCCATGTCTTTCCCAGAGGACACTGGTGTCTTTGGAGGAAACACTGTACCAGATGCCTTTAGTTTTGGGATGGACAAAACACGAGCAATATTCTAAAAGAGGGTTTTCAGTTATTGCACGTCTGCAGCCTTTGTTTTGTTTTTATTTCGTCCTATTCAAGTGGTTTCATGTTTTATATTTGCAGCCTGCATGCACGTAAGATTATGCTAAGGGACAGAGCTCCAGATACTCCCTAAGGGACACCCTGTAATGGGAGGTGTGGCTGGCAGCTGGCCAGAGTTGGGGGCTAGGAAGGACTGCTCTCCAGGTCAGCAGAGGGAGCCTTGCCTTTGAAAGACAGGCCAGCGGGACCCTGCAGTGCAGAGGTGTGTCCGCCTCCATGTGTCTGCCCAAAGCCTGCTGCTTTATAGTGCAAACATGGTTTCTGCAATGTGCGTTGAGTTGAAGATTTTAGTTTTAGTGGTTTTTCTGGGGATATATCTTTGGCTTTTGGGTACTTTGGAGTGCAGTAATTTTTTTAAGTGTATTGCACACAATAGAGGCCGAGTTTATATCCACTGTACAATGCTGGGTATAAGAAGCAGACTTTCAAGCACTGCATTTTCATCCGTAGTTTCCAAAATAACAAAGTGACATTGGGGGAGAATGTAATTTGAAGTGACACAAGTTAGTAAACTAATGTTACTCAAAACTGGGACCATTTGATAGCCACATACAAATTCTAACCACTTGGCATATTGTCTCCACTTCGTGAACGGACCTCAACTATAGACATAACATCTGGGGATAAATATCTCATGATGACTTAAATGTATGTAGATATAACAGTTGTAAACCTGTTTTTTATTTTTGTGGATTATTAAAAATGCAAACTATACTGATTTATGATATGGCTGTAATATAGACCAATCATGTGCATTTTTTGTGTGTAGGACTCCATTAGAGGACACACTGGTTAAAAATTAAACATAAAAGGTAAATAAAATAATTTTTCTGTTCATAATTGAAGTTGTTTAAAGAAATAATACAATCCTGTTTTTTGGACTTTACAGAAACTGCACGCGTGTAATCAGAACGAAGAGCACATCCCATCCCAAGACTACGTCCTCACCTATAACTACGAAGGCAGGGGATCTCCAGCAGGTTCTGTAGGCTGCTGCAGTGAAAAGCAGGAAGAAGAGGGACTGGACTTTTTAAACAACTTGGAACCCAAATTTCTTACATTGGCAGAAACATGCACAAAGAGATAATGCCACCGGGTTACAATCAGACACGGCCTCCACAGTTGTCCCCGACATTTGAAACGAAGAGACTGTAAAATAGAGTTTTTACTCACTCAAATTGCTCCGGAGTTATGCTGCCTTGTGATATTTTGACTTTAGTCTAGTGTGCAATTGACACATATTCAGGAGAAAGTGTTTGAGGAGTTCTGATCTTTTTTAGACTGGCTGTGTGCTGTGTTTAATCTTCCTGCCACGCTCAACAGGGCAGTGAGCTGCAGTTCCCAGTCTGCCACAGGTCCTGACCCTGGCAGTCTGTTGTGCACACATCTCGCATCTCCACTGAGAGTTCCTGCAATACGGCTGCATCGTGAGCCAAGGAGTGTGTGCATATATAATGATTTTTTCTACATTTTAGTCTTCCCCCTAGTAATTTGCATTGTTAAAGTGGCTTGTTGCTGACCACTTTTCTAAAAGCACAAGTGTTAAAATAGAAAACCAGCACACCTCACACTGCAGTACTGGAGTTAGCTGAGGTCTGCAAAGGACCCACCTTGCCCTGAAGGTATTTACCTACCAAATTAATTGGGTAAAACAGTCTAAAAACAGCTAAGTTGTACCCATATTGCAGCACCACACACTCATAAAAATGGCTTAAGAAATGAGCAAAACATTAAGCAACACTATTTGAAGAATGTTTTAGGACAGAAATAATTAATACTAAATTACAGTAAACCTTTTGCAAAGCTGATGATCTAGCAGCTGCCTCTCTCCGATTTCACTAGCAAATACTCTACTGGACTTTGGAAACAAAACTTGGCCAACTAGTCTATTGTGCAGCAGTTCCTTTATTTCAGTGGAGTCTGAAGCCAGTGGGTATGTCTACAAAGTACACAGCAGAGCAGCATTTAAAATGTAGTGTAAACAAAGAGGAAAATGGCAAAAATTGCAGACAAGACTGGGTGTGGCTCACCTTGTAAAAGGAAATTGGGGTTTTAAAGGGGCAGCCTTGCTCCTGCCTGGTTACACGAATGTATCAGCCCATGCCTGCCTGTGTAATTTGTTTAAATTCAGTAATACAGATTCGACTTTTAGTGGGAAAGAAAGAGATAGGCACATGGAAGAATGGATTCCCTTTGCAGGATATATAAAGACTTGTACTCACAAATATTAGAAGCTGCCCCTCTGTCCTCTACTGCTGGGACTCACAGCTTGCTGGTGGGGTGTTGACAGAAATGACATGGCTTTCTTGGGACCTAGTGCTGATCTTTGCTGAAGTTACATACATTCTCCATCACCCTATTCTTGTTTCTTCCTTTTTCCCCTCTTCCTTGTTTTCATTTTGTTTTTTGGGGTAGCTCTTCATAAGCCAGGCTGGCCTTACACTCACAGTCCTTCTGCCCAGTCTCTGTATACTACAATTACAGGCAGATGGCACCATTCTTGTTCTCAATGCAGAGTAAATTGGTCTTAACCTTAAGTTCGGAGACTTTGGGAGAGGGTTGATACCAGTCCAGAAGCCCAGGCCTCTTGGATTCCTTTCCCTGTCTGCCAAAGCTGCTTGAATGAACTGTAGCAGATTCACCGAGGTGGCAAATCGTCTAGAAACTCAATCATCCTTCAGTGTGAGTGAGGTTTCTATCAGTTTGCTTTGTTAGGGGGAGTTTCTCAGGACAGAAGTTAGGAAGGATGCATGGAAGGAAGAGATCAAACTCTCATTTAGGGAGGACAAACTGATGGAGCATTTTGGTGTTCAGAGACAAACAAGCAAGCCAGGAGGGAAGTGAAGCCAGCAGGCCGGTGAACAGCCAAGGTGTTCGCATTTCCCCATGTCTCACCCTGCATTTTCTTCTTGCTCTGAAGACAATATAGCTGCTTTTTAGTTTGGTGAAGCATCAGGCAAGCCATTGTTAACACCTCTTCTTATTTGGAATGCAGCGGCAGGAAAGAAGGCTATGAAGCAGATGTAGCTCAGTCAGCTGCATGCATTCTCGCCAGATAGGAGCGAAGCCCAGGATTTGATTCCAAGCACTGTATAAAACAAGCATGGTTTCAGCACTTGAGAGGTGGGGCAGGAGGATCAAGAAAGTTCACGGTTCTCTGTAGTTATGTGAGAAGCTTGAGGCCAGCTTGGACCACATGTGGGGAGTCTTTGAAAGGGCCTGAACTGCTGTGCCGACCAGACACAGGCTCCACGAGAAAACCCTTAGCCCTTCTCCAGCAACGCTAAGGTCTTTAGTTACATGTGTATCTAAGATTCTGATTTGATTTTACATTTTTCATGTTTTCATTTTTCCCTGAGAGTCATTTTCTTGGTAGACTTTTGAAACTGTCATTTTCCCCCATAGCATCATATGATATTATTCTTTTCTTATATGTGTAAGGTGAAAATTGTGCTATTCTAGTGTGTAAGAAAAACAGCTTGCTTTTTTTTAAACACCTTCATCCCCTCCCCAGGTTTTTATGTAATTGTACAGATCATTTTTTCTTACATTTATAAGGAAGTAGGTAACTGTCTAAAGAGCAATTGAAGTTTATTTTTCAATGTTTTAAACAATCTTAATTTGACAATTAAATTGCTTTTGAAACTTGTCAAATAGAAATAAGCATGCATTGAATGTGTAAAATAATAGTTCTTATTAAAGAAGGTAATAAAGCAATGCTAAATTGATTTCCTGTCTTTGCTGTATGTAGAGACTAAAGGATCAAACGTGCTAACACTGCAACCTTGAAACATTGAGTTTCAGGCTAGCAAGACAATCAAAATACTCCACAGCATCTGGGAAATTCATGATGTGGTTGCAGAGATGACATACTGGTAAAAAATGTGATATCGGAGACCAATAATTGCTCTTAACGACTGAGCTATAGCTCCAGCCCCTTTAAGCACTTGGTATAGAAATTTACTACTAGGAGAATAAAGGGGCAGACTGGAATGCACTGACATTCTTTCTACCCTTTACACAAAGAAGCTGTTAGGAAATAGGATTCGGAGAGGCAAACTCTTTCCCAGTGTTTTCGACTTTGCTTTCTGGCAAGGCACGTTCCTCCTGAGTTGTGCTGGCAGGGAGGCTGGTGTTCTGCCTTTACCTGTGGCCCTGTCTTCCCACAGCTTTTTTACAAGTATCTACAAGTGAGAATGGGACACATCCTTCAATGACTCAGACTTCTCCATTCTCAAGAAACAGACAGGATGAACACACCAACAGTGCCAGGACGCATGGCATTTGATATGCCCAGATCCGTGAAGCTCCCCGAAAACCAACAAGGAGACCGAGTCCTCTATGTAAAAGCAAAGAGCCTTTATTTTATACAAGCTTGCAAACTTGGTCTCTTCATGTGTTCAACGTATTGGAATAATCTGAGAGTCCCAGCTCAGTTAGAGTTGGGTTTTCATAGTAGTAAAGGTGGAGGTGAGGGATTTCTAAGGTTCAGGACCTTTGATTGGCTGGTATTTGTCTAGGGGTGTCCTAGTGAGTGTGTGCTGAAAGGTGATCCTATCCACAATGGTTGGAATGTTAAGAATTTCCTTTGGGGATAGTCTGTTCTTGAGTGGTGCCTGGGTGATCTCAGTTTGTGGTCCTTCCCACAACCAGCTATTGCTTCAGGGTAAACTACTGAGACTCAGGTTTCCATTAAACTCAGGCTGGCAGGTGATAATGGCTGGGAGTTAAGGACTTCTTTGGGTGGTCTGTTCCTATTAAGCTTATCATGGTTGGCTGAGTCCTACACTTCCCCCTTCACAAGCACTGTTGACAGGACCCAGTAATGGGCCCTGCTTGCCCATGGTTTTAAGGAGGTATTAGTGGGACCTAAGAACTATTTTAGTTAATAAATCCATTAATTGACAACTTTAGAGCTATTTTTCTGGTATATCAACAGGCACTATAGGTAGTTATCTTGTCCTCCATGTCAGAGAATTTCCCCTTGTCCCATCCTTTCAACCTATTCTGTGCAGGAAGCATGGAATGACATGTTAGGTCAGTCTTTTCCAAGTCCCTCTCCCACAGGAAAATAATTCTTTTTTACCTTATTGGTTAAGACTGTAAGACTGCTGCTCTGGATACTTCTGCCTCCAATGCTATGGAGACCTGGGTGTGACTAACTGTATATGGACTCTGATCCCTGTCAATTTTAATAGATTTGGGAACTACTTGGTCTGTACTAAGATAAATAAAGATATACTTTATTTATCCTTCTAGGATCTCTGATAGTATTGCTGGCTATGCCAGTTCTAATGGCAGTTTAGTAGCAAAAGTTATCTAGATCCTTCCACAAAGCTATATTCACAAAGTTATAGATAGCTTGTATTCTAAAAATACTAGGTCTCTTAAAAATGTTTTAAGGTCTGAGGATACAAAAGTTCCTAAGCTTTGAGGGTCAAAAAATTGACTTAAGATGCAAATACAGGTTAAGATATGGAAAATGTTTCTGATTTCTTCCCCCTCTATGGTATAATTCTAATAAGGTGATAGGGCATTGACTACTTGCTGTTTGGGTCACAAACTCAAGATTTTAGATTTATTCTAGTTGCCATTTAAATATGTACTAAAGGTGTTTCTCATTAGGTCAAAGGCATTTCTGTCCAAACCATACATGATTCTCTGGACAGCAGAGAAATACACGTGCTTTTAACCAAAATATGTAGTTTTTGCTAGGACTCAAAGGTATGAGTCTATTCCTTCTGTTTACAGATACCCATTGAAATGGATTAATAAAAATGCTGCAGGATCCCCTGCAGTGGCAGGCAGCAGAAACGCTGCAGGTCCCCAAGTGGTGGCATTGGGCATGTGGCAGCAGGCAGTGGGCCCTGAGAGCAGCCAATCCTAGGCAGGGATGGCTACAGGTCCCTGAGCGGTGGCTGGTCCAGGGCAGGGAGACATGCGGGGGGTGGGGGAAAAGGGGAGGAAGAGACAGAGACATGGATAGGCATGCCGTGCAGAGTGAGGTTGGATATTTATTCAGTGGTTATGGAGGGGGAAGGGAGAAGGGGAGAAGAGCAGAGAGAGAAAGAGGAAGAGAGAGAAAAGAGAGAGAGAGAGAAGGGAGAGAGAGAAGGGGGAAGAAGAGACGTGGGGAGAGGCAGAAGCTGCCTCTGCGAGATGGAGATGGAAAAGAGAGGGAACTCAGGCTGGAAGCTGAAGATCAGCCTGTCTCAGCAGACAGGGGAGGGAGTGGGGGTGGCTTGTCACTTAAAGAGACAGAACAGATCATTACACCCGTTATTGGATTTTTTTTCTACAATATGGATTTTTTTAAGTACATAAATTTTAACTTCTGTTCCTAGTTTAAACTTATCTCGATAGGCTTCCACTTGGCTGGCAGACACATCTAAGCATCAGTTGCTGACTACAACCTGTTCTGAATGGTGGCCAGCCCTGAACTTCCTGAAAGCTGATGTGGACCAGTCCAGCTGATATGAGTACTCCCTGTCCCTTCAATGAAGTCTGATGAGGGCCCCATTGCCTGAATTCCCTCACTAACTTTGGCTAGCCTTTCAACCTGCTCAGGCCGTGATAACAATGACCCAATGTCAGCTTGAAGCAGTTGCAGAAAGAAACATGTTCATCCCATGCTCTCTGCCCAGAATAGGCTGAAAGGTTAGGACAAGGGGGAACTCCCTGGCATGGGGGACAAAATAACTACTAATAGTGCCTGTTGATATACAAGAAAAATAGGTCTAAAGTTGTCAATTAATGGATTATTAACTAAAATAGTTCTTAGGTCCCACTAATACCTCCTTAAAACCATGGGCAAGCAGGGCCCATGACTGGGTCCTATCATCGGTGCTTGTGAAGGGGGAAGTGTAGGACTCAGCCAACCATGATGGGCTTAATAGGAACAAACCACCCAAAGGAAGTTCTTAACTCCCAGCCATTATCACCTGCCAGTGTAGGACTGAATTTAATGGAGGTCTGAATCTCAGTAGTTTATCCTGAAGCAATAGCTGGTTGCAGGAAGGACCACAAACAGATCAGTTAGGCACCACCCAAGAACAGACCTTCAGAGGTACCTTCAGAGACCAAAGTGTACATCAGTTCCCTGGAGCTGGAGTTGCAGGGGGTTGTAAGCCATCCAGCAGGGATCCTGGGAACTGAACTCTGGTCCTCTGAAACAGTAACTAGCATTTTTGCCTACTGAGCCATCTCTCCAGCCCAAGAAGAAGGCATCTATTTGTTCTCTTAGGCAGTATTTTTCACTGGCCCATTCCAATAGATACAGTAAGTAAGGGGAACATTTGCTCTTGCATCCTGACACTTTTTATGTAGATGTTTGCTATTTTCCTTTCATAATGTTTTATGCTAAATGTGTTGTGTGATAAAAATATATGCACATTAATTTTGTTAAAAGATAGGTTTCAATTTTACCTTTAATGGTTTGGATTCTTTTATGTATGCGATCTGCATCTCCCCTGTGAAACTGAATTACTGGTTAGAGAGCTGTTATAACTGAAATTATGCTTGAGAACCATGTCTACTTCTCTGATGTGCGATCTGCTGGAAGTTAAGGACAATCTTACAGATTATACTTGTTACACTGAAGTGTTTTTTAACAATATGAATCATCATAGACAAGTTACAGCAGACATATAATAACGTAAGCTTACTTGGGGAAATGCCATTCTAAAAGGCCCCAAGCATCCCTGACCTAGAAAGAGAGCCCAGAGACAAAAACAATGGTGCATTTTATAAATGTATTTATTTGCATCAAGCTGGTTTAGTACATTTTGCCCTGGTAGCATGCACAGCATGTCTGAGTCAGAGTCAGCATGGTGTTTCAGAGATGCGTGAATATGCCTGAGTTCAGACCCTGAAATGCCATGCTACTCTTCAAAAGAGAACCCTGCTAATTTGACCTCATCCAACCTGAATGATGTCATTCAGAAGATCTATGTTTTATTTTATTTTATTTATTTTATCTGTATGTGAACTTGGTTGTGTGTCTGTGTGTCACATGCAAGCAGGAGACCATGGAGAGCAGAAGAGGGCATCAGATTCCTGGGCACTGGAGTTGTAGATGGCTGTGAGCTGCCATGTAGGTCCAGGAATGGACTCAGGATTTTCTTTAAGAACAGGTAATGCAATTTACTACTGAGCTATCTCTCCAGTCCCAGGACCTAAGTTTTATATGTTATGCTAATGTAGGCTTCAACTCATATCACCAATGACAACCATCACATAGAAATAAACCTTACTTTCCTCATAACTTAATCTGTCTTTATATTAAAAAAATATTTAGGCAAGTTTCAAATTTGAATGCAAATGAAACTCTGGTTGTTAGTTCCAGTGTATGGAAATACTTAGCAACTTGTCACATAACCTATGTAAGTGCTAGACCCACTAACGCTTTAGTCTCTTATTTAAAAGATGATTACTCATTCAGTTACTTGGTCAATTATCTTGGTCAATTATCACATGCTTGTCATGATTTCAAATGATTAAGATAGAACACTGGGGAGAGTTGCTGAAGCCCACACTTCCTATATGCATGCTCCCAGAAGGGAGAGGAAACTGCTTGGTATGTTCCTGTTTCTAAAGGCAGGGTGGAGCTTGAATGGAGTGGGGAGGATCACAGGAAGTCAGAGCTCTGTGTCCTGGGAGCACACAATGTCTGGGATCTTACCGTGGTGAGACAAGGGATGATGGGTTTCTTCCTTTCATTTTCTCCTTCCATCCTTTCTGCTCATCTCCTTTCCTCCTTCTTCTTACCATCTTCTATTAATTTCCCTGGCCAGTTTCATTTCTTTTATTTTTCTGCTCCTTCTCTCGTCTTATTTTCTCTGCTTCCTTCAACTAGAGCTGAGCTTGCACCTGGACTTTGAGGGCCGCCTGACATCTTTATTTGCACGTCACACGGAGGCGCCTTTGTAACTGACTACACAAGAAGGCATGTGCCAGCAAGTGTTTTAGAGAACCTCATTGCCAATATCAACATTTGGCATTTTTCTCATTTTCCAACAGTGGGGATCAAACTTGTCCTTCAGCATGTCTCTACAGCTGGTTCAGAGCAGAGCAGAGCTGTTTGCCCTCCAGCTGGCCTATGTCAACTTTGAGTGTTTTATCTCCACCCAGGGAAGCAAAGGCCATTCATTTATTTTTATTTTATACTCTAGAGTATATAGCTTTCCTACCCACCTCTGAGCCAATACCTGCACAACATTATCTGTGCAAAAAGGGGAAGAGATGGAAATGTTTGTGCTTGTATGGGTCTCGCAAGCACACACATTAACACCAAGATTCTAAGAAGGCAGAAACCTGCAGCTTGCAGGACTGGTCTGCAGTTGAAAGTCCACATAGTTGTGCTACAGTCATTCATTATGATGAATGATGAGGATATTTGTCAAATTTTTTTAATTGGAGAATATGGCCATAATATTAAGTGATTTTTAGTTTATCTGTTAATTATGTTACTGCTATTTTAGTGTGTGCGTGTGCGTGCATGTGTGTGTGTGTGATGCATGAGAGAGTACATGTGCATCACTGGGCATGTATGCAGGTCATAGAATCACTCTGGTAGGCGCTCTCCTTCCACCTGCAGGTAGGGATGGAGATCAGGCCATCGGGCTTGTTCTGCAGGCATTTTGCCCATCCTATAGACCCAGACCCTCTACACCAAGGTACATCACAGGTCCTGCTGGACTAGAACAGGTGGACACTGAGTCATTAACAGAACGTTGAGTCACCGCTAGGACTCATTTAGGGTCAGTTACCACAGTCTCTTCCCATATTTCACTGAAAATGCAGCTTTAAGGTCTGGCTGAATCCAGGGATTACTATATGCTACACAGTCGTCCCACCACTAAACTGCATGCCCAGCCCTAGCTTGTTCAGCTTATTTTTGTAATGCTGTTATATGAAGGCAGAAAGGGAGAGAAAGTGAACTCTTATATAAAATCCATTGGTAGAAGTTGCAATAATTTACTGAGACAGCGATTGTTTCTTTCAGCTATATAATACTTTTATGCTGTGAATTTATCATGTTCTTGCTTTAGTTACTTTATCTTAGAAGAGTTACAGGTAAAAACAAGAGTCTGCATTGTTTGGGAACACAGAAGGCAGATGGAAAACTAATATTATTGAGTGTAAATGTTAGATAATTAGTCTTTAATTCTGCTGTGTATCTGTACTTATTCTCTAGATTAGAACTTGACTCTTCAGAGGTAAGGACTAGGGACATTTTGAGAAGTAGCGAGGGAGGGTGGGGCAGAAGAAATCCTACCCTGAGCCTCAATCTGACTCCCTAGAAAATTCCTTCAGTACCTACTATAATATTTCTGTTTAATGAATAACAGCTACCATTCATCAATAGATAAAGCTATATAATGCTCTCAAATGTGGTTAATGATAACTGTACATTATGAAGTTGCTCAAGAAAGTATAACACAGATCCAGTTCAATTTGGCTAACTAAGTTGTTTAACTACTTACCACATATTTTGTTCCCACAGGTAAAGAGAAAGAAAATGTGGTCTATTTATACACACAACAATAGCACAGAATCCTGCCATCTGCTGCCGCATAGATGGAGCTGGAGATTGTTGTGTTAAGAGAAACAAGCCAGGCTGATGTTCTTACTGAATTATAGAAGCCAAGAAATCAAACATGTGGAAGAACAGAATATTGGTCCCCAATGCCTGGCAAGAGCAGAAGGGCAGAAAGGCTAACTAGCAGCATAGGAGGAATCACCTTCAGTTCTTGCTTGGCATAAGCAAGTGGCTGTTGGTTTCAGAAGCCCCTGCTGGGATGTTCTCAGATGATGAGAAAACTGATTTCTAAGATTTAACGCTACTTGTCTCCCTAAATTCTCTGCTTTTAAACATAGTCACTGTAGTAATAAGGGCAGCGGGGCTGCGTCCTCAGCACCCTGGCCGCCTGCTAGCTTATGCCCCGAAATAACAACACACAAATTGTATTCATTTAAACACTGCTTGGCCCTTTAGCTCTAGCCTTTACTGGCTAATTCTGATATCCCGATCAACCCATCTCTAATAATCTGTGAGCACCGGTCTTACCGGGAAGATTCTAGCCTACGTCCATCCTGGGTCGGAGCTAAATCGTGTCTCTGGGAGAGGGGAGCATTTTGTCTCTGCTCCAGAGCGCAGAGCTGTCGAGTCTCTGTCTGAGGTGTCTAACCTCACTTCCTCTTCCTCCCAGCATTCTGTTCTGTTTACTCCACCCACCTATGTTCTAAGCTATGAGCCCAAGCAGTTTGTTTATTACTTAACCAATGAAATCAACAGATTGCTATATGACACTCCCACATCAAGTCACTTTGGGCTCCAAAGCTTCAACAGCTACATGCCTCAGTGAGTTGAGCCACAGTTCAGGCCATGGCAGCATCCATCCCTGCAACTGACGACTGTGAAATAAAGAAGTCAATAGTTTAAACAATAAAAAGGTCATTCTCTCAGATTAGAAATTCTGTTTATCAGTCTTTAGGTTCATCTTATTTTCTCTTTTTCTTAACCCCTCCTCCAATGAATCATTCTAATGAATCTTTTTTTATTTCACTTGTAGTTTTAGGTCCTAAAACTTGTATTACTCAAAAAAATAACTTTTGTTTCTTTGTTGATATTCTCAACTCATTCAGATACCATTTTGCTAAAATTTTCTTTCCTTGTCTACTAATAATTTTCTCAATATTTTGAGTGTATTTAGGTCATCTTTTAAAAATCATTCATGTTTGATGAATCTTATGTCTGCACATATTTTTTTGTTTTTTAAGTGGGTCCTGTTTTTGTTCTTTATATAATTTGTGGATATTTATTTTTGGAAATTGATTATTTGATAATCATAATGTGGTTACGTTGAAAATCAGATTTGTCCCTGCCCTTCATTTCTCCCTCCCTCATACTTTTGATATTAAAACTTTAAGAAGTAGACTGCCTATTTTGAGACATCTCTTCTAGAGATGACTATGGGTTTTGTATGCACTCATTGCTGTTTGTTGCTGTAATTACCTTCTTCTTCTTCTTCTTCTTCTTCTTCTTCTTCTTCTTCTTCTTCTTTTTCTTCTTCTTCTTCTTTTTTGGTTGCTGTGATAAAATCCCTGATAAAAACACCCCAGAAGAGAACATATTCATTTTGGCTAAGAGTGTCAAAGAAATAAGAGTCCATTATGACAGGGAAGCCATGGCGACAGACAGGGGAGGTATGGTAGCTGGAATAAGAGGCTACTCACGTTGTACCTCTGAGGACCTGACTTTGCAAACTCCATTTTAAAGAAGGGGCTTCACCTTAAGCCATATAATGAGCTGGGAGCGGGAGATCTCAGCTCCAGAAATGTGCTGCCATAGCAGAACCTTGAACAGATAACCTAAAAATGGCCAATTAAGAGGATAGGGAGCAGGGCCATAAAATTTAACAAGGTCCAGATGTTCTTGGGAGGAATCCTGTCCGTGAAGATACCTTGTCAGTTATTAATAGCTCTTTGTTAGGTTTTCACCCCCAAACCTGATTAATGGGTTCAGAAACTACCTTATCTTATGTACTACTCACCCAATCCCCTGACTAAGGCATCTCCCCTTTAAAAGTTTGCTCCTTCCCCAGCTTTGGGGCTGCATTCCCCTTACCCACTGTGTTGGTTTGGTAGAGGTGAAGTCCAAACTCCAGTTTAAATATTATTAAAATCTTCATGTAATTTCCATCAGAAATCCGGCTCCGTGAATTCATTTGGTGACCACAAACTTGGACATTACACATCCTTACTCAAGAAGCAGACAGTAAGCTGTAAGTGTGGCCAGGCTACACTTGTCTAGATTCTGAGGTACGATTGAGAGACTAGAAAACCAGGTTTTCAAACATATTCTAACTTCGTTAGAACACACACACACACACACACACACACACACACGCACACCTTGCAAATGAGCTATCTGTATTTATCAGCTTTTCTCATTACCATGAACAAATACCAACAGAATGATTTAAAGGAACAACAATTTTGACTCATATGTTTGCTGAAGCCTCATTCTACGGTCTGAGTGTGGACAGAACTTCACTATAATGGAATCATGGGGAGACGATTTACCTTGCAGTCCATATGAAGGAGTGGGGGGGGGGAAGGAGAGGGAGAAGAGCAAGACAGGGATCAGAGGGAGCCATCCATGGCACCTTGCAGAGGTTTACTCTTTTCAGCCTAGACCCATTGTTGAAACCTGCACCACTTCCTAAAATAGCCTGGGGGCCACAAGTTCAACACAAAAGCCCGCAAAGAGCCAGTTATATTTTGCTCTTCCAAGATGAAGGGGACTGGGTTGCCATTGGTGAAGACCAAGACAAGGCCAGGGAGGGTTTAGAGCTAGTTAAACCCTACCCAACCCTACTCTCATTTTGGAGATAGTTCCTTCTTGGTTTGCTTTACTATCATAAATCTTTGTTTTAAAGCTCCCAGAGAATTGTTTGGAAGCAGCTGTCTTCTCAGTGTCTCTCCAGAGGAGGGAGGGTTTGTAGTTCAGTAATTTATCACTTTGCTGGTGAAGTCCTCAGAGTTCTTTACTACTCCAACGATTATTTTCCCAAGTTTCTAACCATCTTCTGGCATTTCATGTTTTAAAAGATAGGTTAAGGGACAAAAAAAGCATCATTTAATCCAAGTCTAGCATTTTCTTCTTTGAGTCACACATAATATTAAAACCTAAAGACTCAGGCTAAGCGGTAGAATTTGTTTTAGAAATTATTTGTACAATGCTTCCTGTTTATAATGATATTTATGTAGAAACACTTACGATGCTAGACTTGATTTCCCTGTAGAACCTACAAATACCCTGGTACTTCTAAAGCTCCACGAGATGTCTCATGTGTCATGGCCTTCAAGACAGAGCTGGTTCCATTCAGTCTGTAGAACATGAGACCCTTGTTTCTGTAGAGCAAGGTACCCTAGTTTCTGCTTCTGATACAGACTATAAAAAAATTTGTCTTCATTTTTAAAAAGTTTAAAGTGATCTTAGGGATTTCCTGTGGTTTTCTTTTAAAAGAAATGGCAGCTTTCCTTCTGCGAAACCACATTGTGTGGACGTTGAAGCATGTCTTAGTGAAGGTAATTTTCAAAATTCTGCTGATTCGATCAACTCAATTAACGTTGTAATTATAAAATATCTTCACAAATAGGTATGGACAGTTGAGTTTGGCTTCCAATTCTCTTTTCAATTAACTAAGAAGTGCTTCACAGATAAAAATTTGTTCTAATAAGACAGTTGAGAATGAAAGAGTCATTTTGAGAGAATGTCAAGGTGACACTTGGAAGGGATTATTTTAATAATGAAACAAGGGTTTAGAGACAAATGAGCTGCTTCTGGTGTCAGGTTCCTGGAAGAATGTGCCAGAATGTCAAAATCCAAGTGAGTCAATAGCTGCCTAAGAATGTGATATCATTAGGCACATGTTTCTTAAATATTTAAAGTTCTGATTTTATATATAAATATTATTAAATTTTCTGCTTACTATTAACTATATAATGTGGAAAAACGTATAATGGGCAGGAATCTTTTTATTCTTGTGTTTTTAGTCTCTTTCTGTCCCTTGATTAGTGCTGGGCAACGTCAAAGACTGGGTGTGCTCTTTCTTCTCCCCCGTCCTATTTTTCATCTTCCTTCCTCCTCCTCTTCCCTACCTCTTTCTCCTCCTCCCCGTCCCCCTTCTCCCATCTCCTCCTACTTCTCCTCCTTTCTCCTCTACCCCTTCTCCTTCTCCTCCTCCTCCCCCCCCTCCATTCCTACCTGCCTCCTCCTCTGCTGAACCACATGACCTTGACTCTCAAAGACTTTTCTATTCTCAAAATTTCTCCTCTATACAATGCTTCACACGTGGCAGTTGGTTTCTGAATTAAAGGGTATTATTAGGACTGTGTGGGACTTTAAAAACAACTTTATTCTTTGCTCAGAGGGTTCTCTTTGGATAGGACACAGGTCAAAGTAAATGCTATATATAAAGGTAAAGATCTCTTGAGCCCTTGCTATGACATTTATTAGTTTTTGAGATTTCTTCTTAAAGTAGGTTTTGGTTTTGCCTTAAAGGTGTGTGTGTGTGTGTGTGTGTGTGTGTGTGTGTGTGTGTGTGCTTGTGAATGAAGGTACCTTTGAAGGCGAGAGGGGTCAGATTTTTCTGGAGCTGGACTTACCCCAGTTGTGAGTTGCCCAATATGGATGCTGGGAAAGAAACGTGGGTCCTCTATAAGAACAGTGCATTCTTCTAACTGCTGTGCCATTTTTCTAGTTCTGGCATTTGCTAGTTTTTAAGGTTTGGGGGACTTGTGGTTCAATTTCATCCCTTGTTAAATTGTAATGATAAATTTATTTCACTTGCTTTAGTACTAGCTATACTGTGCCGAAGTATGTTTGAGAAGAAGTTATCAGAAGCGTATCTAGATAGGGACACTCTCGCTTGTCATGTTTTAGCTTTATTTGTAATCATCAAATGTTTAGCTGGTGGGAGGATAGCTCTAAGGGCAAAACGCCTTTTGTGTAAGCATGGAGACCTGAGTTCAGATCCCCAGCACCCAGGTAGGAAACAGACAAGCCAGACTAAGACAGGAGGGCCTGTGGGCATGGTGGCCAACCATTCTAACTAATCAACAAATTCCAGATCCTGCGTGAGACCTGTCCAAAGCACAACAACCCCTGGCTTACACATGTGACCAACCCAACCAGCAGCAACTACAATAGCATTTGCTTATATATGACAAGATTCTAGATATTTCTATAATAATCATTAGACATGATCAGCCCTAAATCCCTGAAAACAATGGTGTGTTTGAGAAAAAACTCCCATTTAAATATGTAAGGAGTGTTTATTCTCCCAAATTTATTTGAATAGGTCAGCAGTTGCTTAGTCATTTGGCTTCTGCCCACTCTCACTTGTTCTGAGTTACTGATGTTCTAGATGGGAAAATGTCAACAACCTTAGAGTTTTAAAACATGTCCATATTATACACTTATGGTTTTTTTTTTTCTAAATTGATTGATACTTAAGACCACTGGTTCTCAATTTTCAGAAGGTTGAGAATTCTGTGGGTACTCACTGGAGAAGACTGCTCAGACATGTGTTTCAACCAATAGAAAGTCTTTATTAGCTTTTTAATGCTGTGACCCTTTGATACAGTTTCTCATGTTGTGTTGATCTTTAACCATAAAATTACTTTCTTTGCTACTTCAGAACTTTAATTTTACTGCTGAGATGAATCATGATGTAAATATTTTTAGAGACAGAGATTTGTCAAAGGGCCATGGCCCACAGGTTGAGAACCACTGCTTTAGCCATCGGTAGTTTTCATTAAAGTAGGTTCCAGTGAACAGGGCTTAATAGTATAAATACTTGCAAGCATTTCACAACTATATTACAAGATTCTTTCTGTTGTCTGGAAACTTGCACTTCCTTAAAAGTTTTAATTTTTAATCATATATGAGAACACTGAGAAGGAAAAGCACAATTAAACCATTGTGTAGCAAACCCCAACACCATACGATTCTTAATACTTTCTTCTTTAGATAAAAACTTAGATATTCTTAGTCATTATTTGTAACAGGACTCCAGACCTTAGCACAACTGTCTCCATGATGGAATTACTACTCAGGCTGTAAAACAACATGGCAACAGCACCACCTGCCAGAACACTCACTATATATCATCAATGCAATCCATTTTCAGAGTCCAAACTGTGATCTAGTAAAATAGACCTAGTCCATCAAAGGCTATAGCTTTGGGGAGGTCTTTGGGTGTAATAATCTTGTTTTTTGGCTTCTGTAGTTCCACTTCTGGCTAAGTTTTCATGTTAGCTGATCCCAGAACACAGTTTTACTGCTTAGAAACTCACCCTGAGAAAGGCTCAGGGTGCACAGGAGTCCCAAACACACAGTGTAGTTGCTGGCTGGCTAAGAAAGGCTTTCTATTGGTTGGAACACCTGTCTGAGCAATCTTCTCTGGTGAGAACCCCACAACATTATTCTTTTATGTTTACTAGCATGTAACCAGGTACCAAGTCAATATTATAGGCATGTACATATCCCTCAAACTCTTTATGTAGCTGAAGATAAATCGTGAACTACTCTTTTGCCTGCACTTCCCCAGTGTTGGGAAATCCAAATGTTCAACTGCATGCCCACCCTAAGCAAATATTTTAAATAACTGAATGAGAACTCATGAAGGGCTAAAGTAGACTCTTTGATGGAGTACAGACTGACAAAAATCCCTTGATTTTAGTTAATTGCAGTTAATTGATGGAAGGATTATTTCTTCTGAGAGGCAGTCTGACACTCCTACCTGATAAGGTGGAAAATTCATAAATGAAGCTGTATGGGAGTATCCATGTGTAAATCTGAATGGCTATTCATCAAACCAGCACTCCAGACATAGCTCCTCTTATTGGTACACATTCATTTTTATATCACACCCTCTTAGCAAGTGTGCAAATAGGAAATAAAAAGCTTAAATTGATTGTTATAATAAAAAGCTTAAATTAATTGTTAAATTAATTGTTATATATAATTGTTATTAATTGTTATAATTTGAATGCAGCGATTGTGTACACTAGAACCCTAACTAGTTATAACCAATGCGGTTTCATTTTGAGAATCCAAACTGTGATCTAATATATGACCACTAGATGGCAATCTGTATTGATAAATTCTGTAGGTTCCCTTGTTGATAGGGTAGACAATTTTCACACACTAAAATATTTTAGGATACACGGAACTACTTACATTAGTTGAAGCACAAATAAGATTGAAATAGCTTTTAAAATTTGCTTTATTGGAACTTGTTGGAGTTTTTACTCTGTTAATGTTTTGGATTGACAACTACATAGCCAGCGTTTCTGGCACCAAACTGCGAGTTTTGTGTGTGAGAGATAGTATGGCTCTTGAAAGAAAATAATAATTTCAGTTTAGGTCATATGTAGAAAATGGAGCAGCAGCAGTAGTTATAGGATTGAATTGATTAAAGGCAAATTGCCAACTCCCTCCCCCAGGCTTCCCAGAGAAGTTGTTACAACTTGGCTCTGTTGCTCTGGAGTGTAGCAGCTCTGCTCTGCCAGGGGAAGCTTTCCCCAGTGAAAATGTTACAGCCCTGCTCTGCTTAGCTTCTGCCTCGTCTTGCAAAGTTGCAACAACTCAGCACTGTTAGGAAAAGACTTCCCGAGAGAAAGTATTACAGCTCGGCTCTGCTCTGTCTCTTCTCCAGTGAAAGAAGGTCTTCACCCAAACCTGGATCAAAAGATTTATTGGGAAGGGAGACCAGGAGATGGCTAACTCTACCAGGGTGGAAGAAGAGCAACCACAAACTGAACAGGCACAGGGCTTATACAGGGATTCTTTTTTTTGTTTTTGTTTTTTTTTGTTTTTTTTTTTTTTTTGTTTTTTCGAGACAGGGTTTCTCTGTGGCTTTGGAGCCTGTCCTGGAACTAGCTCTGTAGACCAGGCTGATCTCGAACTCACAGAGATCCACCTGCTTCTGCCTCCCGAGTGCTGGGATTAAAGGCGTGTGCCACCATCTCCCGGCCTTATACAGGGATTCTTAGGGGTGAAGTTTTCCCAGGGAGAAGAGGGATTGGTTAACTTAGTTGGTCAGGGGAAGAGATGGCTGATTTCAGAGCCAAACATTGTTTCTTTCACTGGCCTTTTAAAGCTTGTTGGCTCTAGTTTTGGGGCCAGGGTATATTTCTTTCACTGACTCTGATTCTAGGGACAAAGTGTGTTTCTCTGGCACTGCTTTTAGAGTTAGAGTGCATTTCTTTGGGTCTGGGTTCAGGGCTAAAGCATTTCTTTCACTGGCTCTGGGTTCAGGGTCAAGGTGGGTTTCTTTCACCGGCCTGGGTCTCAGAACCAGGGCATGTTTCTTTCACTGGCTCTGATTTCAGGACCAGGGCGGGTTTCTTTGGTTGGTCCTTTTACCCTACACTTGGAGCTTGGAGGTAAATTACATCTCGTTCACAAGGGGTGACTGGAAAATGAAGCAATCCTGTGGCTACGAGCCAAATCAAGTTGGTGCAAACAGTGTGGATCTGGTGTATTTTAATTTGTTTGTGTGACAGGAAAACGGAACAGGAAGGCGAACTAAGCATGGACTTCTGAAGAAAGCAAACTCAAGGCTCTCACAGGTACCTCTTCCACAGCTCTGTGGACTCACATTTTCTATAGACTTATATTCAGATTAATAAACCTGTGAGATTACTAGCTTAAGTAGCACAAAGACAGATTCTGTCACAGAGTTTTAACTGAAACAATGGATAAATCACGTGGTGAACTGTCACTTCAGCCTATAGAGGTGCAACTAAACACCATGTTTGTGCTTTCCATGAGCAGATTTGATACTGGTCTCGGGTCTAGGGCAGAAAGAGATTCAAGCCTTATTAATCACTTCTGCTGCCTGATTTTGAATTAAGCAGTCAGATTTGATATGTCGTCCTTTGCTGCCATCCTGTGGATATTTGAGATATGAATAAGGTAGAGAAATTCACTGTTGAATAAATGGCTAGAGCGCTCTGCTTTGCAGAGTCATGCAGCCGTAAATGTCTGAATCGGACATGCACTCTCTCTCTGCAGAAAGAATGGCCTTTAGTGGCATTCGTTCGTTCATTTTCTCCATCTTCCACCCGTTCAGATACAGGTCTGCTTTAAAATGGTCCTTGAATAATGCACAGAGGAGAAAACTCCCGAGACGACTCACACATTCTGAGAAATGATGCTCTCTTATTCTTAAATAGGTCTGTTGGGGGTGGGCATCTATTTCCATCTTAATTTCCATCTGGACCAGGAGAGCTCCTTTTTTTTTTTTCCTGAGCAGTCTGTCTAAACTAGGCTCTGGAAGACATCTGTCATACCCGTATGGTAACGAGGACATGGGAACTGATGGTTAAAGAGCTGGACTGATTTATTTTGGAATGTCGATACTTCAGGTCCTATCTTCCTTTTATATCTTAATGAAACATGCCACTATTATGCTAGTGTTCTTGCTGATGCTGCAGAATAATATGCCTGCAACTGAAGGAAAGTCCCTTTTAGGCAAAGCAATGTAAAAATACTTTCCTTACACAGGACAAGATAATGAATTATCTTCTAAAAGAAGGGAGCCTTTGATCAATCACTATTTTTCTTTTTTTATTTATTCTTCTCTAAAACATTACATCATGACCACCGTTTCCCCCATCTCTCTCCTCCCCTTTTTCTCCCCGATTCCCTCCTTCTCCATTTCAAGAGCAGGCCTCTCAGGGATATTAACCAAACACAGCACAGCAAGTTACAGTAACATTAGACACAAACCCTCTTATCAAAGCTGGATGAGGCATCTCAATAATAGGAAATGGGTCCCACAAGCATAAAGAGTCAGAGGTAACCCTACTCCCACTGTTAGGAGTCCCACAAGGACAGCATTCCCACAACCATAACCAATATGCACAGAACCTAGTTTAGACCCATACAGGCTCCCTGATTGTCAGTTCAGACTCTGTGAGCCCCTATGAGCCCTGGTTAGTGGGTTCTATGAGCCGTGTTCTTTTGGTATCCTCAAACCCTTTGGCTCCTACAATCCTTCCTCCCCTCTTCTGTAGGATCCCCCAAGCTCCACCTAATGTTAGGCTGTGTGTCTCTATCTACACTCATAAGTTGGTGGATTAAATATCTCTCATGATGATTATGCTAGACTCTGGTCTATGAGTATAGCAGAGTATCATTAGAAATCGTTTCACTGCGTTTTTTGTTTGTTTGTTTGTTTTTTTTTTTTTGACAGTCATCTTTGCTGCTAGCCTAGGTCTCTGGGCCATCTCACCTCTGGCTCCTGGCCCTCTGGGCAGTGTCAGGCAACGGCTCCCTTTTGTGGTGTGGGTCTCAATTTGGACTAGTCCCTGGTTGGCCTCTTGCACAGTTATTGATGTCAAGTGAACTCTTTGCTCTTGCATAGTTGAATTTAATGAAAAAAATGGTCTAAGGGGTCATACATTAATGTAAACATTATTAGTATTTACTTTGTAGTGTCGAGGCAAATAAAACCATTAATCAGTACCTACTTATCAGGATTTTTTCTGTAAACATTTCTATTTCACATTAAAGTATCTGATAAAGTTCACTATATAGAGTGACATCATAGAAGAAAATTAGGATCCAACACTATTTCTATCTTTCTTTCTTTTCTTTCTTTAAAGAAATGTTTTCAGTATATGGCTCCAGTTCTCCTGGACCTCACTATGTAGATTAGGTTGACCTCAAACTAGTAGAGATCCACCTGTCTCTGCCTCCCAAGTGCTGGAATTCAAGGCGTGCACTACCACACTTGGCTAGGATACAACACTGCTATGTTTACTAACTTATTCATAATAACCTTTGATACTGCATTTCAGAAAATAATAAATATTATTCTTTTTATGAAATATTTATTGTGCTACTTTAAAGCTGTGGTTTCTCTAATCAAAAGGAACACCATAATGCTAACTTAGGAGAGCTTCTTTGACCTCGCCTGTGCCTTCTACTTGCTTCCTATGTGAGGACATTTTTTCCCCAGATACCACCGTTCCAAAACTCTAGTGAGAAAGAATACTGCAACGGAATCAGTCTTCTAGCTCTGCAAAGCAGTGTGACTTCAGTAAACCTCCTGTTAGATGGCACCCTTTATCAGTCTTAAGCACATAGTCTCAATCATTATTTCATATTACACTTAGTTTCCTCCTGTAGCCAGAGAGCTGTATGCATAGCAAATCAATAGAAAATGAAGGATGTAAACAACAGCTTGCTAAATAAATAACATAAAGTGATTCTCCATCGGAGCCTTAGTAATTACTTGGTGGAACAGGCTGCCCCTAATAAAACAATTAATTAATTTTTCAAATGAATTATGCAAGTCAATATTTTCCTTCATTAATGTTTTGTTGAAATCATTAGGTTTTATTAATGAATAACAAAGAAGGAATTGGGCCTTTCTTCTGGCTGATATATATTAATATGCTTAGCTCAAACAAAATGTACTTCCAGTATGTAATGAAATTTGAATCAATCAAGTCAATTTGCTAGTCAAATGTTCTTTTGGAGCCCAACTTCTCCATGGGAATGGCTGTCCACAAAGAACAAGCTGAATATGATCCAGAGACACCATGGCGGTGCCAAGTTCTACATCAATTTTTTTAGTACAGCATCTCTGGTTTTCTCAAGTAGGCAAATAGTCTTCCCAGCAGAACTCTATTATCTGATCTAATTAGCATAAAAACATAACATTCAGCTATGCAAAACTGACCACCATTTACTCAAGTGCCAGTTCTTGAGAAACTGGCAGAGAAAGCCATGCTTACCTTAATCCTGTATAAACCTGAACATAAAAAGTAGTTTCTATGCCAATATCAAGATGTATGGTCATAGATCCTGAGTGTGCCAGACATGGAAACCACACCTACAGAACACTGAGAAAGTGAAAAACAACATAAGTTTATTTTTGAGTTATTTGATATAGTTTAATACAGTATTGGTGCCAAGGGTAGGATTTTTATCTTTTAATGGTTAGACTGAATCCTATCATGTTATGTTTTTAAACTCCTTCATCTACTGATGGACACTTGATTGATTCCATATCTTGGCCACTGGGCATACTGTTGCAGGAAAATACCAGTGCATGGGTCTAGGTGTATAAACAGAGACTGCCTTTTCCTTTTCCATCGAACCAGACTCGAATAATCACACAAAACTGCATTAATTACAACACTGTTGAGGACAATGGTTGAAGTTATTCCTAGCTAGCTCTTACATCTTAAATTAACCCATTTATATTAATCTGTGTGTTGCCACAAGGTTATGATGTTACTTCATTTTCTACATCTCTTTTTTTCCTCAGTGGTTGGCTGGCACTTTTCTCCTTTGGTAGCCACATGGCACCTCCCTAACTCTGTCTTCTTTCTCCCTGCATTCAGTTAAGTTTTCCTGCCTACCTATATTTGGCCCTGCCATAGGCCAAAGCAGCTTCTTTGTATTTACAGCATACAGAAGGGAATCCCACATCATTATGATCATTAATCACATACAACAAACCCATTTAAAACAAAAATAAATATTATAGACAATCATTTTGGGAATTTGTGTGTAGTTTTCTCCAAACTGCTTCATGCTGTTTGTTGGGCAAAGTATTTTTAGGGTTCATGAAGACCTTTCATGAGGTCTTATTCCATCAAACCAAATTAGCCTGGAAGGAATACATAGTTTATCATCTTCTGTAGAAACAAAAGCAGAATCTTTTTTCCAAAGTAACACATCCTTAGACTCAAATTTTGAAGTCAAGATACCTTTAAAGTATAGTGTTGGTTTACCTTAGCAGACTGTACAATAAAATGTCTCTTTGTAGTTATCTCAGTCACAATAAAAAATTCAAAGGAAACACAATAATGTACACAATCCAGACTCTGTGTACATTCCATCCTCATATGACTTATCTTTTTTTTACTCTATTACTTCTTAATATTTACTTTATTATCTTTACTCCTTTAATCTATGACTGTCTGTACTCTTTCTTCCTTCTCTCCTAAGCCCATGTACATTTACCTAACACTGTGACCCATTTAGAGGTCTTTTTTGGGTCTGAATTGGTGTTTATTGCATACATGTAATCCTTTTTTTTTTTTTTTGGACCAGGAATGCTTCTTAAAATGCTAAGCAGCATTTCTAAGACTAACACTATGGCTTTGCCTGTTGGCTCTGCCAGTCCAATATGGTGGAATTATGTTCACTGCCAGCTCTGCAAGCCATGCTCACTGCCCCAGCTTCAGGGATGCAGCAGGTCTATGTTGCCATTAATCAACTTCTAATATTCTGCTCACAAACCCCATTTAAGTACTCTGTAGCAGTATCTCTTGAAAAAGTCAGAGTTGTTCATGTCTCCAGCATAGTTCTTAAAGAAACCGTACCTCTGCTTGCCACCAGCAAACAGCCTATCTGAACAAATATAGCTGCAAAAAAGCTCCAATTGACTCCCATTTTTGTAGGTCTAGAAACCCCACACCCCTGTTTTAAGCTTTTTTAGGTCTTATGTGAATCCATGGCAGATGGTGGGTGACATTTGCAAAATGAGACTGTGTGTTGGTTTCCTGGCCACCCAAACTCATATAATCATGCAAAAGCTGCTGTTAATTATAACACTGCCAATGGTTCAAGCATATTCCTAGCTACCTCTTATGTCTTAAATTAACTTATTTCTATTGCTCTGTATATCACCACGAGGCCGTGGTATTACCTCATTTTCTACATGTTTTGTTTCCTTGACGGTTAACTGGCATATTTCTCCTCTGGCAGCTACATAGCATCTCCCTAACTTTGTCTTCTTTCTCCCTGAATTCAGTTTAGTTTTCCCATTATTTATATTCTACCCTGTCATAGGCCAAAGCAGTTTCTTTGTTAACCAAAGGTAATAAATCATATTCACAGCATATAGAGGGGAATCCCACATCATAGGTGTCTGTCTGATGTAATTTCTTCCATTTATCTATCCGTCTATCAGCAATGCAATAGTGGGGTGGTTGGATTATAGGTAGTTTCGTTTGCAGTTCTTTTGCGTAATCTTTGCCTTGTTCTCTGTGACAACTGAACCAATATACCCAGTTATAGACTATGAGAATTCCTGCTTCCTCATTGTGCATTTGTCATTTCTTTGTCTTCTTGATAACATTGTTTTCTTGATAAACATTGTCATCTTTAACTCTTTGTTAATGATCTCATTATGATTTATATTTTCCTACAGTGTTGATGAAGAGTTGTTTTGCATATTTGCTTAATATTTGTATTTATTTTACTTTTTTCCTCTTTCATATATGTGTGTGAATGTGTGTTTTACATGTGTGTATGAATGTTTGCATATGAGTAGGCACATATGTGCATATGAAGGTCTAAGATTAATATCAGGAGTCATCCTCTACTGCTCTTCTATCTTGTTCAATGGGTCAAAGTCTATCAAATGCAGAGCTTGCACATATGGCTAATCCCACTAGCTGGCTTCTTGCTTTGGGGTTCCCAGCTTTGGCTTGTGAGGTCAGAATTTCAGATAGGTTGCTCTACCCATCTGGCATATGTCTGACTTTTGTTAACTTGAGCTCTAGTCTGCACATCTGTGCTTCAAACATGTAACCACTGTGCTCTTTTTTCCAGGCCCCTGCACATCTTCTTTGGAGAAACGTCTGTTCAGATATTTTGCCTAGTATTTTGTTAGGTTACTTGGTTTTTGATATTATGCTGGCTGAGTGCTTTTCACATCTGGATATTGCCTCCACATTTTGCACAAATGTTCTTGTATTCTATATGGTCAAATCTCTTGACTCTGTTGATGATTTCTTTATTGTCCCCAAATCATTTTACTATTGTATTTTATTTTTAAAATTGCATCTATCTATCTATCTATCTATCTATCTATCTATCTATCTATCTATCTATCCATCTATCTATCATCTATCACCTATCTATCTATCCATCCATCTATTTATTTTGTGTGTGAATGTCTATGTGTGTGTGTGTGTTTGTGTGTGTGTGTTGGTGTACCATGCTGCCCATGTCAACGGTTAGAAAACTTGTAGGGAATTAGTTATTTTATTTTTTATTTTTTTTGTTGTAAAACATATTTTTATTCTAGGAGTCGGGCTGGAAAAATCAGAGCCACTTCCATTGTGGGCGTGAATCCTAGATGTTCTGGTCTCTGGATGCAAGGCAGTTAATACATGGGTTTTCTATGCTCAGACATGTGTCCATTCTTACTTGATGCTCCCTGTGCAAGGTAGCCTTCTGTCACTGTGAAAAATGTTTGAGAAAATCAGCTTTTCCAGTTTTAGAGGATCCAGTCCCTGCATTCAGGTGCTTCTCCCAGCACTCTTCAGCCTGTGACAAAGCAGAATCATTGTGGTAGAGAGAGAATGGTGGGCCTGAGCTACTGATCTCAAGCCAGTTAGGAAGGAGAAAGCGGGGAGTGGGAGGGAGGGAGACAGAGAGAGACAGAGACAGAGAGACATAAAAGAGAAACATATTGGAGAGAGAGAAAAAGAGGGAGGGGGAGGTAGGAAGGAAGGAAGGGAAAGGGAGAAAGGGAGGGAGGGAGGGAGAGAGAGAGATTACCAAATTACTACTAAGGTGGGCAGAAAATACATTCTTCAAGGTATGACCTCATTCCTTCCTCTAATTTCCATCCTTCCACATGTCTACTTTTCTCGGCATCTCCAAATTACCCATTAATATAAAACAACTTGACTAAAACATCAATGAGGCCAGAAACATCATGATCTAACTACTGTACCAAATCTCCAACTTCAAAAACTATTGTATCAAAATGCACTATAGACCAAGATTTTCACACATGACCTTCGTGATGCATTCCACATCCAAACTATAGAACTCTCTGAACACAGGAGATGGTCAGTAAAACTGCTAGTCCTGGGACTTGTTCCTACTCCAGGAATATGAAACATGGATAGACGGGAATCAGTTATTTTATACCACCAAGTGAGTTTTAGGGAGTGACCACAGGTCTTCAGGCTTGATCAAATGGTCCTTCACCCACTGAGTCATCTTGCTGGCCCATGTGCCAAAGCTTCTTACTGTTTCTTTATTCAGTAAGTCCACATGTCTACTTTTGCATTACTGCCTGTACTTTTCAGTCTTATTCTTAAATCTCATTATATGTAAAAGTTTTGTATCAACAGTATCAGTAGCTCCTTGTTCTGTAGGGATGACTGCTGTGCCTGGGACATTTTTCACTTCTCTCTGTTCTTCAATAAGACACTTGAACATTTCTTTTCAGTGTGACATCCTAGTCAGCAGTTTTATAGTCCTGTAGTGACACATCATTAATTTTTAATGATGGAAAACCAAACACAGGATGACAGTGCATCAAAGTCAACACTATACATCTGAAAGAACAATGAATGCTTGGAGGTTCATTTAGGAAAGCTTGAACAGTTTGAGTTTCATTCTGCTTATGTGAAGACATTTAGAATGACAAGCCATCTGGATAGAAAAGTTCTGTGAATTAACCAGATGTGTCCAAACATAGAAATCCGCAGCATCCAAAGGCTGAATTTTTTATATGAAGATAATTAGTTTCTTGCCTGACTGTAAGAGCAGAGGATTATATTACCAATGGAAAGTGACACTCAGGTGAAATTAGCCGTCATTCTCTTCATTGCAAGCTGGAGGTTAAGGGTCCCAGTTTGGAGTGGGTCCTTGGAAGTTAGACACTTTCTGGACTGAATCTTACTTCTCTCTCCTGTTAGATGGATACTTTTGGACAAATTATGAAGCCTCAATGTTCAACTTGTGAATTGCACATGAGAAAGATTTTGATCTTGTCTGTCTCTGGAGCTGATGTGAGACTTAACAGAGGTAATAAATACAGACATTGTCAGATATAAAGTGAGATCAAATAAAACATGAAAATCACATATGCATGTTTTATGTCTCCTACATACCAGTGTTATAATGACAGGCCTGGTTTTATGCTGTATATAATCTAAATTATATAGAAAATAATTGATACATATTTATATTACAAAGTTTTCTTTTTAATATAGATTTGAATTTGAATTTTCTGTGTATATCCTTTAGAGTATCATTAGCTGATTTGTGATGTCTCCTTTGAACAAGATGCTTGGAACAGAAACAATATTCAGGAAAAGGATAGTTGAGAAAACTAGACACTTCTTATTATTAGCATGTTTTAAAACAATGTCAGAATTTTTATTTTGCTTATTATTATTGTAGAATAAAATTTTTCTTCTATAGATGAGTACAATGTGGATCGGAAATTTGCTGACAGCTGCTCAAATAACAGAAGGGAAGAGTAGGATTTGGATTAAATTTTATCTAACTCCCAAGAACCCACTTTAATGTTTGCACTCTACTCATGCCTCATAAAAAAGAAATACTGATTGAAATGTCTCATTAGAATGAGTGATACACATGTAGAATTGCAATAGTTTTCCAACTATTGTTTTTATTCTCCAACTACGTCTAGTTTGGAGATGTCTTAAAATTTTTCTTAGTCTTTTGATGCTGACTAATTTGTGTAATTATATATTGAGGGATTATCCTCTTAAATGACCAAAGGACATCTCCTTTTAAACAAGTTTAAGAAATAGGTAAGTGGGACTATAAAGATATCTCAATGACAAAGCACTTTCTGCTCTTGCAGAGGACTTGGAATCCAAGCACCCATAATGGGTGGCTCACAACCTTAATGTCATTGCCAGTAGATGTCCTCTTCTGATCTCCAATGGGCACCTGCATGTATGTGAAC
>NC_022020.1:10716553-10717623 GCF_000317375.1 Microtus ochrogaster | reverse complement strand
TGATTTAAAAGTTTAATTGATATATGATATTGTGTGTGTAAATACCAGGTTCCTAATACAATAGAAGTTCTAGAGACACAGAGTTTATTCTGCCCCCATTTGTAAACTGACAGAGGTAGATGTAAGTGCAAATTATTATTGGAAAGTGAATGCACTGTAGTGTAGAAATACATCAGATTCAGCAGACCAAATGCTGTACTGGTCCATTGTGCCATGTGGGTTTAGGACAGATACAGCACTATTGATATGTGGACTGTACCTAGAAGAGTGAATCTGCATCATCAGGACTAGGAAGCCATTCCAGAGATACAGGAGATGAGCAGTAAAGACAAACAATGCTGTCCATTTTATGAAGTGCATATAATTCAGTTTGATGAGATGTGGAAGGTCCTAGGGAAACAGGGGTTTTGGAGAGAAATGGCTTTGGATAAATACTCAGGGCACAAATAATGAAAGGCTGTGTAGACCTTACTTCACTGTATGGGCTTGATATAGGAGTTAACATTAACCATTGAAGGGCTGTAAACAGGTGAAAAAATATTCTTATTTTTGGGTAAAAGGAGAAATTGAAGACAGCTGACCAAGTTGTGCAGGTATATCGCTTGCTTTTCTATTGCTTTGGTAAAACACCAAAATCAAGGTAACTTATGAGTATTTATCTATCATGGTGGGGAGTATGACAGTGAGCAGTGGGTCTGGCAGCAGGAGCGGAGAGTCAAGAACTCATGCATCTAAATAAAAACAAGAATCAGGGAGTGAACCAGAGAAGAGCAAGGCTATGGAAGACTCCCTCCAGAGATGCACTTCTGCCAGCAAGCCTGCACATTCTCAGTCATCCCAGGGAGTATCACCAACGAAGACCAAGTGTTCAAATACCTAAGTCTATGGGGGATGCTCTCATTCAGGCCAATGTAGTGGACTGCTGAGGTGAAGTGCAGGTGTGGACATGGCTGAGGTGAATGTTTTCCAGTGATGACTGTGGGGTAAAACATTGTGGGGAATCTTCATGATGGAATCATAGGGTTCAGTCTAGAATAATTAAATCAGAATTTCAGTGGTAAATTCTGATA
>NC_022020.1:10711244-10716453 GCF_000317375.1 Microtus ochrogaster | reverse complement strand
ACACACACTGAAGTTCACTTTAGATATATAAGCATCACCTCAGCCTTTTAAATCAGATCTTATGAGTTTATGACCTAGGTTCTTTGCATAAGCCTGCTATTCCCTGTGTGTGTGTATGTATGTGTGTGATCTGTCTGCCTGTCTGTCTGTCTGTCTGTATAAAATGTATAGAAATCAGAGGATAATTATGATGTCAGTCCTCATGGATTTCCATCTTTTGTTTGAGATGGGGTCTCTCATTGGCTGGAACTTTGACACATGTCCCAGGCTAACTGGTCTATGTGTTGCAAAGGAGAGGGCCACTTGTTTGTCCCAGTTTCTTTATTCATTAACCAATGAAAGCTACACATAAACAGAAGGACCTCCTACACAAGTCCATGAGCTTCTATGATCTTATGGCTGCTTCCAGTCTTAGGCAGAAGGCAGGCAGTATGCCTGGCTTTTACATGGATTCTGGGGACCTAGACTCAGGTCCTCACACTTGCAAGGCAGTAGCTTAGTTACTGAGCTCTTTTGCCAACCCCTCAGCATGTTGTTCTCATCTGCTGCTAGTGAGGCACAGGAAACGTCACCCCACATTCAGAAACATGACATTTCAGAAAAGAACCAAGCAAGAAGACTGCCTTTCCCCTTTGTGCTCCCTGAGACAAGTCAGAAAGTCTAGGAAGGCATGCCTCTACCTTCTCTCTTCCTTTCCTCTGCAAACCCTCATTAGGGCCATCTTGCCCTACAGTACAGGGAAGTAATGTTGCTGAGGGATGAAAAAGAATCTGGAAAAACAGGTCTTTGTTCATCGCTGTGAAATCAAGCCCTCTTGACTCCAGTATGTTTCTGTGAGACTGTCCATTATGGCACGGCGTCACCACATTTGAAGCTGTCACTACTGATGGTTTCTGTATCTTGTAAAATGTGAATTTTAAATGATTTTATACTTTCCTGATGCTGTGGCAGCATCATCTGTAAGCCTTGGGGAAGGCAAAGAGAGAAACATACTCCCGTGGCCTGTTTTGAGAAGCATTACTCTATATGCTCTGTGACTTCATTTCTTCTGCAAAATTGAAGGAGAATCACATCAGCTATGCTAATAAGGGTTATGAATTTGGCTGTAATTATTCCTTGTAGACTCCTGTGTTTGACGATTTGGTCTACTGTTGGTGGTGTGGTTTGGGGAGGTTGTAGACCCCTTTGGGAAGTAGTGAGAGGTACATCTTGGATAGTAGGCCTTGGGTGTTATAGCCTGGCCATCAGAGTGGTCGTTTCTCCTGTTCTTCATGGTCCTTGATGCGTGGTGACACAGTAAGCAGTTTCACAAGTTCCTGCCACCATAAAGTCTCTAACTGCCATGCTTTCTCTTCATAATGACTGTATCTCCTCAAACTAGGAGCCAAAGGAAATCTTCCCTACCACAAGTTTCTTTGTCAGGGATGTAGTGGCAGAGACAAGAAGAGAAACTAATAAAAAGGAGGTACATTATATTTCTCCATTTATATGTCTGAATCTGCCAGCAAACATTTTACCATCAGATACCTTCTTTGCCTATCAGCCTCAAGAGAATTACTTCAGAGTCCCATGAGCACTAATTTCTAAATCTCTTGTGAAGCAGTCGTGGTTCTAATAACTTAAGTCCCCCTCACCAGCTTCAGGTCTGGGAACCAAGAACTGAGGATCTAGCTTCTGATCTACAAACCTTTCAGGAGAAACCATGCCCAAATCTTCAAAACACATGGTCAACTTGAATTGAACAGTATTGCTGCAGGATTTGAAGACACTTTAACAAAATGGATATCACATATCTTCTGGGTAGTGTTATGTTGATTACATGTTGAGACCAGTTATTGACACACTGGTTTAGCCTGGTGAAGGAGACAACATCCAAACTCAAACTTGGGTTTGGATTTTGTCATAACTGATTTAAAAGATACTGGTAGGTGTTAAAAAGAAAGCATCGTATTTTTAATGAGAGCATTTGCTTTCTGTTATCAAAACGTAAGAAAGGAAGGGTACAATTGGTTCTGGAAAACTGAAAGTGTCCTTAGTGAGGACCAGAAGGCTGGGGGTAGGATGGTCAGGAAGGCTCAGTGTGGAGGTGGAACGGAACTGACAGCAGGAACGCTGTGCTTGTTAATTTTTATGTATCCGTGTAAGTGGCCGCAAAGTGCCTACATTCTGTTTCAGTGCAGTTCCTGGTGCAGAGTGTGACTGGAATTTATTTGTTATGCTGAAGCAGATGGTACTCTGTAACGCTTGTGGTCCTCATCCATTCAGCTGAAGCCTAGACAGAAGCAGAGCCCTTCCCAGTGAAGAGGGCCTCTTCCTGCCCAATAGCTCTTAGACTCCAACCCAGATGTGAGCTCTGCTGGGGCCTGGCTAGCTGATCATCACACTGGAACGAAGCCATCCATTCTCTGGCGTTTCCAGCTTGCCAAGTCTGCCACAGACCTGGGGACTTCCTGGCTCCCCTATCACTTGTGAAACAACTTACAATAAATTATATGCCTACAGGATGCTGCAGAGATGAACGAGCAATAAACAACAAGAGCTGCACACAGAGCCCTCTGCATCTGCTGGCTTTTATATCCATAGACGAAATACACCATGGATCAAACATTTTTTATGAAACTTGGTGTTTGTATTGAGTATGTGTCTACTGTATATGCTTTTATAGTTGTCTTTATTCCCTAAACATTACAAGTTCAGTTTACATTATACTGAGGACTGTAAATTATCGAGAGGTGTTCAAAAGCAATAGAAATGTGTACAGGAGATATGCAGCAATTATATTCTTTAATTAAAGGAATGTGAGCACTGATTTTGATACCTGTAAGGGTGTCGAAAACTAATTTAAGAATACAGAGATATTTTCATGCATTTTGTTTTCTTGTGTTTCTTTCTGGGGGGGGGGGGACTCCTAGATACAGGTAGTAATCTGGAACAAGCTGATCAGCACACACTGTCCACATTCACTCTCGTTACAGGCCTAATTCATTACAAATCTCTGAAAGCTCAGGTTTTTTCTTAATATACAGTTTTATGAAATCTTGTAGACTCATTCAGTTGGGTTTAGGATAATACACATCACCACCATTCCTAAGGAGAATTGTGCCACATGCATCTTCTGAAAGCACAAAGTAGCCACAAGGATTCATTGGTCTGACTTATTCTCCATCACAGAGAAAGCTGTATTTTAGAGACACAAAGATAATGTGTAGTGTGTTATTAATCTTTATGTTATCAGTGAGTGCCAAGATTCAACAAGAGAGTAAAACTGATCATCCAAAGATGTGTATGGGGATCTCCGTACCTGTGACTTTTATGTACTGAGCTACTCGGAGCCTTTCAGGCCCAAGTGCATCCCACTCAGTATTTGGCTTTGACAAATGAACACAACTTAGACATTTTTTCTTACTTTCAACATCTTAGCTTCCTTTTAAGATTTCATCTTCATATACTGTCTACATTGTTAAATTGTCTGAAAATGCAAAACAGTCAAGCAGTACACAAATTAAGCCACAAAGTAATCGGGTTTCAAACACTAAATATTCACAGCTCAATTACGTTATTACTGAGATGTTTGTCTGAGCTGTTGCAATCTCTGCATATTTATAGCTACTTCACACTAACCTTTTGAAAATATCCTGATGTGAAAATAAAAAGCCACATTTGTTTTTAGAAGGCAGGTTAAAGTTATGGTTCCAGGTATTTAAAAATGAATAAAAAGTCAATTACCTTCAAATTTTCCAACAGGATGATTTGGTATTGAAAATAGAGAGCTGATTACAAATTGCCTGATTATGTTTTTGTTTCTGAAAAAGGATATTCAAAGAAAATGTGATTCAAGTTACAATCTAAACCGTTCTTTCCATTTCATGTGTTATAGATGGAACCTGTTTCTTAAATTCAGCACTTTCACTGTCTGCTTTAATTTCAGCCAGAAAACCCCAAGAGTCACTGGAGAACTTGGCTCCATTTAACTTTTTTTTAAAAAAAGATTTTATGTATATAGTACTCTATCTGTATATACACCTGCATGCCAGAAGAGGGCATCAGATCCTATTCCGATTAGTTGTGAGCCACCATATTGTTGCTGGGCATTGAACTCAGGTCCTCTGGAAGAGCAGTCAATGCTCTTAACTGTTAGGCCAACTCTCCAATCGCCATTCAATTTTTGAAACTTCATTTTCCTTCAGCAGTGGAGGAGATATAACAGCTTTGAAAAGAAGGGCAGTCTTCCCATGAGAACAATATCATCTTTAATTTTTCAGAAAATGATGCTCTGTCAAACTTCATGTGTGTTTGTTTGTGTGTGTGTGTGTGACTCTGTGTGTGTGCCTCTGTGCATATGTGTCTGTTTATGCCTCTCTGTGTGTGTCTGTATGTGCCTCTCTGTGTATATGTGTCTGTGTGAGCTTCTCTCTGTGTGTGTGTATGTATGCATGCATGTGTGTGTGTGTGTGTGCACAAGTGTGTCTGTGAATGTGTGGGTATGTGTGAGGATGCCCATGGATCTCCCTGAAGCTGAAGCCACAGGCGGCCATGAGTTACCCTCTCAACTGTCTCTCACAACCTGGTTTTTCAGCATGCATTTTCAAACAAGAAACAGTCAAGCCTGAAAATGTCAGTTACTTGGCCTCATGTCTCACAAGAGCTTAGCATCCTTTGCCGATTAGGCCTGTGTGGTCCAGGCTCCATGCTCTGCAATTCTGCATGTCCCTGATTCTCTTACAGCAAGTGCAATGCCTTCACTGTGTGCATTTCTTATTGCAGTGAGAACAAGTCATTATAGAAACAGCCAATAAAAATAACACAGGTTAAAGACTTTATAGAATCGAAGCCTGACTTGGTTTCCACTGACTTAAAATAAATTGCTTCAAGATGCTGCAAGGAAATCTGTGTTTTGTTTCATTTTTGTTCTTGCCATTGTCAGCTTCTATGCTGTCAGAGCCATCTGTTTCTGTGTTCCTTATCTCTCTCTGTCCTAACCCTCTTGTTCTCCTATCCTGAGGACCCTGATTACCTTGGTTCCACGCAGATAATTCACTGAGGTTCCTTGCCTCAGGGCCTTTAATTTCCTCACAACTGTACAGTTCTTTTTGCCATATGTGGTGGGTGCGGATGAGAAACACCCCCATAGGCTCATATGTTTGAGTGCGTGTTTCCAGGGTAGTGGAACTGTTTGCAAATGATTAGGGGGTATGGCCTTGTTGGAGGA
>NC_022020.1:10674623-10711079 GCF_000317375.1 Microtus ochrogaster | reverse complement strand
TCTGTAACAGACCAGGATGTAAAGCTCTCAGCTCCTTCTCCAGTACCATGCCTGTCTGTGTGCACCATGTTCCCAAACATGGCAAAAATGGAGTAACCATCTGAAACTACGGTATGCCCCCAATTAAACACTTTCTTTTATAAATTGCCTTGATATAGTGTCCCTTCCCATCAATAGAACAGTAACTAAGGCACCATGAAAGGTCACAGTTTAAGTCTGAGGGACAAGGTGTAGCATGCTTGGTGGTGGGCAGTCTAGTTATCACATTGCCTACCACATTCATATAGAAATAGTAAAGTATGATTTTTTAGAATGAATCTTGGGTGACTGCTGCTAACTCCAGGCAAGGAAGAATGTATCACATTTATAGAAAGATATGATTCAGTCTACATTCTTTTCAGTAATCATTGCTTGAGTAAACATGGCCATACTACTGAGAATGTGCATGTTGTGTGCGTTCTCCAGGAGGAATGTGGATCCTCGCTGTGAGAGCCTTCTGTAGACACAGATTCCTTCAGGAAAACACAATCCATCTAGTGTATCTCCATTGGTTAACAATCACCAGTCAAGGACATATTTCAAGTCTTGTGAGAATTCTACCATGTCACTTAAAAAAATAAACAACCATAATTCAGAATTCTCGCTCCATAAAAACTATGTATTTATTATCACAGCAAGGCATTCAGAAATACATATTTAATATAAGACAAAGATAGTTTTAGGGGTGCGATGGTGCCTGTAATTACAACAGTTGGTAGGAAGAAACAGGCAGATCTTTATGAGTTCCATGCTAGCCAGGATATAATAAGATCCTGTCTAAAACCAGAGAAGTTTGAAATAGCACCTATTCTTTTTGAGGCATTAAAAATTAATAAAAAAATTTTTGGAGACCTTTAAGGTATTAGAAAGTATTTATGAGGCTGATAAAAGTTATGAATTGGAGGGAGTTTTGTTTTTATTACCAAACCATAAATCATAAATCCAGCATAATACAGCCTTAGAAAGGCACACATTAACGTCTCTGTGAGTTGAGTGTCTAAAATCACAAAGGTTGTTTAACTGTCTTAACTCCCCTGATTTCAATTTTCTAGACTATATTCCTCTCCTACATGGTACCACCCACACAGCAGCGCGAGCATGGCGGTGTTACCTGTGAGGGGCTATGCCTCAGCTTTGTTGCCTCCCCTGCTTTTGTCACTTCCCCCCTTTCCTCTTCTCCCTCCTCCCCCTTTATGATATGGCACATTATGGGGAAAAACACACATAATTGGGATTCCTTTATGTCCTTTGCCCAAGATTAGAATTATGCTAACGTTCTTCACAGATGCTTATGGAAAGGTTCTGCTTTTCCCCCCACTCTCCCTGTAACTGGGGAACAGTATTTTCCCTTCCATGCCTGGCTTTCCTGGTTAGGTTCAATGAGAGGGAGAAAGGGTGTTTTCTCAGCGAGTGTAGTGTGAAACAATGAAGGAAACATTTCCAGAGTGCACACAGGGGAACTGCAGGGAAGAACTGATGGAGTCTTGGGCTTTGAGACTGAGGGTAGACTGACTACAGAGAGTAGCAGGGGAAAGAGACAGGAGAGAAGAGCTTCAGCGCTGAGGGGCAGGGAGTGAGAAGGGCAAGAGGCAGGTCTGCCAGGTGAGTGGCTGGGGGCGAGCTGTAAAAATTCTGTAACTCCGGATAAATCTGTATACTTGTTACCAAATCTATTACCAGAGGCTTCCTGAGTGTGGTTTAGGATCAAGCCATCTGCACTCCTGAGGAGCAAATTTCACATTTTGCTATTGTTATTTTCACTTTTGTGTAATAGGAAATGAAACTACCATCTTTATTTTGTGATGTTGTGTGATAAAGGGCTAAGAAGCATTAAACCCACAAAACTGTATTTCAGAGAACAGATGCTTTCATGGTGGGTCAGGAACATGGTGTGATCTGTCAGTGAACATGTAAGTACTATTGTCAGAGTTTCCTTTCTGAGGCCGACAGGCTGATCCCTTCCTAGGAAGCTGTGGGAGCTGGTAGAAGGAGGCTGCTGAATGGATGCTGGTGGGTGGAAGCTGGTGATGGATGCTGTGGATGTACGCTGGTGGATGGCTGCTGAATTTCTGCATCTTACACTCTTTCCTAAAATGCAGAGTCATCTGGCCTTGCTATTACCTGTATTTTTTCTGAGAAAAAGGATATAAATATTATTTTCAGGAGAAATGAAAATCTTTAATTTGAGCTTTTAGTATTTTAGAATTTGTTCACTTGAACTTTCATTAGACTAGTAGTCTAATATTTTTGTAATTATTTTATTTCTGAAAGTTCATCTTTCCTAGGGATGAGGCATGTGCTTCCATCACGACTGTGACTGTGTAGTGCTCACTTGCTACTCTGCTTGCCTCATCAATAGTCTGAAAATTCATGGAGAACAAGGGCTGAGATTTCAGTATCAATTCTATAAGAGATTTAAAATAAACATAAGAAATTAAAAGCCCCATCTTTTGATATCTCAAATGTTTAAGTTTACAAATAGACTCTATCGTGATTTGAATTGTGACCCCCTATTTATGTTGACTCTCTACTTCCCAGTGTTTTACACTGTGCCTTTATTTGGGACTTAAGGTCACTGGAAGTATAAGCATTTAAGGTGAGATCCTGCTGGACAAGTGTTGTACTCCTGATCCAACATGGCTGGTCTTCTTATACAAAAACGGCTTTAAATAGGCAGCTACCCATAAAGAGAACTTCGTATGACAAGCAAGGCAGACTGGAGTGCTGGTAATGTGTCTCAAGCCAAGGGGTGCCAAAGATTGCCAGCAAGTACCAGAGGCTAGGAAGAGCCAAGGCAGGGTCATCCCTGCATGTGGCCCTGCCTCAGCTTCAGCATCCAGAACTGCATGACTGTGTGCTGTGTTAAGCTTTTCTGTGTGGGACTCATGGAATATTTCCAAGTTAGAAGCCTCAAAAAATCTTGAAGAATGCTAACCTGTAGTTATGATATTAGGCTCTCTTAGAGATGGGTTTGCTGTGCAAGTCTCTACACAAGATTGGTGGCTTATGAATATTATTTTTCCTTCTGTAGATACTGGTTGTGTTTGATTTTTGGCAGTAAGTGGTGGCTGTGATCTCCATACAGCCTTACCACCTTGCAGTACGTTAAGATAAAGCAAGCATTCTGGGAAGACGGTTCAGTTGGTCAGGTGCTAACTGCGCAAGCATGAGGACCTGAGTTTAGATTTCAAGAGACTGTATAAGAAGAATGGGCAAGTTGATCTGAGTTTATGATTTCAGGATGGGGAGGCAGACATGGTTAGATTCTTGGAGCTTACTGACCAAGCAGCCTAATGTACTTGGTAAGTGCTAGGCTAATGATACCTAATCTAAAAAGAACATAGTGAATGCTAACATATTATAACATCTGTGGTTGACTTCTGGATCTCATATGAATGCACAAATGTGCACCTGCACTCCCCCATGTACATACACATGTATGTACATGCATGTATACAGTTCAAAATGTGTCTTCAGTCTTTAAGTTCCCCAAATCTAATGCTAAGATATAGAAATCTTTAATAGGCAGTCATCTGTGGTCCTCTGTGCTCTTGGAACTTGAGTGGGTAGCATGAACCCAGATGTGATATATGCAGTGGCTCAGACATGTAATCTCCATAGTAATCCTGGAAAGTGTATTCTCAGCTCCACACAGAAAACATCCCTCTTATCCTCCAAATTCCTTTGTATTAAACAATTGCTTCCCTCTTTTTTTTTCCTATTCCATAGCAAGGGCCTCAACACGAATCTCATGCATGGTAGGCCACTAGGCTACATGCTTAGCCCACAAGCCATAATGCTATTCTGTGTCCTTTAGTGCTGAATATTGATCATTCTGAGCTCCCTCTGCTTGTTTTTCTGCTTGTTTGTTGTTTGTTATTAACTTCTCTTTGTACCAGCAAGTGGCTTGAAAGAAAACAAAAGTCTTGCTTACTTCGTCTTTGATTCTGGTGAAAAGATAAAATGATATCAGTTCCTAATCTGTAAGTAGATCTCTCTGCATGCTCCTACTTCCTGCCCACAATAGAACCTAGAACCTGGTCAGTTTTCGTTGTTTTCTCTAGGTGTGGGGTCGGGAGGCCTTGTACCCTTCAAGGTGTCCTTAGGGAGACTAGGTGTCTACACTTTCGGTAGTGCAGTGTTACTCTCGCTATTCTGCTAACATTTAAGACAGGTCTATCTAACTGCTTCACTATTTAAGATACGAAACCTGCACTCCCGCTATGCTCTGTCTTACCATACAGCAACACCTATGACAGTCATGTTAATACCTTGATTCACTTGCTGCTCTCTTTAATTCAGGGCTCCTGCTTCTGTCTTCATACAGCGAAGTTGGCTTTCTCTGAGCCTTTAAGTGCAGTCACATCTCTCTCTGATGACAGTCAGGAAATGCTTCTGTTTTAAAGACTCACATAGTTACAGTCAACTTCCCCAGAAAATCCAGGATCATCACCTCACCCCAAGGGCCTCAACTTTAATCGTGTCTGAAAACTCTTTTGGCTGTGTAAGGCAACATATCCACAGATGACAGAAACTAGGCCACGAGTGTCTTAAGGGAGGTATTATTCTGCCTTCCGCACACGTGATGGAAAGGAAGGGGTATCAGTCATATTTCTCGTTGCTATGACAAAGTAGATGACAGAAGAATCTTACAGTAAGGCGGATGTGTTTTGGCTCCTGGTTTAAAAGGACACAGTCCATCAAGGCCAGGAAGGCAAGGCCAAGTTAATGACAAAGCCATGGCTTTCACAGTGTGTGCTTGATCTCACGTGGCTGCATCAACGCAGAGAAAAAAAGGAGTATTGATGCTCAACTGACTCTCTCCTTTTATCTAGGCCCAGAGCAGCCTGTGGGATAGTGCCAACAACTTCAGGGTTGATCTTCCTTCCTTAGCTGATCCTTTCTGGAAACATCTTCACAGACACATCTACACATCTAGATAATGCTTTAGGCATCACTTATTACAATCGAATTCATGATCAAAATTAGCCTCACAGAAGAGATTTTGTTTAGGAAGCTAAACATAGGAATCTGGAAAAGAAATTAAAATATGGAAAGAACAATAAGGCAAACAGAAGAATAACCTTATCTTGAAGGAATGCTGACAGGTAGAATGCCTGGATGGATGTGTAAATGGACGGCTGAAGGGAGAAGCAGCGTGGAAGGCCTGGCAAACAAACCACATGAGGCAGGAGAGCATGTTAAGAAGATGCCATCAATAGGACAAAGGTTTAGATCAGTGTATGTCATACCACATTCCAGTCCTCATGGAATGAGACACTTGTTATTCATGGATGACTCATCTCCCTTTTAAAATGATAATCCTTAAACCAATAAAAAATAAATAAAACGATAATCCTATGGTGGGGCATGCAGATAACTGAGTATCACGGAAGACAGAAGAGTAGAAGGAACCATAACAAAATGACTCAGATATTGCAGTGAGATTATACAGTAAAGGTTGGAGAGAGATTCCAGCTGGGAAAGAACCGAGGAAACCACTAAATTTATGAGAGTTATGAAGATCCAACTATAAAAGACAGCCGTGTAGGAGAAGCAGCAGTCAGTATGGGCAATGCAGTTTGACACAGCTTGCAGCTCAAATGTCTCCTAGACTCCTGTACTAAGTGGCCCTCAGGGTGCTATGTTAACAGATACGTGGAACCTTTAAGAGAGGCAACCTTGTGAGAGGTTTAGGACATTGGGTCATGTCATTGAGCGGGACTGTGGGACCACAGGTGCTTCCTTTGCTTCCTGGCCCCAAGGTGAGTGGTTTTACTCTGCCACATGTTCCTGTCCTGATCTGCTGCCACGTCCCAAACAATGGAATCAAACAGCCTAGGACTTGAACATTTGAAACCATATTAAAATAAAACTTTTCTCTTTGTAAGCATCTTGTGTCTTGGATATTTTGTTACAGAGAAAACTGATGACAGAGCAGGGAGGGAGCATGTTTTTTCAGAAGTCTCAGTGTCAATATGGAGAGGGGTTAGTTGGCTCAAGGGTGGGAGATTACAGTCAGATGCTACACTGAGGACCATTGAGGGCTCCAGCAGCATGCCGGAGGAAGGCAGTGGAGAGGAAGCTCACACATACTCTTCAGAAAGTTTGGAATGGCTTTGGCCAACATGAGGAGAACTGTATTTATGGTCGCTATTTTACATGTGTCTAGGATTTTGATTTTTATGATAGAATACATAGTAAATCGTGGGAAAAGTTCATAGAAAGGTACGTAGCAATATTACAGAGGGAAAATATTGAGCTAATTAATATTAGTATCTTCATTAGCGTGACAATAATGGGTGTTTAACATATAAAATTGAACTCACAGTTTGCTTAAGTGGGATCCAAGATTATTTTCTTACACAAAGACACCCCCACGTGGAGGAAGTAACTTCTAATTATGTTCAGTTTAATTTGAATGCAAATGCGCTCCTGGCATTAGGACCCTGCTGAACCAAACACCTGCTCTCCGAAAAGATTAATCTTTGTGGTGATTTTAGCTTGAAGCAGTTCCTCCTCATAGGCCCTGCTTAAGAAGGTTATTGTTTTTTTTTTTTTTAAACTCTTTTCTCTTTTACTCTTTACACTTTTGGGGGCCTGTCACCCACTTCCCAAAACGTGACCTGGGAAGGGTCTTAGTCTAAATTTTGAATGCCCAGCCAAAGCTTGGATTGTTTCTTGCCATCTTTACTTAACTTAAATTATCCAGACCATGCTTTGCCTCTGGGCTTTTTGGTTCTCTTTCTTCTTACTTCGTGGCTGGCTGGGTGTCTAGGAGGCTGGCCCCTAGCATCCTCCTCTTCTTGTTTTCCCATTTCCCTCTTCCCATATTTTTCTCCCTGTTTATACTCTCTGCCTACCAGTTCTGCCTATTTTTTTTTCCGTCTCACTATTGGTTATTTAGCTCTTTATTAGACCTTCAGGAGTTTTAGACAGACAATCACAGAGTTAAACAAATGCAGCATAAACAAAAGCAACACATCTTTAAATGGTTAAACAAATTCTCCAAAGCATAAACAAATGTAACACGTCTTGAAACAATGTTCTACAACATAAGACCACATCAGAAACTCTCAGGCTTGAAGTTTTAATTCTTCTACAAGTTGAGAAAAAAAAATTAAACACAGCTGGACAGTGGTGACACATGCTTTTAATCCCAGCATGAGGGAGGCAGAGGCAGGTGGGTCTCTGTTGTGGGATAGTTGTATACTGTGTTAAGACTTATTACTATGATTGATGTAACCAAAAGCTGAAAGGCCAACAGATAGACAGGAGGTATAGGTGGGACTTCCAGGCAGGGAGAGAACTCTGGGAAGAAGAAAGAAGGAATCTCCAGCAGACACAGAGAGGAAACAGGAGGTGCAAGATGAAGAAGAGGTAATGTCAGGTAACAGAATGTAGATTAATATAAGTGGGTTAATTTAGGTTATAAGAGCTATTTGGAGACAACCCTAAGATAATGGCCAAACTTTGATAAATAATAATGAATTTACACGTTGTTATTTGTGGGCTGGTGATCTAAGAAAATCCTACAGGTGTTTGAGGCCTGCCTTGTCTCAAAGCGAGTTTCAGGACAGGCAGAACTCTTATAGAGAAACTCTGTCTTGAAAAACAAAACAAAACAGAAATGCAAGCTCCTACCACCAATAGGATGAAGAATGTTTATTGGAAGATTTCAGTTCTAAAGAAAATTGTTTGTCTTTTTGCTAAAAGCTGAGGCTCTGTCCTTGGTGTGCTAATGAAGATGCTCTAGCCTTTTATAGTTACTAAGGAATACATCACATTTGAAAAATTATTCTCATATGAGAAAACTATATCTTCTGTGTTCACATGACATAAACCTTAGTTTGTGAATTAACAACCCTGATATAATTGGATTAAAAGCTTTGACTCAAATGTGTCATCACTTCAATCAACTGAGAATGGCTGTTATCAGAACAAAAAATAGTACTGTTGACTATGTAGCAAACAGAGAACTTTTATAAATTGTCATGGGAGTGCAGATTAATAAAGTACTACGGAGAACAATATGTAGGCTTAAATAACTCCTAAAACTATGTCTACTCTATGATCCAGCTATCCCACATATGGGTAAGTATACGGCTAAAATTCAGCCAGCATTCCATGTTCAGCCCTATGTGTTGAGCACTATTTGCAGCAGCAAAGGCATAGAATTCACCTGCAAGCCAACCAGCAATTACATAGGTAAGGAAACATGGCATATGTACTATATAGATTACAACACGACTATGAAAGAGTGATATTCTGTCGTTTGAAGCAAAATGGAAGGAACTAGTTCACATGTTACTAACTGGAAGAAGTCAGTGGCAGAAAAACAAATTCTGTATGTTCTTTCTCATCTGTGGATATTTAATAAGTTGATGAATTTATGAATCATGAGTAGGGAGACACTTAGGAATGCTAATGGTTTGATTTGACTGTTATATTTAAACGTTTTTAAATTTATTTATTTTATACTCCTAATGCTGTTTCCTTTACCTCCTCTCCTCCAAGTCCCTCCCCCACCTCCCCTCTGCACCCCTCTATTCTCTCCTTCTTCATTTCTACTCGGAAAAGAATAGTCCTCCAACAAATATCAACAAAACATGCATGTCAAGTTTAGTAAGACTAAACACCTCCCCTTGTATTAATGCTGGGCAAGGCAATCCAATAGGAGGAATAGGGTCCAAAATGCCAGCAAAAGAGTCAGAGACAAGCCCTGCTCTAAGTGGTAGGAGTCCCACAAGAAGATCAAGCTCTAAAACTGTCACATGTATGCCGAGGGCATAGGTCAGTCCCATGCAGGCTCCCTGGTTGTTGGATTTTACTGACCCCATTTGAAATATCTCATCCCTTAGCTCATAAATATCTGCAAGAGCTACATATAAGTCAAATATGAATATGTGATCATGCTGTCATTCTTTGCTAAGATAATGGATCAGTAGACTTGTTTACAATGTGATATTTTCTATTAAATCTAATATTTTCAAATAAAAAAAATAAATTTCAACCCTCATTTTTCATTGTATACACCTATAGAACAACTGTCCCTTTTAAAAAATTTAAAATTATCATTATTTAATTTATTTTTATGGATGTTTTGACTTCATATAAGTCTGAGTACTGCATGTATGCCTGGTGCCCATGGAAGTGGTAAGGCAGCAACAGATCCACCGGAACTGGGGTTATGGATGACTGTGAGCCACCATGCAGGTGTTAGATATTAAACCCAGGTTCTCCGAAAGAGCAACCAGTGCTCTTAGCCACTGAGTCAGTTCTCTGTAAAAAGAGACTGCTCATTCCTTGCTGCCCAGAAACTATATTAATTAAAACACCCCTTAGCCTATTAGCTCAGGCTTCTTATTAACTGACTCTTACATCTTAAATTTACACATTTCTATTAATCTGTGTATTGGCATGAGACTGTGGCTTACTGGTAAGGGTCTGGCGTCTGTCTTCTTCAGGAGGTACATTGCATCTCCTTGACTCCGCCTACTCTATATATCTCTGTTCAGATTTCCTGCCTGGCTTTACTCTTCTAAGCCTTTGGCTGAAGCAGCTTTTCTACTAACCAATGGTAATAAAACATAGTTATAGTATACAGAGGGGAATCCCACATCAGTCCTCCAGTCCCTCATTGACCTCATTCTTAACTCTCGGTTAAGACACAAGGGTCAGTCATCTGCTCAATAGTGGGTGGTTTTCTCTTAGTCATTTAAAACACATGGCATTATGCTTCAATTAGAATATGATTCCAAATCTTTTATAATCTGAAGAAATGGATATCAACCTATCCACATTTGAAATCATGTTTGAAAAGAATTTGTTTTCAGGATGTGAGCATTTCCAATTTACACCTCTGAAAATTTCAGTTGTATTTTTTTATGTCATATCATATCATCATTATAAATATTTGTACAGAACTTGTTATGTATTAGCATACATAAATGCATATATATTGTATGTGATGTAATTACACATAGTAAAGGGCATATAGAGACATTAGAATTGGGTAAAGCTTTCTTCAAAACACCTTTGCAGGCTCACATGCAGTCATGAATTTGTTTTCCTCTTTTTCTGGACTCAGTACATTATCTATCAAGCAAAAACTGTAGGAGAAAGGCTCACTTGTTTATCCTGCTGCCCAGTTCCCAGCCGTCTGGCTAGCTTAACCCCAAAATAACCACACAGAAACTGTATTCATTAAATTACTGCTTGACCCATTAGCTCTAGCTTCTTATTGGCTAACTCTTATGTTAATTTAACCCATTTCTATTAGTCTGTGTATTGCCACGTGGCAGTGGCTTACCAGGTGAAATTTCCAGTGTCTGTCTCTGGAAGCTCCGTGGCATTCTTCTCTCTCTCCTCTTTCCTTCTCCCAGCATTCAGTTCTGTCTTCCCTGCCTAAAAGTTCTGCCCTATCAACAGGCCAAGCAGGTTTTTTATTCCTTTATAGTAATTCCAGCACACAGAGGGGACTCCCACTCCTTTTCTGTTTAAATAAAAAAAGAAGGTTTTTAACATTAATATAGAAAAATTACATATAACAAAACAGGTATCATGCAAAAATTACAGTAACAGTATTTTTTTCTACTTTATTTTTTATCATAACTAAGGAAAACTATAACTGTAACTATAAATTCTTCAAATCCATCAAAGACTCCAGAAGGATATATTACCTAAGTAAACAGGAAGTACATTGTAAGCAACTTTTAAAACTTTAGAACTGACAGAGACATCTCACTGCCTGGACAGTCACCCAAAGATCTTCTGTACCATTGGGGCATCCATCTTCAGCCTACAGGCCCATAGGATCCAGCAGCTTTTCCATGAAGCAGGAAATTTTAAAGACTTTCACATTAAAGAACAGTGAAGGCTGCAATAATGAGCCACCACTGCTGCCATTCTGGGCCACTGCTTACACAGTGGGGAAACCTGTGATCAAATAGAAGCCTAGTGTTTGATTGGTCTCAGGTGCTTGACGTTGAGATCTCTGCTTTTCTCCCCACTGTTGTCTTTCCAACTATGACAAGAAGGGATGATTATCAAATTTCCACCTCCTTCATTATGCTGGTGGAGTTAGTCCAGAAATGCGGGAAGCAAGATGGCATGAGGTAGGAGAAAAGGAAAGGAAATGAGTGGCCCTGTGGTCCACAGTTTCATTTAATTAATAGCTAATATTTAGTGATATGTCTCACATAATGGAAATTATTGTAATTTTATGGAATTTTCATAGTCAAAAGATGAGTAATTTTAGATGACTAAGAGCTATTTCTCTTGGTAATGATAATCTGATTGGATTTCAATAATCGTAAGGGGTTTTTACTTTCAGGTTGGGATTATCCGGCCTTATGTATAAACCCAATTACAGATTGATCTGTTTCTTAAGGTTTTTACTAAAAGAAACTTATTTGATGACACGTTATCATTTTCCCAATTATAATAGGCTGTAACACCTATAGGATAGAACTAAAAGATTACTGAGTCTCTCCAGCGGATCCCTGACTCCATTGTACATTAATTGTGCAATATCTTCATGGCCTTCCAAAGCAAGTGAGACTGAGAGATACCAGCAGACCTGACATTCCATCGCCAGCCCCTTCCTTGTTTTGAGACTGCCGTGTCAGAGTGAGCAGAGGCTATTTTCTCCATAGCAAGGGCTCAGCCACTTGTCACTGGCAGTTGGCTCATGGGCAGTTACAGAAGTGATAAGCTTTTTAATGGGAAAGGGGAAGGCTCCAGGCATGTTCTGATTCGAGGTGTTGGGGACAAAAGAGCAGCTGTCAGTGGACTGCTATACCCTGACTCTCATGGCTGGTCATAGCAGAAGTTAGACTCGGAGTTCTATGGTGATAAATTATCTGGCCACTGTTCCTCAGTTTCTCACTGGAGTCTAGAGTTGGGACACCAGCATTCCATTTATCCAGCAGAAACTAAGGGATAAGTCTAGGACTCAAGACATGACATAAAAATATCTGGGATTTTAAAGAAACATTAAGTGCCTAACAGAAAGACAGACTCCAAAGAAACAAAGTAAATGATGTTTAATTTGGTATCCATAAAAGAGAATGTTTTGGGACTGGAGTGCTGGTTCAGCAGTAAAGAGCACTTTCTACTCCTGCAGAGGATCAGGTTCAATTCCCACCACCCACTATGAATCACAGCTCTCTGGAACTCCAGGTCCAAGAGATCCAGCACCTTCCTCTGGTCTCTGCGGATGCCAGAACTGCAAGTGGTACACAGACATAGATGCAGCCAAAACATTGACACGCAGGAAATAATAGTAAATAAATATTCATAAAAATAATGTTATCATCATTTGAAGACAATTTGGGGTTTATTTTTTTTCTGTTGGTTGTAATAACAGATGGCAAATAATTTCAAAAGCACATTTATAACTATCTTTGACAAAACCTTGGAATCAAACCGAATGGGGCTCATGAGGGTATTAGATTGTTTAAATGGGAGATGGAGTAGGGCCTTCCATGACAAGAGCGCACGGTGTATTGGGGGGATCTGTCCGTACAAGCTCTTGGGCTCCATGAGATCCCACAAGGGGGCTTCTATTCACAATCAAGGTAACAGTTAACGTCCACTTGTTGCCTAGGAGAATTTACTTAACATTAGTTAAACTGAAAATCCTGCTTCCACCAGGCATCACTGTAATTTAGATAGTGAAGGAGGTGCCTTCTGGGACACTGCAGATGCATCAGAGTGGCAACGACATATTGTGCAGTTAATTAACCTCACAGAAAGATGAAAGAAAGCTACCCAGCAGCACAGACTTGACTTATGTTTATTTTTGTATTTGTGTTTTTGTCCTCATTTGGTTTTCTTCTCCCCAGCCCACTGCCATATGCTGCTGGGACTCCACTGTAATTATCCTACCCACAGATGAAACACAGAGGGAAACAAGCAAACGGAACCACCAACACCACGATTCAGGGCTCTGCTTTGTAGAACTTGGCTGCATTTATTTGAGCATGGGGCAAAACAGCTTCTTCCACGTGGAAAAAGCTTTTTCTTTAATGCAAATCAGTAGGAGAAGCTAGGACCAATTTTCATCACACATATCTAAAAGAATATTAAAACTTTTGGAGATAAATAAAAAATGCTATACTCACCTAGGCTTTCTTTAGAAATATTTTGTATGTAATATGTAAAACACACAGGCCATGGATCTATCATAATAACAATGAGAAATTTAAGGTTTTAGGCATCAGGCGCTTTTTCAGTTGATTCTGACTTCTTTCCTGCACACAGATATAGGTAGGAACGTGACAGTTAAGGTGGAAAGTTCTGAGTTACATTATTTATCTCAATAGTTGAGGTAATGGTATACCATGTGTATTTGTAGGGATGTCTTCATGTGGGAGGGTCTAACGGAGGAGTTTGTAATTAGTACTAGCTATTCTCTTAGAGAATAGCAAATGGAGATAAATCACCTGTTGATCCTCAGGTCTGGACTTGGGATGACAGAATTTAAGCATTATAGAAGAAAATTTCAGAATCTTAAGTATTATTTCTTTAGTAAGATTGGTTTAAGAAACTCCTGAAAGTGGGATTTAGTGGTTATTATCCAAGAGGCTCGTTTGGCCAGACAGAGGCAGTGCTCTCACACCTCCTGTGCATGTGTGTATACTGTCTTCAGTGAGCCAGGAACAACTGATTATTTAAGAATGTAGAAACAGCTTACAGTGTGAAGTTGAAAGTCAGAAAACCACGGCATTCTTCTGGAATTTTGCCTTTTTTTTTTCATTAACTTGAAATTATTTCTTGTGGGATTCCATCTTCTGTCTCTGAAATTACACTCAGAAATGAAAAGAAAGTATCTAATTTTTAAAGCCTCGATTCATCTATTCTTCTCTGGTGCACGCAACTCTGAAAATGAGGTATGTCTTCAATATCCTTCAAGGAAAGTGATGTGCTGTTTAGCCCTGCAAGGGGCTAACTGCTTTAAGTATAGAAAGAAACTTATATTCTAGTTATTTTTTCCGCTTGATTACCAGAGGGACCTTAGAGATATCAAGGTATATATATGATCAAAACTCTTTTGTGGGAATCTTTGTTCTAAACAAGAAGGCATTTTGAAAGAAAATGTCCAAAATGTCTGTAAAGTCAGAAATAAAGGAGCTAAACTATTTCAGGGCAGATATCAGCTTGAGCTACAGACTAAAAATAAAATAATGATGGGTATCTTGACTTCTCTGAAAGAATAAAGGTGAAAACTGATAGGCGAACATGAACCTGATGAGCAGTCGTGGCCAAAGAACATAAAGATTCCATTCATCCAAACTGAAGAAAGCATGTCTGTGTGATCTGAATTAAAGTAATGGAAATGTAAACTGTGGCTGATGAGCTGAGCAGCGCTAGCACACGCTTTTATCCCAGCACTTGAGAGGCAGAGGCAGGCTCTGTGAGTTCGCGGCCAACCTGTTCTACAGAACAAGTTCTAGGACAGCTAGAAACTTGTCCTAGAGAAATACAGGAAAACCCTGTCCTGAAAAACCAAACCAAACCAAACCAAACTAAACAAAAACAAGCAAAAAAAAAACCCTAACCGTCTCCCCCCAAAAAACCATAACAAAAAAAGAAAAAACAAAAACCCCAAGCCTGATGACCCAGGAGAGGTAGACAGACACAAGAATCCAAGGACTCTAAACCCTGGTACACAAGATTTGGGCTCATCACTGAAAGTATGGAGACTCTCATAAAATAATTTGTATAAATTTTTAGAGACTTGGCATAGACATCAGCAGGATGGCAGAATACAATGTTACAGTGCCTTTCATTAATGTTCCTTCCTTTTTTTCCCTGTGACTAAACAATGAAAACATCTTAAGGGAGGAGGGCTTTGTCTTGACTTATAATTTGAGAGGATACAGTCCATGGTAAGGAAGGCATACCTCAGGGGTGGGAAACAGCTGGTCATGCTGCATCTGGGACGGGGGATACAAAAACTCACATTCGGTTTTCTTTCTTCCTTTTATTGCTAATCCAAGGCTGCATTCCTTACAATGGTACCACCCATAGCTAGGGGTGGGGGCTCCTCCCACTTCAATTGACCTAATCAAGTTAATTCTCATTCGTAACTGGCAACTTGATTAATTGGGATAATCTTTCATAGGTGATGTGGGAGTCTGCTCTGTATGCTGTGAATACCATTGCTTAATAAAGCAACTGGCTTGGCCTATAGCAGAGTAAAAAGAAGGGCAGAGTTAGAGAGAAGCCATGTAGCCCTGCTGGAGACAGACACTGAAATCTTGCTGGTGGCCACGAGCCTTGTGGTAAAATATAAAATAATGGAGATTGGTTAATTCTAGTTGTAAGAGCTAGCCAACAATTCACTTAAGTAATTGGTCAGTGTTTTAAATAATATAGTTTCCACATGATTATTTCTGGGCTAAGTGTCCAGGAACTTACTAGCGGCCTTCTCCTACAACACATAGGCATGCCCCGACGTTTGACTTTGGTGATTTTGTCAAGACGACAGTATTAAGCACTAAACACTGCATGATAGCTTCATTTCTGTTGTTGCGTTAAAAGACTAACCAAAAGCAATTTGGGAAGGAAAGAGTTGATACTGTCTTTATTTCCTGAGGAAAGACAGGATGAAAGCTCAATAAGAAATCCGTAGGTATAAACATAATCATAGATGATGGAGGAACATTGCTTATGGGCTTGCTTCCTCAGCCTACTTTCTCACATAACCCAGGGCAAGCTGCCCAGGAGTGGCCTTGCCCACGGTAGGCTGGACCCTCTCACATCAGTCACTAATGGAGAAAATGCCCTTCAACTTGCCTACATGCTAAGCTGGTGGAAGAATTCCTCACTGAGGTTCCATCTTCCAAGATGACTCTCTAGTTGGTGTCACTAGCACCTATCACTTATACTTGGAGGCCATCGTCAGTCACTGAAGGAAGTCAGGACAGAAACTCAAGGCAGGAATCTGGAGGTAGGCCCTCTTGTTATTCCGCATAGCATACGTCGGGGTAGGAAACTCAGTCACAGCAAAGGAAGTACAGCAGAAACCACGAAGGAATGATGTTTGATCCTTCCTTTAGCGTCATGCTTAGCCACATTTCTTACACAGCTTGTGACCACCTGACCAAGGAACTGGTGTAGCCCACTGAAGTCTGGAACCTTCTTAATCAATTAGCAATCAATTAATTCCCCATAAACAATGACCAGAGTAGATCAGGCAATCTTTAAACTGAGACTCCATTCACAGTCAAAGCTAACTATGGCACCTTGTAAGAAATAACTACTCATTGTACAAAATTGCTTTTACAAGCGCTAAGGATTCTGGGTAATACATTACATCCTCTATAAGAAGCCGAGACTTTAAGTGATGCAGTGAAGGCTGTAGGAATGGCAGTTTCAAATGACTTGATGTTACTGTGTCCACAGGCCCGGGGAGCACAGCATAGAGAGACCGTAGGCTTGGGACAAAGCTGGTGGAGCAAACACTTGACTTTATCCCTTCCTCAACCAGGAAACTTCCCTGTTGGGCTTCAGGTCCTAGAATAACCCTTGGAGACCTAGGCCTTGAAGCTTTAGAGATTTTAGGAATTATTTTCAGCTTATCTCCTAAGTTGGAAATAATGACTGAGTTTGGTGAGACTGTGCATAGGGAAACAAAGCTGATATGAATCAGTATAGACGGAACCTCAAGAGCAGAGTAAATAAACGGGAAGGCTACAGCAACAGTCTAAGAATAAGGAGACAGTACCCAGACAATGGTCCTGCAAACACTAAAGCTAAATGTGGGCATGGAGAAAAACAGATTCTTATGCATTGCTGTTGAGATTGCAGACTGGTGCAGCTTCATGTCTGCATGCTAAATCTGAGTTACCATAAGACCTGCAACCCCACTCTGAGGTTAGTGTTGGCAAGAAATGAAGACACAGTCTCAGAAATTCAGTCCATGACCTGCACAGGTGAACTGTTCGTAAGGGCCAGAGAACGGAAACGACCCAATGCCTCTCAGCTGTTAAATTCCAAAAGGCGACGTGGTGAACCAGTGAAGTTAATTCTGTTCAGTACCGAACGAAGCTTTGATACCTGCTGCAGTAAGGCTGAGTTTTGAGAATCCATCAAATGTTCCTGGAGCCAATGCTACATGATATATGATTCCATTTCTATGTCATGTCCCGAATATTCAAGTTCCTGGAGACAGAAAGCATAGAGCTACTGGGAAGGGTGTTGGAGTAATTGCTAATGAATTTCTTTCTGAGTTTGGGTAATTGGGATGTTTAAAAGATTGGCTTAGATAAAATACAAATTATATCTCCACATAAATTTTTTACCAGTGGTAAAAATGATTATTAAATTTAAATGTTCATAATTTATTCTATGAATATTATTTTTCAATTAAGCTATTTAAGAAGCCATAAAAGAGATAATTCCAAAATGAAATTCTGAACCTAAAATATTTTCAACTATTTGTTTATGAATAGTGATAGAATTTGAGTTAAAAAGTTGATTTAATGCGTGTGAGAAATTTTTTCTATTATAAAACTTGTTTGATGATAGGAATACTTGGAATACAGGAGGAGATCGAAGTGTGTGAGGATGAGATAGAACACTGTAAATAACAAAGAAAAAAAACTGATACCTGCATGTTATCCAATACAGCTCCAAAGCCTACAATACTTACCAGCTGAATCTTGCAGGACAAACCTTTGGCTTTGTGATTCTAGTACTGAGAGCACAGGCTAGGCATCACAAATCATTGACTGAATGAAGCAACAGAGGAGAAGAACTCCAGGCTAAGGAATGGAATTGCATTTTGTCTGGAGTCTAGGTAGACCCTCTATTGACAGTTTCCATCAGGTCGGGAAGGAGGTGGTATGAAATCATGATGGGAGCGGGGAGTGGTGACAATGCACAGATGCGTTGATTTGGGAGTGATTCCACAGGATAAAGTGATTACATCACCAGGAGTAATGGTTCCCAGGAATAGTGTAAAAGGTAAACAGATGATGTGAAGTGAACCCAATTTCATGGTGTAGAAAGAGAAGGAGGAGGAGAACATAAGATAAAGAAGAATTTTAGATATGAGTGTGTGAGAAAAATAGTACATGGAGCTCAGAGACTGATGCAGCCCTTTCCAAGTGAGGCAGTTTTTCCTAATATTAATGCCGTGATTATGAAGTTACGAGTGACCTCTAAGAGAATACTAGTCAAAAGATTTTCACCAACCATTGCTCTATCTAAAGTACTGGGACTTCAAAACTGTTTCTTAAGTAGTTATTGTATATGAAGATTTGAAGACGATCTCAGTCTTCCATCACTCTGTATGATGTTGTGATTTATTTAAACAAACAGAGGTGAGAGGTAGTACATCACTAAAATTAAATTATGAAGTACATTTGTCTTAGTTAGGATTGCTGTGAAGAGGCACCGTGACTATGGCAACTCTTATGAAGGAAAACATTTAATTGGGGAGTTTTCTTTTTCAGAGGTTTAGCCCCCCACTTATCATGAGAAGATATGATGTCATGCAGGCAGACATGGTGCTGGAAAAGAAACTGAGAGTTAATATATCTTCACCTGCAGTCAACAGGAAGTGGTCTGAGACATTGGACAGTATCTTGAGCATAGGAGACCTTCAAGCCTGCCTCCACAGTGGCACACTTCCTCCAACAAAGCCACATGCCCTAATAGTGCAACTCCCTATGAGCTTATGGGGTCTAATTATGTTCAAACAACCACAACATTTTAACAGTTGCTATCAAGAAGGAAAATACATCACTGTTTTCCTTTGGTGCTCAGGATGTCAGAATAAACAGAAAGAAGAAAGGTAAACCCATTCATTCTAAAAACAGATATCTGTCTTAATCTTTGCTATTATTTTATCATTTCCAATAAATGGCTCAATAAAAATGAAATATGATATTTGGCACCATGCTTTGGTTTCCTCCCTGGTGTTCGGCCAGCATCTTGTGGCATGCATGCAATTTAATTCTCTAAAATCAGCTGGCATTAGGTGGAGACCTCGACTGATGACAGCTTATATGCAATACTGAAGCTTCTAGGTTTGCCTTATTTCTAGTAAGTGCTAACAAATCCCTCCAGACCTTAAGGTAGAATTTACCTCAATCTTTTACCATGTTGTCCTCACTGGTCTGGCTCACCAACAACAAACCTGCTCTTTCTCTTACAGCTGAAGTGGCCAGGCAAGTTCAGTTCTGTCAGAGTGTTGAAACTGAACTTACACTCTAATTAGTTGATTTATTGTTTTAGCAGTAGTGAAAACTAGGAGCCATTGCGCTAGTTGAGATTTATATATTTTTACTAACAGTTTCTATGTGGCCCTTTAGCCTTGTTCTTTAAGCTACTTAAATACTATCATGTTCTGTTAGTTTCACCAAGGCTGGATAAGCTTTGATTTTTAAATTACATCATATTTATTTATTTGTGTGTGTGTGTGTGTGTGTGTGTGTGTGTGCATGTGTACCACGACACATGTGTAGAGACCAAAGGACAACTTGCTGGTATCTGTTCTTTCATTCTACTGTGTGGGCCTCAGGGACCAAATTCAGGTAGTGAGGCTTGGGGGCAATTACCTGTACCCACTGAGTTACAATTCATGTAATTCCAGTTTCAGGAGACCCAACACCTTCTTCTGTCCTCTTTGGGCACGTGCACATATTAATACATAATCTGGCTCATGCATATGCACATAAATCTAAAAAGATCATTAATGAAAGGAGGCTGTGTGGTGGCAAGAATACCTGTATTCAAGATATTATCTTTTCTTCCCCTTTCTAATAGTCTTGAAATTATCTTAATCTTGGCAAAAATGGAACAGCATATACTACAGCAAACTTTTTGCATATTATAAAACAACATGCAGATAAAAGACACTGGCACAATAATTTGGCTCGAGTAATATAATCATGATTCAGAGTTAGAAAGCTCAATTTCATTAAATGTATTTTGCGTTAATGAGAAATAGGACATGAATTTTGGTTATAAGCATACCTAGTACCCACTTAAATCAGAAATGACAAACTATAATCTTAAGAAAAGTTTTCTGCTTTTTTTTTTTTCAAAGAAGGGCTTCCAATCTTAGATTTATTCAGAATCACTGACTCTTCTGTGGTTTTCCACATGGTGCGAGCAGTCTCTATCATATGAATATCATCAGGCAATCTAGAAATGATTTAGCTTTCTTTCTGATACAAATGCTGCTCACGCTACACAGGAGGCACTTCGCCATGAAACAGCAAGCATTCGGCCTCAGTGCCTCTGTCAGAAAGTCCTGACTCCATGTGCCAAAGCCATAAGTGTGTCAAATAATCCTTTAATTAGATTACAAAATGCAGTTATTATATGTCAAATATCTATTGATCCCAGAAAGAAAATGGCTTGAGGTTTCTTAAGTCTGAAGCACCAAAATTCATTTGCCATGCAATTAACTCCAAATTACTTCCTTGGGAAATTAATATTAGAGAGAATGTTTATCCATATTAAATGATATAATTGGCATTCTCAAATGAAAAAAGAATGAAAATTAGTGATGAATAGTACTGTTTTTTAATACTCTTTGCTATTGTATGTAGCGTATTGTATGCCTTTTGCTTGCTGTTACCTGTATTTTTTTTTAGCACATATATTCATTTAAGAATCTATGCAGATGGTGAAGGCATCAGTTCCTGAACAGAAATCACCCAGCTAAGGAGTGCTAGGGACAGAACAGCTTTGTGTGGAACAATGAAGACCAGTCCTGGGATATGAAAACTAGGAAAATAAATAGAAGTTGACTAAACCTAGAAGGAAATGGGGGAGAAGACATCCAAATTGTCAAAGAAGTCACAGTTACAGATCTGGACCCAGGATTACAAAACAGTATCACACAAACGTAGGACAGCAGCTTCATAATGGGAGGCTGGGGCTGGGAGTAGATGTTTGGTGGATGAGGTTCAGATGGCAGGTAACAGATGCTGAAGGAGTCAGGATTACACAAAGTATCTTGCTATTTCTCTCCTCCTAGACAATAATCAGTACAGGAGAGTCTCACGTCTCACACTGCTGTGTGAGTGTGTGTGTGTGCGTGCACACATGCAATTGGGGGGTGTCATTCAGTTCTTTAGAGACACTTCTGAGTATCTTCTACTCTAGTTCCTTCAGATTCTCTGAGATTTACCTCCCAACAACCTCAGCTGCCTGCTATAAGCTCCAGGCTATCTTACCTGAGATTCTGGTTTACTGGTGAATGAATCAGTTACCTACAGTCTGCTTATTAGGTTAAATGACTTTTTCAAATAGTTCACAAATCTCGTGGAGGGCTTACATACATTTACCTTCATTATATACAATTCTAAGGACACAGAAAAAGGAAGGTCTATGGTGACATATAGTGAAAGGGACCTGAAACCTCCGCATCTTCTGTGGACACACTGTCCTCCAAGAAACTTGGATTCAGCGGTGTACAAGTTCCCCAAGATCTTTCTTCTGTGGTTTTTATGGAGTTTTCTTTCTTTGTTTTTTTATCAAATAGACACAACTTTTAGTAGCCTGGATATACTAACATGACAATGGCCACTTTCCCCTTTCTCATGGCATTCCTCATTCCAGGATATGTGGCATTTATTATCAAAATAAGAGGGAGAAGGTCTTAACTACCTATAAGTCAAGATGGGCAGAGTTAAAAGTCTAGGCATACAGACAAAATGAAAAATGAGAGTCTGGGGGATGAGTCAGTAGGTGAAGAGCTTGTCTTGTAAGCACTAGAATCATAAGTTTTTTTCCCTAGGAGTCACAAACAAAAATGTTAAAAGCCAGGAGTTGTGGTATGCTTGTAATCTGTAAGTGCTGGACAAAATGAGGTAGGGGGATCCCTGGGAGTCCCTAGCCAGACAACCTGACCTACTACTTTCCTGGCCTATACCAGGCCAAGGAAAGACATTATCCTAAAAGAGAGACAGATATATCTGAATAACAATTCCAGAGGTTCTCCAAGAATCTCCACATACCTAAACACTAATGTGCACTCAAATGAACATGTGCACCAGGGCTAGACAAGATAAATATATTTTGCTCTCTATATTCAAAACACTTAGTTTTCTTGGAAGATTTTTTAAGAATGGAAAATCCAAAAATTCAAAATTTTTGATGCAGTCGATAGATAGTAGATAAAGGCCTGGGTAATTGGCATGAGGAGATCTAGAATGATGGAGCCTAAACCATAGGGAGAGTGTGGAAGAGAGCATATTCTGGACAGTGGTCCTCACATGTTGCTGTGAGTCATCTCTCATAGATCTGACTGGTTTTTCCAGGAGAATAAGTAATTAAATAAACCCCAAGGCAGATTAGCTTCTTAACTAGTCTGGGATGTGTTTCTAATCCTCATGAAATCTGGAAGAACGCATCTGTTGTGGGTTATGGGATATTGTCCTCTGGGCATGATATGGCTATTGCCCTTCTTTGAATGCCCAGCAGGTATGGCTACCCACATAAGATCTGGGCAAGCTTGATCTCGTTAACATTCTGTTGTGAAGAGGGGCAGGTGTAAGAAGACTCTCTTCTTATGGTTGAGTCTGTCAAACATTGTCCATGCTTTTGTGACTAACCTTTCACCTGTGCTCCTGTAAGTCACTCTAATTAAGCTTTACTTGGGTGGAATTGTTCCACTGTCTCCGTCATTGATACACTAACTTGGAACGAATAGACATTTGCTCATCTCCCCAGGAAAGAGCTCACACTATCACATGCATTTTCTTTGAAGGGAAAAATAAAGCTGGGAACGCAAGTGTGGCAAATGGAAACGAAGATAAGGGAGGATACCAGTCATTTAAAGCAGGCTTCTGCACTAACACAGAGGACTCTGCAGCGTTAGTTCAATTTCTGTTGACTGCTAATCACTGCGCATACCTGGAGACCAGCAATGCTGAAAATTAAAAGCTTCAGCGCTGCTGTGAGGGCAGCGATTCATGACAATATTTTGCTTCCATCTCCAGGAGAGTCTCCATTTATCTCCCACGGAGGTAGATAGTCTGAGGTTGACTTCTAAGACAGCCTGCCTCTCCCAACAGATGTCTAATCTTCCCGAGAAGTCAGTGCACAGCTTTTTTAAAAAATGATAGTGTTTATATTTGGGGGTGGAACTTGAATTATGACTTTGTTAGTTCTAGGAGTTTTATTTAAAGCAGAAATTTCTTTTCGTATTTGTGCTTTGTGATCCTATCATTTCATTTCTGGATTAAAGTCTCTAAAATTTAATAAAAATCTGTGACAAGAAGATTTGAGATTTGAATATGAATTTTTATAGTTCTCATTAAAATTATTAACTGAATTCTTATTATAGCTTTACAAAAGTCAAGAGGATTTTTGAAATAAATTTAAGTTTATCGAACAGGATATGAGTGTGCATGCTTGTAATTCCAGTATTTGGGAAACTTAGGTAGCTTTAGGGTTACTTTAAGTTCAAGGCAGCTTCAGACCCTTTTCTCAAATAGGACAACAAAAGAATTAATCTCATATGTTGCATAATAGCATGTACGCATGAGCTAACCCTTATGAAACATATCTGAAGACCAGTACTTGGTGTCATTTTTGTGGCTTATTATTGCATTTATTAAGAACAGGTTCTGGAGCAGGCCTTGTCAGCTTCTGGTTCCACTTGTCTGGGCATGTATTTAACAAAAAATGATAATCTGTGGAGTGTTACGGTAACAGTATTCACTTCATAAGCTGTTCAGAGGATGAGTGTAAAATTTTGACATAGGTTATGAAACATCCCATATTAGCTATCTTATGATCCTACGGAGTAGACATCTTCCTGTCTAAATATCTATGCAATATGTAGCCATACATAAAAAGTATCCATACTGCAATATTATTTTAAAGACAATGTCATTAGAAAAATAAAGGAACAAAAATAGCTAATATTCTTTGTGTCTAGTGTGTGTTATAACTAATTTTACTTAGAAATACCATACTGTCTGATTTAATCCTTGAAATAGTCCCCTACATCTTGTTGTGACTGCACAACAAGAGGGATCAGTAGAGCTCTCTTACTCTCAGCCTTGAAAGTAGAATTTGGATTGGTTTCTCACTTTCTCTTTTATTTTTTAATATTTATTTTTTATTATTTTGATCTTTTGATTGATTGTGTGTGCCTGTGTATGCGTGTGGTGGGGGAAAAGAGAGGAGGGTAGTATACCATGATTTGCATGTAGAAATCAGAGAACAACTTTGTGAACTTGCTTCTCTCTTTCCACCTTCAAATAAGTTCATAGGATTTGAACTCAGGCCTTCAGACTTGAGCCATCAACAGCCTTAGTTTCTTTTCTTAACTGACACTGGAAACATGTATATATTCATGAGGTACACTGAGGTGTTTTGATATAGGATTAAGTCAAGTTGACTAATACATCTGTCATCCTATGTGCTTCCTTTTTTCACCGAAGAAAATAAATGTAGTCTTCTGGTGATTTTCCATCATCTGCAATAATCATCATAAGCTGTAGTAACTATGCTGTAAACAGATTCCCAGAATTCATTCCTCTTGTCTTAGTATACCTGGTGATGTGGGGTGCCCCTCTGTATGCTGGGAATATGTTTTATTACCATTGGTTAATAAAGAAGCTGCTCTGGCCTATGGCAGGGCAGAATATATCTAGGCAGAAAATCCAAGCAGAGATACAGGTGAAGAAGGTTGGGGTTGGAAGAGATGCCAGTAGTTGCGGAGGAGAAGTGTGCCAGAGCCTCACCAGTAAGCCACAGGGCACATGGCGATACACAGATTATTAGGAATGGGTTATCTATTCCAGTTCTGCTCAGCCCCTGAAGACCACTCTCAGGTCTGCTTCAACAAATTCTCTGATTGAATGAAGTCAGAGAGTATCTGTCTTCCTCTGCCTGGCTGATGTCATTGGGCTTAATGTTCTCAGGTTCAACCAGGAGTCAAAAATGCTCATTTGGCATCTGCTCACACATCACAGTCCTGTCTGGAAGTTGCTGTCAATTGTCATGTGATTGTGGTACCAGTGTTTCCATCACTGTGTGAAGGGCAGAGACTTTATAAATCTCGACTAGCCTTTCTTAAATGGGTTAACTTAACACATCTACTTAGCTGAGGAATAACATTTGTTCTTTGTAAACAACATGTTGAAAAGTTTTTAATTAAAAAGCCTTCATAGTCCTTTGATATATGCACAATACTACTTTTTATTTATTTTTATATTTTATTGTGTACGGATGTTTTGCCTACAGGTATATGTGTGTGTACCACATGCATGCCTAATGCCTACTGAGGTCAGAGGAGGGTGTCAGATTCCTGGGAACTGCAGCTCTCAGCAGTTATGAACTCATATGGGTGTTGAGTACCAAACCTGGATCCTCTGCAAGAGCAGCAAGTGCCCTTAAGTGCTGAGTCATCTCTTCTGACTCAGAAAACTAATTTATACCCTTAGTATTTGGCACACTTAATACTCCTCAGTCATAATGTTGACACGGGAGCAAAGATATTCATTTGCTATGGGATTTGAACATACCTGTGTCAGCTTATAAATTCCTCATTTCCCTAGGTGCAGAAACACGAGTGACTCTATGGATTTGGCAGAAGAGGAGTTAATATTAGGACCCCAATATAGTCCATATTTACATGCTGTTGCAGGCAGAATTAGTTGCTTCTCTTTAGTGTCTAATATGATAAAACACCCATTGTTTTGTTTTTATGTAGAAACTGATAATGCTAATACCATTAAAATAATAAATTAATAATAGAATATGATGTTTCTCATATTTTTCCCTTTGATAATGCTAATGCCATTAAAATAATAAATTAATAATAGAATACGACGTTTCTCACGTTTTCCCCATTTTCCTTTTGAAATGCAATAAAAACAAGAAGAATCCAACTAACACAGTTCATAACCATTGTCACGGAATTATAAATATGAAAGCTAAAAAGCATTTGGAGTGAATTTAACTACAAAACATTCATATGGTTTGGGATTAAGGGGCTCAGAAAGTAACATCCCTGGGTTATCCATGGGAGGTATAGATAATGCTATTCAGATGACAGCAATTCTTCATTTGGACAGAGCACAAAAACAAGGTTTAAATGGGGATCCAACGCAGTGGATGTTTTAAAGAGGATTTAGCTGTTAAATTTGGAAGAATGGTAATTCGGTTGTTCTTGTGAGACTACCCTGTCATTGTCTTTTTTCAGGGAGCTTGTTTTTCTTGTATCTGCAGCTCCTAACAGAAGCTATTGTAGGCACCCATTGGAAAACCTGAAAACGTGCTGCATTTAGTATACATGAAAGCTCGAGGTTTAGACTGGTTAGACTTTTTAAAAGTTCAGCATGTGGTGGAATTAAGACCTGGAGCCTGGAGGCACTGCAAAAGTTGCTAAGGAAACACTGTGGGGTACGGTATTATATCCCTAAGAGCAGCTTTTAAAATAAAGATGTATAGAGAATGCTCAGTAGAAAACAGGCAAGATCACGAATTTGTTTGGGGAGGCTTATTTTCAGGTCTGAAAATTAATAATTGAAACTTTGCTGCAAGGGAAAGATTATTCTAACTGTGACTTAAGAATCCAAAGAGAGGTTATATTAAACTAAAGGACCTCAAATGAAACACAGGGTGTGGGTGAGACAATCAGGAGAAAACAGTGACAATAGAATTGAGGCATTAGGTTCTGTCTCAGTTACAATAATGTTGCCTCACTGTGTTGTGCATTTGGACGAAGTTTTTTATTTATTAAACACATTCATTTCGTGTGCTATCTTTCTCTTTTTAAATGAAGACAAAGTCTAGAGTTCTGTTTTGAGGGTCAAGAATTTAGTTTTTTTTATCACCAAAGACTTTTTTATAATGTAAAATTTATGTATATAAGAAATTTGCCTGCATTTATGTCTGTATATTACTTGCCTGCCTTGTGCCTATAGTGAACACAAAAGTGTGCTGGCCCCTCTAGAACTGAAGTTACAGACAGTTGTGAGTTGCTGTGCTTGTGCTGGGTATCCACCCTGGGTCTGTAAGAAGAACGGAGAATTTTAGCATTAAAATGTGAGCAGTTTTATTGCAGATTCTCATTTTAGAAACATACTTCTTTTAAAAGAAATAAACCTTTTGGCAAAAATTGTCTAATGGCTTGAAAATCCTACCATTTGTTCAGAGCAATTTGTAATACAAGGCATGTGATGACTTTTATAAAATTATACAATATTCTTCGACAATTTAATTTAATTTAGCATTGACATGAAGAACTGAGAAATCGCCTGAGTTGATGCATTTATCACAGCACCATCTCATGTCTCTATGGACTCATTTAAGCATCTCATACTGCAAAGCCATACATAGTAGAACCAAACAATCGTGCATTCAAAGCTATAACTAAATGCTGTTTAATGATCATGAATTACTGTGATGCTACAATGTAAACTTATGATTATTATAGCACAATTTTCTGAAATTTCATCAAGGACCCCATGTGTGTCAGCAGTTGATGTTTTTCATTTTTGTCACTGGCAAGTTTATTTAATTTTTATATATTTTTCTTTTTTAACATTATTTCATTTTTTATATTATAATATAATTACATCTCTCTGTTCCTTTCCTCTCTCCAAGCCATCTCATATACTCCTCCTTGTTCTCTTTCAAACTTATGGTCTTTTTTTCATCAAGTGTTAGTGCATCATGTATGTATATTGCATAACATAGATATTCCTAAATATAGGATGCTCAGTCTGTGTACTATTACTTGAATGTATATTTTCAAGGCCAACTTTGGTATTCAATAGCCACTTGGTGTTCTGTTAACCTAGGAAGACTATTTATCATACTTTCAGCACTTCTTATTGCCTAAAGTTCTTTGTGGAGGGTTGAAATCCCATGTCTATTCTCCCATCCGCTTTGGGATGTCTATTGGTTTTGTCCCAATTCAGCTCATTCTTGGACAGCCATGTTGGTGAGACTTTATGGGAAACTTCATCTCACAGCAAACTCCCTCATCCTCTGGTCCTTATAATCTTTTTGCCTCCTCTTCCTCAATGATCCCTGAGCCCTGGGTACGACTGTTGCATTGTAGATGTATCTCTTGGGACTGGAACCATAACTCTACATTTTAATTAAAAAATATGGATATGGGTGCTTTGCCTGTATGTTTGTCTGCATGGCATTTGCTTGCTAGTTTACTATAGATGCAATAAAAGGTGTTGGATTCCTTGGAAGTTTCTAGGCAGTTGTGAGCTGCAATGTGGGTTCTGAGACCTGAATCTGGGTCTTTTGGAAGAGGCTTTATCTAGTGCTTCTAACTGCTAAGTCATAGCTATTGCCTCTGATTTTTTTTCCCCTGAAATAATTTGCCACCATTATATCCTCATTTCTGAGCTGTTTAGTCATCTTTTGCCCTTATTTTATTTGGACCATAGAAGTGCTATTGAGTTTTAAAGTTCTTACTATTGTCTGTGTCCTAGAGCTTTGTCAGAGACGTGGATTGCAAATATTTTCTTTTAGTTCATAACTCATAATTATGGTTCATTCACATGAACTTTCAGAGAACAGAAGTTTACGCTTTGATAAGACCCATTTTTCTCAAATTTTCTTTTTATTGGGAGGGCTTTTGCTGTTAGCATAAGAATTCTTTTTTTTTGAAATTATTTATTTATTAAGGATTTCTGCCTCCTCCCTGCCACCGCCTCCCATTTCCCTCCCCCTCCCCCGATCAAGTCCCTCTCCCTCATCAGCTTGAAGAGCAATCAGGGTTCCCTGACCTGTGGGAAGTCCAAGGACCGCCCACCTCCATCCAGGTTTAGTAAGTTGAGCATCCAAACTGCCTAGGCTCCCCCAAAGCCAGTATGTGCAGTAGGATCAAAAACCCATTGCCATTGTTCTTGAGTTCTCAGTAGTTCTCATTGTCTGCTATGTAATTCTGGTTTTATCCCATGCTTTTTCAGACCCAGGCTAGCTGATCTCCTCGCCATATAATAATCAAAACACAAAATATACAAGTTAAGAATTCTTTTTAGGGCTGGTGAGATGGCTCAGTGGTTAAGAGCACTGACTGCTCCTCCAGAGGACCCGGGTTCAATTCCCAGCATCTACATGGCAGCTTGTAGCTGTCTGTAGCTCCAGTTCAAGAGAATCTGACATCATTACACCAATGTGTATGGAATAAAGTTGTTGGTTTAAAAAAAAAAAAAGAATTCTTTGTAGTCCTTTCACAGATACTGTGTGTTTTTCTTTTTTTGCTTTCTTCATTTTTTAAAGTCAGGGTGTGTGTGTGTGTGTGTGTGTGTGTGTGTGTGTGTGTGTGTGTAGCTCTGGCTGTTCTGGAACTCACTCTGTAGACCAGGGTGGCCTCGAACTCACAGAGATCTGCCTGCCTCCATCTCCCAAGTGCTGGGATTCAAGATGTGCCCCCGCCTTTGTGATTTCCAATGTAGGCAGTCATGTTGTCTGCAAAGGGGACAGATGATTTCTTCATTTCTGATATACCTGCTTTTTACCTTGTAACCTGTTCTGTCACTTAAACATCCAGCACCACATGGATAAACACAGCAGCAGAAGACACGATCGTTTCCCCAGCCCTTAGAGGGAAACAGTTTTCACACTTAACTGTGAGATCAAGTGCAGGTTCTCATTTGCAGAAGGTATTTGCCAAGTTCAGACAGCTCTCCCCTGTTCAAAACCAGCACAATACTGTAATGGTGGATGAGTATTTATCCTTTGGTTTTGCTTTTAAACAGTCTACTTGTTATGAAATTGATAAACAATAAGCTTCACAAAATGGATCATCCAGATTCTTGTCATATGTATTTATATATATGCACATTTCACTGCTCACTCATCCCACCCTGTTTCATTACTATATTCAGGACAACTTTAGTTAACCATAGCTTTCCACCAGGAAACCATTGACCTATCATGGACGATTGTTTACTTTTACTAGAATTTTGTATCAATAAATCATACATTATATAGTTTTTATTTGGATTATTTTATTATCAAGTTTTATCAAGATTCACAAAATCACTTGTGAAATTTGGGATTCATCTATGGAGTTACAAGTACCAATAACTTTTTCTTGTTTGTCAATACTATTCTTTTGATTTGATTCATAAATTTATATACTTATTCACTTGATTATTGACTTTAGTTGTTTAATTTTAATTTCTGAGCATGATAAATGTATGCATGTGCCATCATTATGATATTTATTTTTCTGAAATGTATATAACATTGATTCCTCTTTTTGCTATCAGTTTTCAAGCTTTTTGCCAAAATTTGAGAAGTAAATAATCAGCTTGAACAGATTGCAAACACTATTATATTAATATACCAAAATGCATTAGCTCTTCTTCTGTCAGAGTCTATTCATGTGTCTTCAGTAGTGTTTTCTTCAGTGTTGATTTTAATATTTTTGCTTAATACTAAGGTCCCTACTTTTTAGTGGATAACTTTGTTGTGTTTTCCCCTAGTTGTCTGGCTGATGGCGGGATATCACTGTTGTCATTAGCACTTCTTAAAACATGTGAGAATGAATCTCTGCATATTTTTTTGCACTGTTTAATATGTAGGCTCCTTGGTAGTTGATCCCCAGTGTCTCCAAAACAGCAACAGTAACAGCAGCAGAAGCAGCAACCATGTAAACAACCAAGCTACTTGCATGTGAAGAGGACCCCCGATCCTTCCACTCAGGATAAAAAATAAATTTTATTATTTTATGTTTTTTTCCTTATTATTTTTTTTGTTAATGATAAGGTTATTCCTGTTTAAGAATTTATTTAGCAGTTGTTTGGTTTTATTTTCCCTGGTTCTGCCTTCTCCTAGTGTCAGGAAACTAAAATTCTAAGTGTTTGGTAGGGTCCATCAGTTGGGCAATTCTGCCCTTTTGTGATGGCGTGAATTGGATTTCCACTTTATACTCAAACAGTAAGTAAGAATGCTTCTAAAGAGTCCCCTAACCCCCACTCCCCATTATCAGTATACTTTAATTTTAGGATATCATACCCATATTGAAATTGATGGAATGTTCTATCTCTCAGTGGGAAGCTGACTAAGAGATCAGCATTATTAAATACTGTTTAGAGTGGTAACATATGCACCCGTCTTAATTCCATCCCATCTCCTTTTACTTCTTTATACAACTTACATTCCTTTATAAACAGTCTTGCAAACCCTAATCTGTCAATTTTAACCTTATACGGCCTCTGTTGGTTCCACTGGTGTCATTATTTATTCATTTATAGAACTTTGAAATTCAATTTCAATAAGATTTTTTTGATAAAATTTAATTGAGTACAGTTGGTGGTTGGTAAATAATACATGTGGTCAGTCTTCTGCCTTTTCCAAAGTTCTGAAGATACTTTCATATGTAGAAAAATAACTGCATTTTGGGAAGAAAATGAAGCAGAAATCTGAAGTCATTAAACATTTAGGCTATTTCCATCTTAAGAAAAATTATTTCACAGAAAGATTCTGACTTAAAATTTAAATGGTGTTATATGTTAAAACTTTTAGTATTTTAAATGCAGTAAGTCAACATGTGTGAATTTGAATGCATGCAAGATATGAGTTCTGAGGGGGTCTGCAGCATTCAGATTCCTGTGTGATGGTAACCAAGTGAGGATTGAAGCGAGACAAGCTTCTTGTGAGGATGAACATATACAATACCTAGTCTGTAAGTTGAAGTTCTGTTTTTATGTTATTTTGCTGATTTTATCAATTATAAAATTGCCATTAATGCATTACTCTAAATGTGTTCCTGTAAATATCACTTTTAAAGAAAATATGCTTTGAAGGCTGGGGAGATGGCTTAGTGGGAGTGGTTATGAGCATACACTACACTTTTAGAGGACCTGGGTTTTCCTAGCACCCACATGGAGGCTCACAACTCCATATTGTTATGCCCAAATCCACAAAGTCCCCTAAATGCCAACAAGGACACCGAGTCCCGTATGTAAAAGCAAAGAGCCTTTATTTTATGCAAGTTTGCAAACTCAGTCTCTCTGCATGTCCAATGTATTGGAATAAATGGAGAGTCCCGAGCTCAGATAGAGTTGAATTTTTATAGTAGTAACGGTGAGGATGAGGGCTTTCTGATGTTCAGGACCCCTGATTGGCTGATATATGTCTAGGCATATCCTGGTGAGTGTGTGCTGGCAGGTGAGCCTATCTACAGCAGTTGGAATGTTAGGCATTTCCTTTGGACGGTTTGTTTTTGGGTGGTGCTCAGGTAATTTTAGTTTAGGGTGTTTTCTGCAACTAGGTATTATTCAGGGTAAGCTACTGAGACTCAGACCTCTGTTAAACTTATCGATGGCTGAGTCCTACTCTGGCAGGTATAATGGAAGTTAAGAATTTCCTTTGGGTGATCTGTTCATATTTAGCTTATCATGGCTAGCTCTTACATTTCCGCCTTCACAAACACTGATGACAGGACCCAACCTTGAATCCTCCTTGCCCCTGGTTTTAAGAAGGTATGGTACTACTTAAATTAATAAATCTTGTATCCCATGCCAGGGAGTTCCCCCTTATTTTAGCCTTTCAACCTATTCTGGGCAGGGAGCTTGGGACGACGTGTTTCTTTCCACAACTCCTTCAAGCTGACATTGGGTCGTTGTTATCTGGGCCTAAGCAGGTTGAAAGGCTAGCCAAAGGTAGGAAAAGAATTCATGCAACAATGGGGCACTCATCAGACTTCATTGAAGGGACAGGGAGTGTTCACATCAGCTGAACTGGTCCACATCAGCTTTCAGGAAGTTCAGGGCTCACCACCATTCAGAGCAGTTTATAGTCAGCAACTGATGCTTAGATAGCGTTGGCCAGCTAAGTGGAAGCCTATTGAGATAAGTTTAAACTAGGAAGAGAAATTAAAATTTAGAAAAAGAGCAGATAACTGGTATCTGTAAACAGCAAAAAATAGACTCATACCTTTGATACCTAGCAAAAACTACAAATTTTGGTGAGAAGCATGTATATTTTTCTGCTGTCCAGAGAACCATGTATGGTTTGGACAGAGATGCCTTTGGCCCAATGAGAAACACATTTAAGTTCACATTTAAATGATAACCAGAATAGAGCTAAAATCTCAAGCTCGTGACCCACACAGTAAGTAGTCATTGCTCTATTAGCTTATTAGAACTATATTATGGGGGGGGGAGATATCAGAAACATTTTCCATATCTTAACCTGTATTTATGTCTTAAGTCATTTCTTTTAGACCTTCAAAGCTAATGAACTTTTATATCCTCAGACCTTAAAACATTTTTTAATGAGCTCAAGCTGGCTGTAGCTTTGTGGAAGGATCTGGAAACCTTTTGTTGATAAACTGACATTATAACTGCCCTAACCATCAATACTATCAGAGATCCTAGCAGGATAAATAAAGTATATCTGAGTCAGACCAAATAGTTTCTGAATCTATTAAAAATGACAGGGACCAGAGTCCATATACAGTTAGTCATACCCATGTCTCCATAGCATTGGAGACAGAAATATCCAGAACAGCAGTCTTACTGTCTCAGCCAGGCCCATAAGGGGAATTTTTTCCTATGGAAGAAGGACATGGAAAAGACAGACCTTATTTTGTCTAGACCAATCAATTCTCCAATGTCCTGCTGTTTGTCCACTGTCTGAACTGGGTCCAGCAGGTGTTGTACGGGGACATCTCGTCCAGTGGTCCGCATTGTCGTAATCCAGGTGGAGACCTCATGGTGTCTCAATGTTCTCTGACACCTTGGGTTACTGCTAGGATCTCGGAATCTCTGTCTAATATAATAAGCTTTTTTTAAAATCATTATTTTAAATGCTATGTTCTGTAGATCGCTAAAGTATGAGGGCTGCCTATGTATGTCTGATTAGACAAACTTTGTTTCTCATTACTTGTTTTAAGTTTGACATTGAAAACATATACAGGGGCCTAAATAAGGCTTATTCCTATAATTAATTTATATCAGTACTTTAAGGATGACTGACTAACTTGTATTTCCTAATAGTCTATAGTAAGTTAGAAGCTTTCTCAAGATGAGAACTCCACACTCTGTAATGATCTTGAATTGAAGCTAATAAAGACACTGAATTAGTCATTCCGAGGGTAAACAGAGAACAAGTTTGTATCCAGCAGTAACTGCTGTCACCTGGAAGTCAAGAAAAAAGTCCCAAAGTGAATGGGAACAGGAAGAATCTCGGTATAACATTGCCCTAGGACAAATTGAGACTCCGGTCTACCTTTATGCTGATTTATAGAACCCATCTTGACAGTTGTGTACCAAGTTGCCCTGGGAAAGCTGCTCTGAACCCGAAATTTTTCCTCCTTCACCAGTACCAATGACAGGACTCAATCATGGGTCATGTCTGTCTAGGGGATCAAGGGGGTGATACTGGGACTTCAATATCATCAATTGAACAGTATTGAACCATTTTTGAACAAAAGCCATTAAGTCTGTTGATAAGAAGAAGCAAGATCATTAGGGGCCTGTTAGAGCTGAAACTATGGTTGTTAACCAAGGAGATCAGTTGAACAAGTTTTCATCCAGCTTCTGTGTGAGCATTTTGTTCTCTATCATTAACAAGGCCATTGAATCCCTAATTACCCCAGAGTGATTGACATAGAAACAGCATTCTTTCCCCAGAAGAGAAGGTCCAAACCTCTTAGTATCAATCCAAAAATTTATGGCTCAGTTTATCCAAATAGCTTAAACCCAACAGAGTTAGCAAAGACAAGGAGGCTAAACATACATTTTTAAGCCTGAATAGACCTTGGACAAGGAAATATCGTTTAAACCATTAGTTAATATTTTTAATGCTTTTACCTTTAATATAGTTTTTTATGTTGTAGCGATCCTCCCATTACAGAATTTTTCCCACTGGTATTTTACAACTGCAGTTTTGCCTATGTTGTGAATCTCAATTTAAATATCTGACATGTAGGTGGTCCCAGACTACCCCTGTACAACCTCCAAAAGATTGAGATTCATGTGTGAATGCTCCCACACCATAGCTCCACGGTGTGGGAAAAAGTCATTCAGTTGCTAATACAGGAAGTGTCACTTTAAAGAACGATTTATACTCTACTGGGATATTTTGGGATGAATCCCATTATGGAAGAGAGAAAAGCCATGACTTTACAAGATTTCTACAGAATTGACAAGGACTATTCAAAAGACAGGTGTTCCCAAATCTCTGCAAATCGGATTTCTCACCACCCCCGTCAGTTTGTCTAGTGATCTGTCAGCTGTACTTTTACTTTATAATGCTTGTGGCTTACAGTACGTATACATGGTGCAATATGTTCATACCTACAGGTGATACACCCATACACATAAGATAAAACAAATATTTAAAATATACATGTGTTCACCTCCCCCCAGGAACTGGATATCATATGCCAAAGAAATGTCATATTGGTGTAGTTTAACAGGCAAGAAAAACATTCCTTCAAAATATTGTCAGTATGGAAAGTGAGCTAATCTCCACTGAAATCGAAAGTGCAAGAAAGTTTAAATAGGAGTGTAAATAAGTGGAAAAGACGGCAGATACAAGTGAGACTGGACACTTTGACTCCTGTGTTCGTTTCTTGGCACAACCGTCACTAATGGTCACTTATTCCATAGTGACAGGGAGAAAGGCGCAATGTCTTTCTTGATCCTTATAGTTCAAAGCGATTGTTCTTAGGTCCTTGAGGAAGCATTTCTGAGTTGTAAAGCTGGAGTAAGCTTTACAATTCTATCGGCAGAGAATAATTGATCATGGAAAGTTTTCCAAGATGAATCCTCTAAGAATGTTCTGACAGTCTGGAGTCAAGAAGATGGCTATGTTATATTTGATCATGTAGGGGAGTACTGTGTGACCATACTGGCCAATTGAGAAGATACGTCATATTTAAATTACTTTACCTGTAATATTTTAGAGTCCCGAGTATTTTAAATGAACACATTTTTCTTCTTGTAAAACTTGTTTAAATCTTGTAAAATTAAATTTTTATAGTGTTCAATCTAAACAAAGTCGAAAGGTACACAGATGTTGGATTTTAAATGGAATGATTAAAATTAAATCAGAATATTTTCCTTCCCTCAGTTTCAGTACAGGTATTTTGATTAGAAACATTTATGACCTCACTTTAAAGCTGAATGCTTAGCAGTTATCGACAGCTAAGTGCACTAACCATCCATCTCAACATCCCTGCACACAAACCTTCCTCTTTCTGTTTCTTTTCTCCTTTGCACTCATATAATCTGGTGCTGAGAGTTAGGGGTGAACTTTAAAAGGATTGGATCAGTTATGTTTGCTTGTTAGCTTTCAGAATGACTACTGGGGACTGAGTGACGAATGGATACCATTTGACTGTCAGCCTAATCCATAGTCGGACCTCTTTTTCTGGCTCACGGTCCTCTCAGTACGGGATTAGAATTTAGCAAAGTAGCCATAGCATCAGTGAAGGTGTCCTTT
>NC_022020.1:10650552-10674125 GCF_000317375.1 Microtus ochrogaster | reverse complement strand
GAGAGAGAGAGAGAGAGAGAGAGAGAGAGAGAGAGAGAGAGAGAGAGAGATCCTCTGAGATTAACCAAGGCCTTTGTGTGACCATGAGTTTATGGCTATCTGTGAAGTCTGGTGGGATCAACAGTAGATGCACAGCTAAAGAGACTAGATCTTCCTCTCTGAGAATCCACCACTAGCCAATGGTTCTAAAGTAAAGGTTAGGCTCCCATTGTTCTTTGACTGATTGTTGACAGGGTCAGTCTTGTACAGGTCCAGCATAGGTTACTGTAGTCGTTGTGAATTATCGACTGTAGTTGTTGTATGGAATCTAGAGAAGGTGTTTCAGGGTTAATCATTCTACCGTTAGGCACTTATGAAATTCCCTCGCCTTGTCTTGTTTTGCTAGTGTTGTCTCTAATGGCTATCCCTATGTCTAGCCATCATGTTAGTGTTTTACCTTTGAGACTTAATTTGTACTTAGTTTTGAAGAGCCTTCCCAGGGCAGCATCTACTACCCATATAACCATGAAGAATCGGGAACCATGTTCAATGGTGATTTTACAGTAATGGCCTATTATTGTACTATACAATGACTATGTCCAGGCTTCACTGTTATAACATGTCTTTTTCTTCCAAAATTTCTCTTCTTGTTTCTGAGATTAAAACCTTTGGATATATATTAGAACTATTCTTCTCCTGCCATAATACTCTTTTTATACTTTCTTTGTTGTCAAATCTTTAAGCATCTAGGAAGAATGTTAATAACAAAGGTTGCTTTTACTATTCCTCTAATTGGATTTTGTTTGCTTTTAATTTTTAGTAACTCTTGACTCACTCCTAATCAAGTCTATCCTCTTTCTCTAATTGCTTTTTAGTCCCTGTCTTGATTGATATATTTCCATAAACTCAATAATTAACTTATTGCTTGCTCCAATCAAGTGTTAACATTTGCCTGTATAACTGAAAAATCCAATTAGCCCTATTAAAAATGCTAAGATAGTTTGCTTTTGCAGCATTCAGTTCCTGCACATGCTTCACTGTCCCTTACCAATAGATGATGTGCCAAGAATTAGAAGTTAATTTTGGTGTGTGTGCTTTTGTGAGTGTAAGGCATTCTAAATGCTTCAGGTAGTTTTGTGTGCATCAGATTTAAACTACTTCACAATGTTTTTTTTTTAACCCTTCCTCTCTTAGATTCATCTGTTTTTTGTGGCCTTAAAAACCTTTGCCTCCTTTGTTTCTACTTTGTTTCCATCTCCAAATTGTTGACTATAATATAGAACTAAATTATATTTTAAATCAGTTATTACATTTTAGTGTCAACTATAATTTTTTTAATTATAAGGCTTTGCTTTCATTTTGCCAGAGGAAATCAAATTTCATCCAGTGCTAAAGTCCAAATTTAGACTCAGTTTGTTTTAACATGTGTGCAATTGAGTTTCTTCCTTCTCCTGCACATTGGGGGAATAGACCTTATGATCTGCACAGGACAAAAACATCTTACACTGCTTTCATTTCACTATTGGTGACCGGGAAACCTCTGGTTTTTGTTTGCTGTCCAAAGACGGTTATATACAATATGACATGCAATGAGAAACATGATTAGGAAGTGGACATTTCACATTGTTGATAGTTGCAGAATAGAAACACTAAGCAAACATGCGCTGAGCGGTTGCAGTCAGGTGTTTGTGATCTCCAGTAGTATGGCAATGTGAATATGTGTTATGGAGACAAGAGGAAGGATACAGCTTAATATTCTCAGGGTATTTTGGGCAAGCACTTATCATGTGACCTCATTTGCAATTTTTTTCTATTAACAATAAAATTGGCTTGGACAAGCATATCTAAGTGAATTAACATAATTAATATGATTTCATTAATGCCACCAAAATGTTTACCTGCAAGAAATCTTGATAGACCCAATGCCCAGCAGCACTTGGCCACTGGCAAAATGGAATTGTCTCCATCCTCAACCCATGGCATATTGTTGGCATAATGGATTCAATAAGGTTTCACAGGTGAAATTATTCAGGCAGGTGTCAGGTGTGGGAAAATATAAGACATCTTAGATAAGTGGAAGTGACAACTAATAAATTCTACCTCGTGTGCAATTTGTAGAGAGCCCTAGGCACCATGAGTGATCACAGAGACAGAGGAGAAAAACAAACCATCTTTTTGTCTCTTAGGGGTTTATAGTCATGACAAAGAGAGGTCAGATAGTAGGCCCTTGCAATAAGAAAGCAAGGCATCAAGTAGCCTTTCTGTATTTTGTAATGAATCAACAGAATTAAAGAAATGAGAGTGGAGTTGCCACTAGAACCACAAATGTTCTGAGATTTTTATACGTCTTTTTTTTGTTTTGTTTTGAGGCAGGAGCTTATGTAGCCCAGATTGGCATAGAAGTTGATATGAGGTCAAGGATGTCTTTGAGGTTCTGATCCTTCTGTTCCCATCTCCTTAGTGCATTGTGGGCAAAGGGCACCACATTTGGCTTATAGAGCACAGGGATTCTGGCATGCTACGCAGGTACACTAATGACTGACATATCTCTCCAGCACGAATTGTATATTTTATCCGTCCAAGTAAGAACCGGGCCCACTTTGCTTAGCTTCTGAGATCAGGTGCATTCAGAGTGGTATGGCCATGACAAGAACAAGGTTATGTATTTCTAAAAGGCACAATGAGTATTTCCGTGCATCCCTAGTTTCTGTGAATTATAAGCCCTACTATAACTATATGTATTATAAGTCAGAAACCATTTTTAAATATAAATTACTTAATATATACTACATGACATCATATCACATTAGAGTTATAACAGGAAACAGAATTTGTGTTTTAAATTAAAAAATCACTATTCTTTCTGTGTGTATAGGCATGCATATATACAGTCATGAGCTCATTGCTACATGAGAGGAACATGTTATATTGGAAGAGTTAACCCAATTATGGACTTATGGAATGTCTTTATCCAAAACTAGATCAGTCCTTCAGTGTGGTGACTTGATACATGAGAGGTGTTGTAAATGTGGGTTTTAGGAGGTGCTGCAGGTATAACATGGCACCTTACACTAATGTAAATTTATAAACTAAGTACAATAGATAGGCATAAACTAAATAGTTTTAAAAACATTGTGTGGTAAATACATATAGCACTACCAGTCATTTATTGGCTTTATCAAAAATGAGTTGTTATATGTAATTATATATATAATCACACATTTGTAGGTTTTTTCTATGTCAGCTTTTTCACAGTTAGAGGTGGTACGTTGATCTGTGCATTATGATTAGCTGCAATATTACTATCAGTTTTCAACTTAATTGGAATCTTACATAAAGTCTATCACTGGCTGACATGGATGCATGCATATAGATAGCTATGCCTATTTCTACACAGAGATGCACACAAATATAAAATGCTGAGATCGACAGCAATGCTTTATAATTGCAAAATGGAGACGATGACAAATCAAATTGTTTCTTATCAGAGAATTAAGTGTATATTTTGAATATTGTTTGTGCCTATGTTCTTGTATAGGCAAATTTCATATAAATTTTAATTATGGTAGACAGAGGTAACCGTCAATTCATCATAGTAAACAATCAGCAGAACCATGAACTCAAGCTGATCTATTACAGCAGAGAGTAAGCGGTGTGGCTTGAGGACCATAAGTGAATAAGAGGGGGTGACAGGGTGATCAGAGGGACTGCCTTGTGCCACAGGGAGGTGGTATATTTAATTTAATTGAACTTTTTCCTAACAAGCCTGTGACTCAGCTTCTGAATGATTCACTCAGTGCTATGGTTGAACATGTCTTCCCAAATTTTTATGTGCCCGAAGAGCAAATGCAGACTCTAGTGCAGCAGTGTTGGGGTGTGGAGTCTTTGGGATGTGATTTGGTAATCCATCCTCTGTCCTCATGAATGGATTGCTTCCGTAAGCGATTAATGAGTTAGTGAGCTGTTAGAGGGTGACCTTGTTATAAAAACAAACCCGGTAACTCACTGGCTCTATCTCTTCTGTGATGCTCTCTGTATTTTTTGCGTACAATAAGAAGGCCTTTGTCAACAGCTAACACCATACTATTGAATGAGAAAGATAAATTTCCATACTTTGTAAATTACCCAGTCTATTTTATTATGTTATTCAGTTATAGGAACACATTAAGATGACAGGCCTTTAAGCAGAGACAGGCTCAGACCAGGAGAACAGTACAATGAAAATGTGAAGACACGCGAATGCTGGTCTGTTCTTTAATCTGTGGGGACAAATAAAGTCTTCTCTGCAGAATTTGCCTAATTATTTCCTCCAAGTAAAGAAGAGCAAGGCAGTAAGCAGAACCCCTCCATGACTTCTGCATCAGCTTCTGCCTCAAGGTTCCTGCCCTGTGTGAGTTCTTGTCCTGAATTCATTTAATGATGGACTACAATGTGGAAATGGAAGTCAACTAAATTCCTTCCTTCACAACTCGTTTTGGTTGTGGTGTTTCATTACCAGAATATTAACCCAAAATAAGACAATACCTACTTGTGAACTCTTCAAGTTACAATAATGATAGACTTTGGAATATATGCACACTGTTATTCCACAGTGGTGTAAATATCATGGAAGTAAACAACCACTTTCTTGTTGATTTTGAGTATCACTAGACAACATAAAATCCACACCAGGTACCATTACTAGGGCAAGAACCAATGCCTAATGCCTAGACAGGTCATAGGCTCTAAAGGAGGGCACACCACTAGTATTTTACTAAATGATCATAGTGTTAAACTGACTTCTAAAAACTTAAATTAAATGCCACTCTCAACTTTCATGTGAGAAGCCTTGATTCGCAGAAGACAGTGATTAACACAATGATCTACAACTGACCATGGTGCAGAGAATAGGAAACTGGAGAATTCTCAGCCCTCAATGCAATGTAAATACAGTACACTCCTTTCTTCCAAGGTTCAGGGGTTGTAATGGAAGAGAGGGTGGAAGAGTATAGGAATCGGAGGATGCTGGTGATTACAAAGAATCAAAGTTCACAGAACACAGCAGTGCAGTTGACAAATGAAATCACAGTGAACTTGACAGAATGGACAGCAAGCAAAATACTACCCCTAAACCTGTGCAAGTAAAGGAAACCCACAAATTCAAGAATGGTTAGGTAGCACAAATTGGTCTTGATGGGGTAAACAAGGACACAAAGTTGGGCAGTCGGGAAGGGAGTGGATATTGGAAGAGTTGAGGTGATGGTTAAGAACATTTTAAAAATACTTTTTCCAATGCTCCTTTCTTTGGGATTATCTCCCTCATTTCCAACTAACAAACACACTTCTACATATCTTATGTACCTGAAACATAATTTAGCTAGAACTTATATCTGGCCATCTTCATTGTCATCATATAAGAGAAAGGGTTATCATGTCGTAGTATAATCTAGCTGGAACCTGGATAGAAAGGAGGTTCTAAATACCTGTATAACATTGAGAAGTAGAGGGAAATATGAAAGAATTCTCCTATTTGTAGCAATAGGCTTTAGATGCTTTATATGTGGTATTTAAGAGCAGGAGAGATGACTCAGCCATTAGAGGCTAGGCTCGCAACCAAAAGTATTTATAGTATTTAATTGAATCACAGCTACAGTCGCAGGAGATAAGCAATACAGCTGATATTGGAATCTATGCCAATGGAATATATCTCTGCATAATTCATAAAATACAAATGCATGTCTGCCACCATTTCTGATCGAATATCTTGAATAAAGGTCTTGCTTTTAAATGGAAATATGGTCCTCATGAATACTGTGTTTGACAAAGTCATGCATAAATCTTATGTCTCTACTGTATAAATTTTTCTCTAGTCATTTCTTGGACATTGTTGAGATAATTTTGATCACTTATTAGTGATGTATATTTTAAAAATTTGAACTTTGTCTCAGCAATTTTACAAATTACAGCAAATGTCATGAATGAATGTTCTCATCTTATTTTTTTAAATGTGAATGTTCAACACTTTGGTTGTTGAGGCAGGAGGAACAATATTCAAGGTCATCCTTACCTATATAAGGAGGCAGAGGTTGGCTTAATTTATGTGAAGTCCTATCTCAAAGAACCCAAATAAATAAACAAATAAATAAAATATATTTATTCAGCCTTTTCTCTTCCAAGGAAGAGAAAAACAATTGAAAATTAGAATGCTTTTAGAATATTCAATCAAATCTAACTTTAATTTTTAGCTCACACTCATTTTTATTATCCATAGAAGCGATAAGTTTCAAGTTCCAATGACTAAGTGTCCCATATAGCAAGTTCACATGGAGAGATAAGACTAGTTTTGTCTTCTAGGAGAACCAAAGCAGCAGCCTATTTCTCATCTGGTTCTGTGCTGTGTGGACTCTTGTTTTTATTGCTTTTCAACATGACCCCGAGGTTTCACAAGACGGGTTTAGAAACTCTTGTCATTCTTCATTTCGCAAATGGTCATTTATGCCATTATGCTAATGAATTGAATAAGTTTCACATTGGCCTAGGAGTGGATTTGAGCAAGCTTCTGGGAAACCTCTGCAAATTCACAAAGCTAATGGCTTGACCTCCCAATTCTCCAATGTAAAATCTGCTATAATGATTTTTCAAGCTCTTAGCTCTCCCGCATTAAAAAAAAACCTTCCCATTTACATCTCATGACTTTGACTTGATTCTCTTCATAATCCAATTGTAAATGGATAATCCTCTATCTTCTAAAATGACTCATGTCTGAGTTTGGGTTGCAATATTTCTTTGTGTCAGAGAAGGAAAAATTCCTTAGCAGATGGTCTGAACAAAAACTGAATTTTTGGAATTTGTGATGCCAGAAGCCTATTTCAAAGTGTCAGCTCACATATCTTGGTAAAGATTAGAAGAAGAAACATGACAAATTCATTTAGTGTTTTTTTTTTTTTTTTACTTAAGCAGAAGTTTGGTAAAGTATGTAGGATTGTACATAATACATAAAAGTTTGGCATGTGTGCTTTTAAGAACGGAGGAACAATTGGATTTTGATTTCTTGAACATCATGGAGTTCTGAAGGTTTCCCTTTAAGCCAAAACTCATTTACCGTGCTGCATTTTAAAGCTCTGATCTTAATGCATGGGTGGTTACCCATTCATAGCTAGTCCTTAAATAAACCCAAGGCAGCCTTAAAGACAGTTCTATTATATCTCTGTAGTTCAAAGTAGTGCCAATAGGGGAGTAAAACCCAGCAGAGTGATTCTCCAGTTATGATAAGGTTATGTTTTTACTAAAAGTAAAAAATTAATAGTGTATTTCTCACAAGAGGAATGATAAGGATGCTGGACATATACTTAATTATTTTCCATCCTGTGCTCGTCAAATGAGGTTATGTAGAGGACTATAGTTATATAGAGGACTGAGGAAGCAATATGTTTTGCCTTCTAAATTGGATATATTGTTTTTGAGGGAATTTCATATTAACAATTGACTAAAATCTCCAGGAGCAACTTTGAATATAAAGCTGAACCCACGGTCAAATCATTTCCCAGTGTATTGGGTTCTTTTTCAATCACTATGGCCAGACAGTTGGTAGCAAGCAGGTCAAGGGAAGGACTGCTTTGGGCTCGTAGTTTAAGAGGGTATAATGCACAAGGGAAAAAGGGTGAGACAGAGCTCATGCTAGCAGATGCACACATCTGGACAGACTACGAAGAAGAGAGCACAGAATGCTGGTGTCTTGTGGGCTTCCTCCCTTTTCTCTTATTTAGTCTGGTAGCCCAGACCAAGGCTGGTGCTGGCTACTTTCATGGAACATCTTTCCTCTCTAGTTAAAACTCTCTAAACACCCTCAGACATGCTTGGAGGTATGTCTTCTAGATGATTTCAAATTTTATCAAACCACAATGAAGGTCAACCTTCACAGGCAGCAGAGAGAGACAGAGAGAGAGAGAGTGCACAAAGACTAGCTTCTGGCCTATTGCTTGATTGCTGAAACATAAACAAAATCAAAGATTAAAGAATAATCTGTATAGCACTCTCATCTCACAAACAGCATACAAGCTACTTAGATCCCTTTAAATCTGTAGCGCAGACAATGCGCTGCAAATACTTGTTTAGACAGGATAAATGCACAAACTCCTCCAGGTTGCATCTCATGCTACTGATAGTTTGAATATAGCCAGTGTTTGGGGAACATTTACAATATGTTTCCCAAGAACAGCATTCACATCTCTCCTTAATTGCATCTCTGAGAAGTGGGCTTCTGAAAGTGATATTTACAGTGAGAATAATTTGACTGGAAGACATGGGAAACAAAAGAGGCAAACAAGCATGATCAGCATTTGCTCTGATAACTGTTTAATGGGATTTAAATGAAGTCAGTGAAGAGTAAGGAGAATTATGAATTGTAATACTTTACTAGTATTCATGCCTGGCAGTTATTACTCTACTGTTACTTTTTTCAGTTGGTTTTTGGTTCAAACAAAATTTTAAATATTTTTTTTTTGAATTGCAATGGCTGAAATATCTGTAGATTTCTCTTCTGAGGTAATAGACACTTGTTTGCCATGGAAACTTTTTTTACAAGTGAGATTCTCTACCTCCTACAAAATGTTTTCTTTTCTTTCTTTTTTGTTGTTTTAAAGGGAAGGAGGGTTTTATATAGGGGTCACTATCCAGCTTGGGCTGACTACCGGCAGTTTTTCATCCTCTTTTCTCGGTGTTGTATCCTGGCATTACAGGGTTTCCCATCACCCCCTCCAGCACTCATCAGCACACTGACTCTGTAGCACAGCACTGTGGAATCAAGGACTTTAGGAGGTGAGAAAGGTTTCACACTCATCTACCAGCACACTTACTGACTCTAATTGAAGCTTGTTTATCTAGTAAGTTTAAATCAATGTAACAAATAGAATCACAGACAGCATGGTCAAGCAGACCATTTTTTTTTCACTTTCCCGTCTTCAGTCAAGCTAAAAAAAAAATTATACCTTAATGACATCAGGGTCTACTTATTCAGATAAAACCAAATGGATTGTTGAAAGAGTCTAGTAAATTTTGTTTGGCTTTAGCGCTAACACAAGTATCCCTGAGAGGAGAAATTCCATGAAATCTCTCCTGACTTTACAAAATGTTTTAACTATATAAGGGTAATGTGAAAAGATTAATGAAATGATTTAATTTCAGGAAATGTAAACTAGTAAGCCATTAATGACCGGTGTCCTTTCTAGATTCTGTCAGAATTGAGCTGGCTATGTTTACAGCTAATTTTTTTGCTCTCACTGGGGAAAATAAATGGTCTTTTGAGCAGAGGGCTCCCCTCCCCCCTCTCTCTTTCTCTCTGTCCTGGAGGGAGTGTGTGCCGGTGTTTTACCTGCTAAAGCTCTAGCATCATGCCTCATTTCTACTGAGTTTCCTGCTCTCCAAAGGAGTCATTTGTGAGGCAGATGTGAGGAGTGAAGTCAGCCCATTGGAACCATCCTCCTGTGTCATTGGGGGTGACGTGGCATAGCGCCAGGGGTCATTTCACTGGGGGAAGCTTCTCTGAGCCCTCTCAAGGACAGACACTTGAGGAGATCACTTTATAGACTTGCCCATGTGTGTGGAAGTAAGACTTGGACTCATGCTGTGACCCCCTCCCTTCCCCGTGCATTGCTATTCATTGCAATACTTCATGCATTTTATGAGTTCAGTCTCAAATTAGCTTCTTCTTTATAAATGTTCTAATTGCTCAAGGCTTCAGTGGCTTCACTTATCTGAAACAGAAAGCAGAATGGAATAGCTGTGTGTTTCAGGAGTATGCACATTTGAAAACTGCTATATGACTTATTTACTCCTACAATCAATTTGCTTTTCCATTTATTGTGACACTTGGCTGGAGACCATTACATGAGCCGACACAAGGCTTTATAAATCATTCCTATAGTACCAAACCAGAAGTTTCTCCTCTTCCTCCCCTCTCCCTCAATGTGCACACACTCACGCTCTCTCAAAGAGTTTCCACGTAGAAAGAGCACATAAGTGGCTACCTGGGAAAACACGGCTGTTGAACAGAACTGTATTTAGATCATGAACTTTTCATGTGAAACCTTTGCTTCAATGTTTCTTTTGGTTAATTTATCTTAAAATGTAGTTTTTAGTCTCTAAGTTACTATGACTTCTTTGATTCCAGGTAAGGAGTGAGCTGAGACTCATGTCCTTGCCTAAAATACAAGCTAGGAAGGCATGCGGAAGAAAGCTCGTCTCTCCCAAGGCAGACAGAAGGTGGTGCTGTTGATTCGGAATGATATGCAGCCCCACACTTTTTCTTTTTCTTTTTTCTTTTTCCCTATTAAACTCCTGATCAGGTTGTTATCATCACAATCATTCTTTACTAAAGAGAAGGAAAAAATGTATAGTAGCTGGAATGTATTCTGGCATTTGACTTCAGTTATTGCATTGCTTAAAAAAAGTGATCTGAAGAATGTTCCATCGGTGTTAGTCCTCTATTTTATGCAAATCTAAGAAAGTGTGCACTAAACACAGCTTTTAATATTTATACATGCTGTCTCCCTCCATGAAGGGAGGCCTAATATTATTTGCAATGACTGCAAAACATCCAGGCGTCTGCATCATTCACTGGTTAAAGGAGTAAAGCAAGACATTTAAAATCCAATGCAATATTGTTCTGAATGAATATCAACGCTCCACGGACACAGAAAGTTGAAAAGGCACTAAGTTGTTCCAGGAATAATGGCTCACATTTCACAATATTTAAGCTAGCTCAGATGCCAGGAAAGGAGTGTACCTTCCCTGCACATGCAAACACTGCGATCACTACGGAGTGTGCTGCCTCTGAAGGTGATAGCATGGCCCCAAAGAAGTTGGTGCACTGAAGCCTTCAGTGACATCATGGAAATAAATTGCTTTGAAGAGCATTCTTGAAGTTTAAAAGGAAGGGCTGGGACCATAAATGACATCTATAGAGAACAAGGTTGAGAAAAATCTCGACAAGAAGAGGACAGGAGAGATTAGGAGAGGGGAGAGCAGGGAAAGGAAGAGAAGCGGAGGGAAGAAGAGGGAGAAGTGAAATTAGAGGCCCAAGAATTTTATTTGTGGCCAGGCAATCTGATTTCTTTGTAGAATTTCCTTAGTGAATGTGAATCACAAATTTTATCTCATGACTCACTGATTCTTGAGTGAGTTTAGAAGTTGTTAAAGCTCATTTTAATCATTAACGTGATACAATCTAGAATTACCCACCTGGAAAGAGGGTCTTAATGAGGGGTGTCTACATCAGGTTGATCTGTGGGTGTGTCTGTGGCAGTTGCACCCATTTTGAGCAGTACCATCACCAAGGTCTGGTTCTAGACTGTAGAAGAGTAGAGAGGAAACCGAGCACATCAGGTCGCAGTGTATTCTTGCATCTCTGCTCTTGGCTGTGCATACTGTTTCAAGTGTCATCCTTGTTTCCCCACAGTGATGGACTTGTCATGTCCTGGAATTGTGAGATAAAACAAACCTTTTCGCTTCTAAGATGATTTTTTTGTCAGGCTATTTTATCACAGTGGCAGAAAAGAAGATAATCAGAGGCTTCATGGAAAATGTAACAGCCTTTAAGGAAGAGCCACTGTTTGACACTCACCAAATTGCTGGATACAGGGAGAGCGATGTGCTTAAGGTTATCCATGACCATACACTTTCTACAAGATAAGTTCACATTATCACATTCCTTTCAGTACCACGAAGTCTTGAAGAAGATGCTTTGGTTTCATTTCTACTTTGTTAATAATAAGAGGTAATATTGTAACAAAAATGCAAGTGTCAAGTTTCGAGGGGCGAGGCATACCTCTATTCCCAACATTTGGGCTGTGGAGCTGAGAGGATCAGGAATTCTCAGTTATTTGCATGAGTCCAATGTTACTGGGGGCTGTGTGAAATCTTGTCTCAAAATATAAATAATAAACAAAATTTAAAGGAAATATTCAGATTGAGAAGTAGTATGATAGTTTCCAACACAAATGCACATCCCACTAGAAATGAACGGAATTTTAAAATAGTGAAATGTCTTCATCATTTTTTCTTTCAATTTATATGTATTATCTTTTCAAACATCTGCTAAGTTGTAGGAAACATTTGGTAGATACAACATGTCTTGAGAAGTGAAATTGCCAAGTCTCTTGGTCTAGAAACACTGTTAAAAATTACTGAAACATTAAAAGGAATCACAGACCAAAGAAACTGGAGGACCTTGGCATGAGAATAACACTCTGAAACTAGAACTGGGCCTAGCATGGGAAGATTCTGAAGATGACAAATGCCAGGACTGTGTTCCATTCTTAAACACCGTTTACAACTGACAGCCACAACAGATAATTAAGCAGAAGTTTTCAACTTGAGTCTAGATGAAGAATTTAATTATAGAACTGTTTAAAAGAGTTATTACTATATGTGTCTTGCTTTCATTTCCTCATAGGCCATAATGTCTTCCCAATTAAATATATATTTCATTACTTGCCTATCAAATATTATAGACTCTATCTACTAATAGTCAAATAAAACAATTTCTAAATTTCCTGTAGGAAAATACAATGTTTCCTTTTTAATGTTTTCAATAATGCTCCAAAATTCCGAAGCAATGATTGGAGGAAATGTTCTACTGGATTTAAGCTTTCAACAGAATAAAGGAATTCATGTATGAACATCACACATCGTTATGACTTTGGGCACCAGGCAACACTGAGGTGTTTTTCTATTCACAACTAATTAACAATCTGACTTGAGAATAGATCTTTTTCTCATTTCAGTTTTAGAAATGATAATATAATTCAGGAGACACTGAAAAACAATAAGACTCTGAATTTTAGATTAATATTTTAATGGTAATGCTGTGGTACAGTCCTCTTATTTTTAAATCAAAAGCTCTTCATTTTTTTCTCTAAAATAATAAAATAGAGGATGTATGATTAATATGTGCTACATGTGATATATATGTACGAATTGCTCGCAGGAGCTGCATATTAACCATGTGGTTTTTCTTTACTTGAAAGGGAAGAGAGTGTGCATGACCCGCCAGTCGATCTGAAGGCAGCAATTTCCCTTGATGACTCTCTCATCCTTTTGCTTTAGCACAGCAAAGTACTTTTGTCCTTTATTCGCCGCTAATGCTTATGATAAAAAATTAAATTACTGTTCATCCTTTCAATATGTTTTCCTCAGAGAGTCTCTGCAGAAGAACAAACGTTTAAAAGTGGATGTGGGAGCCTTAGGTTTGTACACAGCCTTGCTTTATTATTCATTGCAATGTATTTTTAATGTTAGAGAAAGAAAAATAAAATGTATGTTAATTTCCAGGGTGCGGCTGGCAGTGACGAAAGGCTGTGGTGAATTCTGAGGCTGGGGATAAGTACTTCACAATATAACAAGACGGACTTCCTCTTCCAGATTTGAGGGGTTTTGTCTGTATAGAAAGGAAGCTTGCAAGGTCTTAAGACATCATTCCTAACTAGGTAATGTGTCTTAGTCTTCACATGTCTTCTTAAGGAAGAGGTTATAGAATCGAGATTATGAAAAAACAGGAACAAGAAAAAACAAAAGAGGGCATGCAGAAATGGGTAAGCAGTTAAAACTTTGGCCGGCAAAAATGAGGATCAAAGTTCAGATTCCCAGAACATAAATGAAAAATTTGTAGAATCCTACAACTATAATTCCAATACTGCTACAGCAAAGTAGAAGGAGGAGAGAGGAGAATCTCCAAGACGTTGTGAGTCAGGTACCCTGGCATATATGTCAGGAACAAGAGACTCTGCTTCAAGAATTGATGTTCAAAGTTGCTCTTTTACCTCCACATGCACACTTATATGACTCATAAACACATATACACAACACATATCACATACAATACACACATCACACTACATGCTACATGCGTACACACATACAAATGGCTCATGAACACAAATACACAGCACACACAACACATATAACATACATCACAATACACATATGATTTGTATACACACATATACATCACACACATGCAATCACATTACACATACTCACACATCACACACATAAACACACACATATATCACAATGCTCATCATACACATTACACACATCACACACAACTCACATACAAATATCACACGCAAACACATCACATACACAAGCATATATTTTACATACACTACACATACATATCACACACACTTCACATATCATGCGTATGCATCACATATATTATACATGCTTCACAACATCATGTGCAGGCATTATGCACACATCACATACACATCTTACACACATATCACACACATTCACACATGTATACATCAAACAAATAAATAAAATGCACAAATACATACACATATCACACACACATATATAGACACATACACAAACATATAGATGCACACATACATACCCTCACATAAAGGTTCACATACATACATTGCACACACATCACTCACATCACACATGTATAAACACACATACTGACATACACAAACACCTATATGAACACATACACATATACTTATACACATGCACACACACACTAACACACATGTACTCACACATACATGCACACACATAGCTCCTAAATTCACATTAAAAAAAAGAAGGAGGATAGCAGGGAAGTTCCAGATGCCAGCATCATGTCTGAAATTTTTCTGAATCTACATTGCGTCATTTGTTCTCATATCTAATTAATTTTACATTCCTTAACAAAACTGACAGTTGTGCCGTTCATAAACTTGCCTGTTATTTCTCTAAATACATAAAATAATGTAAATGAGTGTTCTTCTCACTTTTAAAACATGATCCTATCTCCAAGGTCATATCCAATCTGTCACTATTAGAAACAGTTATTCTGAACTTGGAAGGGCTAGTTTTAAAAGACAAAAAAAAAAAAAGAAACCCCACATTTTTTCTGTAGATATTTATTGTTATTGGTTATCTGCCACACATCAAGTAGTAATTTGTATATGATGGGGGGCTTCCTAGTTTCTTTGGACGTATTGAGAGTGACAGCAAGTATGAAATCACATAGTTAGTACAGTGCATGGCTTAGCATTTTGTTTTTTTAAAACATTTATGGAGGGCCAGTGAGATGGTCCAGCCTGTAAAGCACATGCTGCTAAGCAGGGCAAAATGAGTTTGGTCACCAGAACCTACTGTTGAAAGGAAAGAGCCAGCATCTGTACACAGTATACATGGATATACCATCCATATCCATGCCCACATGCCCACACATTCAAAATAAGCAATGTGATAATAATTTAAAAATTTTTATGTCCTAATCCTTGAGCCAAACCCACATGCTTTTCTCCATACTTGAATGTGATTGTAGATCATCTCATTTTTTACTCAATTATTATGTTAGGATGACTGTTCTTCTCAGGCACAATGTTGTACAAATGAAGGTCTTTACTTTTTACATGAAATATTATTTTACTTCATGACTAATAAAAATTTCACTTTCAAAGTACGACTTCACTGAATTTACTCTAGACATGTCCTGATTTCATTTTATTCATTTTGTAATTGATATCACCATGGCAAGTCTGTATCAAGGTGAACTAGGAGTGTGTTATGGAAGAGAGAGTGTTATTCCAACAATATGAACCATAGGAGAGAGACATGACATTCACAGATGTTAATACCCTTGACTGAATGTGTTTATTTAAAATTAATGTGCTGAAACATGCCTTAAGTGTGATCACTAAGGGGCTGAGTGTTTGGATGGTTATTAAGTCACAGATCCCTCCCCTTCACTGAGAAAAACCAAATGTGTGTGTTCCCTACCGTAAGAACACAGTATGTTGCTACTGCCTTTGGTTTTCCCCCAGAGGTAGAAGGAAAGTATCTATTGTTGAGGACACCATGCACTTCAAAAACAAGGAGCAGAGATTCCTGATCTGGAACTGACCAGAATGCTGCCACCCCAAGGACTAGCTCTTGTAGTACCAGAAGGTGCCATGCAATCTTCCAAATGAGGGAGACAACCAACAGTCCTATTCAGCTATGATGCCTATGAGACACATCAATTATCAGCAGGCATGATAACCCTTAGGGTGTAGTAGTGGCACCCATACCCATACCAACAACCCTCTAATTGGCCTTTGGACCTGCTCAACAAAAGGGAAACCATGCCCGGGACTTCAAACCTAGTCAGCTATTCCATACTAGTGAAGTTGTGATTATTGGAGAGAACCTCAACCACTAACTTACTAGCCAGCAATATCCCTAACAACACTCTCAACATTTGTTCTTAACCCAGAGACAAGTGTGGTCCTCACCCCTCACTGAAGAAACTTCTCTTTGCATTAGATAGAGACCTACAGAAAACCACAACGAGTCAAAATGCAGAGTTGAGAAGCCCAGTTCCAATGGATGCATCCACAACACATTCTCACGCCTAAGGCTTAGGGAACATTGTGCAAGAGAGTGTGGAAAGATTGTAAGAGCCAGAGGTTCATGGAGTTTGCTGTGAAATCATGTGTCCTAGTAATGTCAAAAGCTACACCAATAAGATTTAATAGACAGGATTGCACAAATGTGAGCTGAATAGAATGAAATTAATGGATAAGACAAAGTGGATGAGTAAAAGTCTAAGAGACCTCAGCCCGACGTAGAACTCCAGGCAACTAATAAATGCTGATAGTAGGAGAAATTGTCTTCCAAAATGAGAACACACCATTTGGCTATCCAAAATCAAATGGTCAGTTCTGAGAACACATATGCAGCTAACCTTATACGGATTGAACAGGTTATATTAAGAATTATCTAAAGGTATACACACATATACACACACAGTGTGTTATAATAAGTTAATATAAAATACAAAATACAAAATAAAGAAGTCATGCCTTGATATTACAAAACAAGGAACCCTCAAAGATGCCAATGATTCTTCTGTTGCTAACTGTTGGCCATGACCCTACCCTTAAGAGTAGTGTGCTGCCCTAGTGATAGCACAAGTGGGTACCAATTGAAGACAAGATGAAATCTCAAAATAGTTTTGATTTTCATTTCCCTGATGGCTAAGAATGTTGAACATTTCTTTGTTTCTCATCCAGTTGAGTTTCCTCTTTTGAGAATTCTCTGTTTAGATCTGTACCCCATTTTAAAATTAGGTTGTCTGGTTTTATAATGTCCCACTTTTTGAATTCTTTATACATTTTGTGTATTAACCCTCTAATGGATGTGTAAATAGCAAAAAATCTTTTCCTGTTCTGTAAGCTATCACTGTTTCTAAATGATGATTTTTTTTGCCATGCAGAAGCTTCTCAGTTTCATGAGGGTCCATTTATTAATTGATGATCTTAGTGCCTGTACTTTTGATGCTCTGTTCTGAAAGTTGTCTCCTGTACTAATGAGTTCAAGGATCTTCCCACATTCTCATCTATAAGGTTTGGTCCCTCTGGTTTTATGTTCAGATCTTTGCTACATTTGGAGTAATTTGAGGTCAGGAATGATGATACTTTCTAAAATTCTTTTACTTTTTAGAATTGTTTTAGCTATCGTGTGTGTGTTTGTGTGTGTGTATGTGTGTGTATGTGTGTGTGTTTGTGTATGTGTGTGTGTGTGTGTGTATGTGTGTGCATGTGTGTGTGTTTCTATATGAAGCTGAAATTATCCTTTCCGGATCTATGAAGAATTGTGCTGGAATTTTGATGGCAATTTCACTGAATCTGTAGATTGCTCTTGGTCTGATGACTAGTATTTTTGCTCTGTTAATCCTACCAATCCATGAGCATGGGAGGATCTTTCAAACTTCTGTTATCTTCTCCAATTTCTTTCTTCAATGTCTTAACATTTTTTGATTACACACATCTTTCATTTGCTGGGTTAGAGTTACTCCAAGATTTATTTATATTATTTGAGATTATTATGAAAGGTGTTATTTCCTAATTTCTTTCTTAGTTTGTTTATGATTTGTATATAGGAGGGCTATTGATTTTTGTGAGTTATTTTTATATCCAGTTTCTTTGATGAAGGTATTTATTAGCTAGAAGAATTCCCCTGTGAATATTTTAGGGCCACTTATGTGTACTATCATACCATCTGCAAATAAAGATACTTTGAGGTCTTCCTTTTCATTTTGCATTCTTTTGATCTTTTTCAGTTGTTTTATTGCCCTAGCTAAGACTTCAAGTACCAAAATTGAATGTATAAGGAGAGAGTAGACAACCTTGTCTTGTTTCTGATTCTAGTGGAATTGCTTTGACTTCCCTCTGTTTAAGTTGATATTGGCTAGGGTCTTCCTGTCATCTACCTTATTATATTGAGCTGTGTTCCTTGCATCTCTTATCTTTCCAGGACCTTAATCATGAAGGGGTAGTGGATTTTCTCAAAAGACTTTCCAGTGTCTCATTTATTCCTTGTGTTTTCTTGGGTGTGGTTAACCTCTTAGATTTGAATTTTCCTTCTATCACGATCTGTAGGGCTACTTTAGGAGATACACTGCTTAAATTTCATTTTATTTTGGAATGCCTTATTATCTTTATCTATCATTATTGAAATTTTTGTTGAGTATGGTATTCTGAAATGGTATCTGTGGTTTCTCAAAGTCAGTAGAACAAATGTTCAGACTTTTCTGGCTTTTAGAATCTCCATTGAGATGTCATCTGCTGTTCTAATGGATCTGCTTTTACATGTTACTTGGTCTATTCTACTTGTAACTTTTAAAATTCTTTCTTTGTTCTGTATATATGTTTTAATTATTACCTGGTGAAAGCATTTTTTTCTTGTCTTATTTCATTTTCTGTATGCTGCTTTTACCTTGATAGGTATCTCCTTCTTTAGTTAGGAGATATTACTTCTATGATCTTGTTGAAAGTATTTTCTGTGCTTTTTGACCTGTATCACTTTTTCTTGTATTTTTATTATTTTTAGATTTGGCATTTTCATAGTGTTCCAGATAATTTGTACTAGGATTTCTTTTTATTTGATTGAGCTATTCATTTTTTTCTATTGTGTCTTTAGGGCCTGAGATTCTCTCTCTCACCTCTTATATTCTGTTGGTGAGCCTTTCCTCTGAATTTGCTGTTCAAGTTTCTAAAATTTATTTTCATAATTCCCTCACTTTGGGTTTTTCTATTGACTCTATTTCCACCATTGGATCTTAACTATTTTATTCATTTCCTTAGATGTTTATGATTTCAATTGGGGATTTATTCTTTAAGGACATCTGTCATATTCATAAAGACTGTTTAATGGTCTTTTTCTTCTGGTACAGTTATGCCACAATACTCAAGGCTTTCTGTAGTGGGGTTTCTGGACTCTAGCGGAGACATACGATTGTGATTTTCTGCTGGTGTCTAGGCATCTACGTTTGGGACTATTGTAATCCTAGATACTGAAATCTTGTCTTTTCTTGGTTAATTGGGTGTTTTCTTCCCTGTTATCTCTCACCCTCTCTGATTCTTAGGAGGTGTGGTACCAGTGTGTTGCCTCGAGAGGAATTCTTCTGGTATCCTGCTAGGTGTGGGACACTATATTTTTAGTATATTTTTAGGTATTAAAAGATGACACTTAGGAAAGGAGATGGGATAGGAGGGGATGGGCTGAGGGAGTTCTTAGGAGGGAGTAAAATAGTGTATTCCACCAGGAAAATATTAGTACCCTGGGAATGGGGGCAGAAAGTGAAAAGAGCCCACAAAATGTGGTGAGCTACATAGCACGGGACTACACCGAGGCATTGGATATAAAGGACAGGAGGGAGAGTGAAAATCTGAAACTCCACTGCTTTGCTGGCTTACTTGCTTCTCAGGCAGTGTTGGCGGGCGGGTTTCCAGGAAACTCCTGCTGGTATTGAGGAAGGTGGGGGAGATGGTCTGTGTAACCTGTTGAACATGGGTATGGAGATGAAGGGGTGTCGCAGCAGGCAGTCTGCTCCAGACCTGGAGATGATACTGGGGGAGTGAAGAAGAGGAAGTTGCTGCATTTGGAAGAGAGGAGGGAGAGGTGAAGATCTCCAGTTGGTCTACCTGCTCCCCTGGCCAGAGTGTGAAGCTTTCAGAAACAGTCACATTCTCCTTGGTAGCCATTTCAGGTCCTATGTGAGCAGAAATACCGTGGCATAATGAACTGACACCTGAATTTTCTTTCTTTTCCAGGAAAAACAATACAATATGAAAACAAATATAACTTTCTTTTTGGTCTATGAAAGTCATATATTTTATGGCAATAAAACATTCCTTGACGACTTTCAGCAGAATTTTCTGGAAGTGAACTCTCATTTTTACATTGTCAACAAGCCCCATGTATACACTTTCTGCCTTTCCTCTTTAATAATAGGATTTGCATTATCATTTGGGATCATCTCAGTGAAGAGACAGACATACTCTGTTTCTTAAGTATCTGTTGACCCTTTAATGACTATCTTGTACAGAATAACTGGTATATCTGGATATCACTTGGAAATTGCATCTGCCCAAACTATAGTCAGAGGAATTCAAAGACAGAACTTGATGTTAGATGTCAGGTCCAAATTCTTCCCAGAGTGTCTTGTCCTTTGATGCAACAAAGGAAACACTCATAAACAATAAGACAACACACAAGGAGACAAGGGATTCACACCAGAAATAAGCACCCAAACTCATCCTTCTTGCTACAGAGAAATTAAATGGCACCTGCTCATTGTCCATGTACATGTAAACCCAGTACTAAGCCCTTTGAAGGCACCTGCTTCAACTGCTACACTTGGGACAGTAAATTTTACCCTCAAGTTTCAAAGAGGAAAAGTAACTAGTTCACAGCTAGGATGGCAAGAAACTTGCCTTGGATCTTAGGGGTATCATTATTTATTTGTTGCTTTGCTGACCACCCATCCAATGCAAACAATACTTTTTGTCTAAGACTTTGTACTACATGTTACTTCTTTATCATATGCTGTGGGACAATGGTCTTATACCCTGTAAATTTTTTTTAGTTGTATTCATTTAATAAAATGCTGATTGGCCAATAGCCAGGCAGGAAGTATAGGCAGGGAGACCAGAATATGAAAATTCTAGGAAGAGGAAAGGCTCAGTCTGCAGTTGCCACCCAGATGCAGAGCAAGCAGGATGAGAATGCCTCACTGATAAGAGGTACCAAGCTATGTGGTTAACATAGATAAGAATTATGGGTTAATTTAATATATAAGAGTTAGTTAATATGAAGCCTGAGCTAATAGGCCAACTAGTTTATAATTAGTGTAGCCCTCTATGTGTTTCTTTGGGACTGAATATCTGTGGGACCAGGTGGGACAGAAACCTCTGTCAACAATCATAGTCAATGGCAAAGTATAGTGGCAAGGGCTTAAACTGGTCAAATGTGCATTTTCTATTTTATTTTATTTTCTCATACAACCTTATTCTAGATATGATTAATTTAAAAGTACAGACATGTTAGCCAAATTTATGGTTCAGCTCTTTATTTTCCTTGTCTGTAATCTATAAGAAGCTATCTTTTCATTTAAATGTTAATTATGTTCACACATGTGGCTAAAAATACTAAGCAAAACAGAAATTTTAACATCATTGCTTCTTGCTTGTCTCACTCTCCAGAGGCAAATACTTTTAACCATAGCTATTTTTTAACTTACATTGTTCATATTAAAATAATTAGTTATACTATCTTTTATTTTGTTTTTTAACTTAAAAATTCTAAACTATACTTTATTTTTTTTAATTTGGGTGTATATGTGTGTGTGTTTATGTGCTCCATCATGGCACACATATGGAAATCACAGGACAGCTTTATGGAGTCAGGTCTCTCCAACCATGTGGGCTTTGGCATCAAACTCAGGCCATTAGACTTGGTGGCAAGTACCTTTTTCCTCTGAGTCATTTTGCAAGCCTTGAATTTTAGCCTTAGGTTCACATCTTGTTTATCCTCTTTTTAATCTGGATTTTGGAAATTCCAGTAATGTCTGCTGAGTACTCCTTAGTTATTTGTCATAAAAATGAGGAAATATAGAATAGCTAAGTATCCTTGAAAGCATTGCAGATTGCATGGAAAGGTATCCTGGCTGTCAGGAGCCAAGAAATACCACGAAGTCACCTTAAGTGTGGCAGTTTACAGCCCTGCTCCAGGGAAAGGTTTCTCCAAAGCAAGTGTAACAACTCTGCTCCAGCAAGGAAAGGTTTTCCCAGTGAATTTGCTCTGATCAGGTCCAACAAAGTTTTATGGCTCTGCTCCACTGGCAAAAGTTTCCCCAGTAAAAATGTTACAGTTCTTCTCCAGCGAGAAAGTTGGTACAGTTGGTCTTTCCCCCAGGGAATATATCACACCATACAACAAACCTCACTCAAGAGATTTATTGGAAAGGAGGAATCCAGGAGGATAGCTTCCTCAGGTGAGAAGCAGCAGCAAGCTTTTGAACAGGGTATGGATCTTATATAGGATTTCTTGGGGGAAGGTGAGGCAGAGTTTTCTAGGGTGGCTTGGAATTGGTGGATTTTTGTGATCTGATTCTGAGGTAAGTTTAGGGATTGGTGAAATTTCAGTTCCTGGTCCTGGGGTCAGATCGGAGTCAGGGTGTTTTTCCTTGGCCCAGGGCTCAGATGTTGTCAGGGGCAGGTTATTTTTTCCTTGGTCCTTGTTATCCTAAAGTTCTTAGTCTACAATTTACATTTTAAAAACATAAACATTAATGTTTGCATATCATATATAAAGACACACTTGTGTCATGAACATTCATGGTTCTGCTGCTAGCATCTGCCTTCTGTAGACTGACCTCTCTTCCTTTCACAATGGCGTTTTCAAGAGAATCTGACTGAACAGGTTGAGAAGTAGCTATGTGTGTCTCACACCCATGGAACTAATGCTGATTAATTGATCTTTGACTGTGGTTAGTTCTAGAATGCATGCCTATCACAACCTATTCCTTAAACATACACAGTACAAGCCTAGGCCTTTTGGTTTACTTAGTTGATGGACAGACACTTAAGACGTTCTTTGGTTCTAGGATAGGCCTAACAGGATGTGGTTCCCAGTTGTGAGAAGGGGTCTTGCTAGGATGTGTTGCTAGGGCAAGTGGAATAGACTGAATCAGAAATGGCAAAGTGAGCACTGTCTAGAGAAAGAGGTCAAATCCCTAGTCAATTGTGTTCAAAGCCTGCAGGTTCTCCTGTTGTGGGAGCAATTCTTTTCTTACTAAGCAAAGCTGAGCTTAGTTTTCTGTTCTCTAGGACCAAAAGAGTCCTCTACAGTTGTGACATACTCACTATAACAGCAAAGTCTTTGATATGCTATTTTTTGACAGCTTAAATCAATACCACTCTCTCCAGCTTACTCTTGGAGGCTTCTGACTACTATGCCTTAGAAAATACTGAAGAAGATAGAAAAGACATCATGTGCTCTGTCTTAGGGAAATCAACAACTTCCGTATTCCTTTTCTTTGAACATATTCCCTGGGAACTCTGAGACACTGGGGATTTTTTTTTCTATTTATAAAATTTATTTATTTATTAAAGATTTCCGTCTCTTCTCTGCCACCACCCCCCATTTCCCTCCCCCTCTCCCAATCAAGTCCCCCTCCCTCCTCAGCCCGAAGAGCAATCAGGGTTCCCTGACCTGTGGGAAGTCCAAGGAACCCCCACCTCCATCCAGGTCTAGTAAGTTGAGCATCAAAACTGCCTAGGTTCTTA
>NC_022020.1:10640207-10650371 GCF_000317375.1 Microtus ochrogaster | reverse complement strand
TCCTACAGAAAGCCAATTTTTTTTTTTTTTTCCAGAACATATGCTGAGATTAATGGGAAAGCTCATACATAAACTGGCCTGATTGGGGATGCCTGAGTGACCTCGTTGTGGGAGTCGTGCCCCTGGCCTTTACTTGGATCTCTGGTTCTTGCGATCTGTGGAATGAATTTAGGTGAATCATGGAGCATTCTGTAGAAGACAAGCAGCATTTCTTGTAGAATAGTGAGGCACTCTCAAGCTGCAAGAGTGAGGAATGCCCAAAGCACTTTTGCACAGAGTTTCAGATAGACCATCTACTATTTCTGAAGTCTCTGGAGCATCTTTCTTATTTGCCAGAAATCCTCTTGTTGGTAGAGGGCACTACAGCTTCACCACTTCGGGTAGTTCAAAAAGTTGTGCGTCCACCCAGCACCTGAAATATGGTTCAGATCCCATTCTTTTGACTCGATCAAGTGCAATATGTATTTGGACACATTAAAAAAAATAAGAAGAAATAAAATCAATAAACATCCATAAATTACCAAGAAAAATTACCCTTCCATAATAGGACTCAACAAAGCCTATACCTCCTTGCTACCTATACTTCCTTCCCTTTGATATGATCTGTAGCTATCTTCTTATGTCATATTTTAGTTGTGATGGCTCCTTCATATTTTAAGAATCACTGTTTTTCACCTGCAAAATTAACATGTTATAAGGGACATAGGGTGAGGTCCATTGTTGTTATAAGGAGGAAGTCTTTCTGCAACAGCCTTGAAAATGGTTTGTATGGAATGAGATTCTTGGCACCATCATACATGTCATGAACTGAAATTTCATCCACGGAGCGATGACTAAACCTTTGACTCATACTCTTATTACAAATACTAATAAAGTCTTTATTTTAATCTTCTGTGTTTTAGGTTGGCATATATTGTCAGGAGGTGTTGAAAGGGGAAAAAAATCTTTCCCAGTAGTATAGCAACAAATGAATTGAAGTGGTTTTCATATGAGAAGTGAAAACGGGTGTTCTTAATTCAAGGTGTGATCTGTAGCTCAGGAGTGCTTTTCCATCATTGCAATTTTAATCAAAGGACCTAACTTGTCAGGTCCAGATTTTTGGAATTAGTAAGGAATGTTCTGAGGAGTACACATGTTAGACATGCATATATATATATATATATATATATATATATATATATATATATATATATGTGTGTGTGTGTGTGTGTGTGTGTGTGTGTGTACTTGATAGCATGCCATAAATCACAAAATACCTGTACAAAGTCTAAAGCATTATGATGATCATTTTCACACATATACAGTTTATGTTGTGAAGACATTAGCAAAAGGGATTCTAACCTTGAACAACACCATTTATATATTTTGTGTGGAAATATATATATCTTGCAAAATGATATTTGTGTTGGAAAACAGTTTTCAATTATCACTAAAATGCCAATTGTAAAAGAAGAAATGGTTTATTTATAGTAGTAAAAAGATGATCATTCTAATATGGAAAACCCTGGGGGTCAAAAGTGAGGCTCACCACTTGTATGTATCTTAGAAGACATAAGTTCAAATTCTTGTTCTGGTACCTAATTAGTAGCTTTTGTTTTGGACACTTATTTGATCCTTCTATATGCTATTGTAACTTTTCCAACTTGTGTAGCACATGGTAGACAAACTGGACAAAAATAACCCATAAAAGTAGGAATGGCACTTGTGGTGGTTCATCTCCATTGTCAACTTGATGGAATTTAGAAGCACCATGGAAACACACCTCCTGGGTATATGAAGAAGATATTTACAGAAGGATTTACTAAGAAGGGGAGACCCACCATGAATGTGGGCAGCACTGGGATCCCTAATGGAATAAAAAAGGGAAAACAAATTGAGCCCAGGCATTCAAGCTCCTTGCTTCCCAGCTGAAGACATATTTTTTTGGCAGTCACTGATCTGGCCGTCATACTTTCCTTGTCATGATGGACATATCCCTTCAGATAGGAACCCAGATAAACGCTTCCTCTTTCAATGTTCTTTATGTCAGGTTTTTGTCTCAGTGATGAGATAAGCAACTAATAATATAATAATGTAGAGATTCTATAATGTGGAAAAATTAATACCTTAAAAGGTTGGAACAGATGGAAATTTCTTCTGTCAAAAAGCACTGACCTGTTAAGCCTGAGGGCTAGAGATCAATCACTATCCTTAACTTTTCCTCTTGTGTCCTTTGTGGTCTTGGAACAATAGAACCTCTCACTGCAGAAGCCTGCACAGAAGAGGGGCAGAGATGATCTATGCTATCAGGGTGTACCCTAGATAGCCAGCTGCTGAGTAGCACTGGTCTCCTCAAGATGCAGTAAGGGCTTCTTTGCTAGGAACTTCTAACATTGCAGAAGGAGAACTGAGACAATGGTCAGCCAGGCTGTATCTATCAGTTGATTAAGATTGGTTAATCAGGAAGTGGTCTCCTGTGCCATTGTGTTCAAGGCTACTTCCAACTTTCTCTTCTATCAGGTTCAGTGTAACTGGATTTATGTTGAGCTCTTTGGCCCACTTGTACTTGAGTTTTGTGTGTTGCAATACATATGGACTGGATCTATTTGCATTTGTGTTTTTCTCTATGTCGACATCCAGCTGTGTCAGCACTGTTTGTTAAAGATGCTTTCTTTTTTCCATTGTACAATTTTTGATTCTTTGTCAAAAATCAGATGTTCATAGGTGTGTGGATTAATATTACTTTGATTCAATTACATGATCCATGTGTCTGTTTTTATGCCAATAGCAAGCTAGTTTTATTACTATAGCTCTATTGAAGAGCTTCAAGTCAGGGATGGTGATGCCTCGTGAAGTTCCTTATTTGTATAGGATTAATTTGACTATCCTAGACTTTTTGTTTTTCTATATCAAGTTAAGTATTGTTCTTTCACAGTCTGTGAAGAATTGTGTTGGGATTTTGATGGAGATTGCATTGAATCTGTAGATTGCTTTTGGTATGATTGCCATTTTTACTATGTTCATCCTACTATCTAAGAGCATGGGAGACCTTTCCATTTTCTGATATCTTCTTTAATCTCTTTCTTCAAAGACTTAAAGTTCTTGTCATACACATCTTTCAATTGTTTGGTTAGAGTTACCCCAAAATATTTTATATTATTAGTTGCTAATGTAAAGGGTGATGTTTCTCTGATCTTTCTCAGCCCACTTATCATTTTTTCAATTAATCTTGTATCCTGTCAATTTACTGAAGGTGTTTATCAGATGTAGAAATTCCCTGGTAGTGAAATTTTGAATTCTTCCTTTCCAGTTTTATCCCCCTTATATCCTTTTGTTTTCTTATTGCTCTAGATAGAATTTCATGTGCTGCATTGAAGAGATATGGAGAGAGTGGACAGCTTTGCCTTTTCCTGTTTTTAGTGGAATTTCTTTGAGTTTATTTTTATTTAATTGATATTGATTTTATTATGTTTAGGTATGTTCCATCTATCCCTAATCTTTCCAAGACCTTTATCATGAAGGAGTGTTGCATTATGTTGAAGGCTTTTTCAGCATCTAATGAGATGATCATATTTTGTTCTTTTAGTTTGTTTATACGGTGGATACATTGACAAATTTTTGCATGTTGAGCTATCCCCACATCTCTGGAACGAAACGTACTTGATTATGGTAGATGATTTTTTTTAATGTGTTCTTGGATAAAGTTTCTAGTATTTTATTGAGTACTTTTGCATCAATGTTCATGAGGGAGATTGGTCTGTAATTCTTTTTCTTTGTTGCATCTTTGTGTGGTTTGGGTATCAGGGTAACTGTAGCCTCATAAAAAGAGTTTAGCAATGTTCTATTGTGTGAAACAATTTGAGGAGTATTGGTATTAGCTCTTCTTTGAAATTCTTGTAGAATTCTGCACTAAAACCACCTGGCACTGAGTTTGTTTTTTGTTTTTTGTTGTTGTTGTTGAGAGATTTTTAATGACAGCTTCTATTTCCTTGGGGGTTATAGGTCTATTTAAATTGTACCCATTATAAGTATATATTAGACATAAAACAAAGGATAACAAGGCTACAATGGGCCCTAACAGGGATGCATGGATTATTTTGGGAAGGAGAAATAGATGTGATCTCCTAGGTAAACTGGCGAGTGGTAGATGGGAGGGAATGGTGATGGGAGTGTGAGCGAATCCAGATGTTGAAGTTGGAGAGGGTTTGGAGAGGGAGAGCAATGAAAGCAATATGCTAATAGAGGGACCCATTATGGGGTTAGAAAGTGACATGGTTTCAGGGAAATACCCAGGAATTCACAAGGAAGACCCCAGCTAAGACTCCTAGCAATAGTGGAGAGGATTCGTGAACTGGCCATCTCCTGTAATCAGATTGGTGACTGCCCTAGTTGTCAGCATAGAGCCTTCATTCAATAACTTATGGAAGCAGTTGCAGAGATCCACAACCAAGCACAGGGCTGATCTCAGGGACTCCAGCCAAAGGGAGGAAGGAAGGATTATACGAGCAAGGGCCCACCCCCTGAGTCAAGATCATGAGAGGGAAACCAGCAGGCACAACTGACCCGAGCTCCTGAGACTCACAGACTCTAAGCCGACAGTTAAGGAGCCTGCATGGGACCAATCTAGGCCCTCTGCTTGTGGGTGAGAGTTGTGTAGCTTGATTTGTTTGTGGGATCCCTAGCAGTGGGACCAGAGCTCTCCCTGGAGCATGAGCCGGCTTTTGGAACCCGTTATCGATGGTGGGATGCCTTGTTCAGCCTTTATATGGGGGTTGGGAACAAGCTCCGTTCCATCCTCAACTTAATAGGATTTCTCCTGGGAGGCCTTACTCTTTCTGAAGGGAGGATGGAGGTAGAGAAGAGGTGGAGGGAGGTAACGGAAGAAGAGGAGGAAGAAGAAACATGGGTTGGTATGTAAAACAAATTAAAATTTTAAAAAAGAGTGTTGATTATGCATATCACCTGTCCCACTCTTGTCTGAATTCTTTCTCCACTTAAACCTAGAACTCATATCAGTACCCAAGAATGGCACTCAGGGCACTGGAACACTTTGTCTCTCTTTCCAGTATGGAATGCTGAATAAGCCCCCTTGTTTTTATTTCTATGGTTATTTCTTTTTAATTAGCATATATTGGGGATGAGTTGTTGATCCTAGATTTTTTTGAGGTTTCCAGATACCAACTAGGCTTTTGCCTTAAAATCTCTAGCAATAAAACTATTTTCTCTTCAGAAAGTGACTGTTAGAAAAACAAGCAAACAAACAAACTATAATCCCATGCTACCTATTGCTCTATTCATTTCTCCAGTGCTGTGAAATATATTAAAGAAATAAAGGTGGAGTGATAGGTCATCTTTCATGAAGCTTAAAATTTAGTTAAAAGTAACATAAAATAATGTGAATGAAAAATTATTTCAATACAATAGAAATTTAATAAAGTTAGAGGTGCTTGCTAAATTATTTTAGGTGTTTTATAAATATTAAATGCTTGTTTATTTCTTGGTCTTCTGAGTGATGGCTGCAAACTTCGCCATTGTTGAGGGGGTGTCAGAGTCAAGACTTCTTTTTCTTTCCATAGCATCCTTTTAAGAGGCCCCAAGTGACATGACTTCTTTTTCTTTCCATAGCATCCTTTTAAGAGGCCCCAAGTGACATGATTTCTTTTTCTTTGCTGCTTTGTAACAAGCTTTCAATGATCTGATATTTTTGTTTGACCTTGAAATCTTTCTAAGTTTATGTCATAAAGAATTGTCACTATTGCCTCTTTAGTCTACAGGCCTGAAACAGATACATGCAAATGCAAATCATTCTGTCTTTCTTCCAGAAAGTCCTTAGATTCTGCAGTTTATACACTAAAATAATACTTAATCCTATTTTCCTTAATTAGCTTTGAATTTTTGGTGTGTGCCTGTGTGTGTTCAGGTGTGTGCAGGAGCATATTTGTGTTCAAGTGTACATCTGTTTGTGTGTCCATGCCTGTACAGGACATAGGTCAACCTTAGGTGTCATTCCTCAGGTACAGTCCACCTTTTTTCATAAGATGACTTATAATGTGCAGATGAGTCTAGGCTGACTGGCTATCGAGCTAAAGAGATCCACGTGTTTCTGCCTCCGCAGTGCTGTGATTAGAAGGACATGTAATTGTGCCCAGCTTCCTTACATGTGCTCTGGAGATCAAACTCAGTTCACCATGCTTGTTTGGCAAACACTTTACTGACCTCTCTATCTCTTAACTTTATTAAGCAGTACTTAATGGTGTGGAATTACATCTAGATATTTTTCTTGGTGTGGACTACTAAAAACAAAATCCAGTTTTACTTATTGCTTGTATTTGAGTCTTTTGGGGTAAAACAATTTTCTACAGGTATGGCCAAGGCATCACACTGGCAATAATAGAGCTGACTATAATTATAATCTTATGATTATAATAATACAATCTTATACTAATTATAATTATAATCATAAGATTGTAATAATAAGATTAATTATAATCTTACATTTTTATGATGACTTGCCAGAATCTTAGCCCCACAGTCATGGCAATGAAATAAGCAGAATAACATATTTACAGTGAGGTTTATGGTAATGGTAGTTGGGCTGTTAACACACCAAAGTAAAAAGAAGGTGTTAGGATCCTCACCTAGGAATTCTTGTCATTTCACTCTCCATTTGTACCTCCAGGATCCTAGCAGGTGTTAGAGTACACAGAAGACAGGTTAGGTCAAGGGGATTCTGTAGTGCAGAGTGTACTTTTCATGAGTCCCTCATCCATGGGCATTGGACATTTGGAACATGCGATTATTTCTGAGCTATTCATGCTGCACTAGTTACTTTTCTTTGTCAGCAATAAAAAACAAAACAAGGAAACTTAAAGAATATTATTTGGACTTATAATTCCAGAGGGCTAGACATCTGGAGAAGACATGGTGCCTAGTGCAGGAAGCTAAGAGATCCTATCTCAACAATACACAGGAAGTAGAGTGGAGTAAGAAGGAGGAGAGGTGAGGTTTCACATTCCACAAATGCATTTCATCTCCAAACAGCACAACCAAGTTGGAATTAAGTGTTCAGAAATGTGGTCCTATGGAGGCAATTTTCATTCCAACCATAACAACCACAGTTTCTCCAAGCTGGAATTTGGTGGAATTATTTTTTTGGTCTATTGTTTGTGCCTATCTTACATAAATAGATGCTGATACTTTTCTTTCCAGGAAAAGTCATACTACAGAATCTCTGGGACTACTTGAGTTAGACCACTTTCAGGACTTTGTTAAATATTGAAGATTCTAGTTTTCCATATAAAACATTCCAGCTTTCTAATGATGAAGTAGAGCCCCAGGATCTACATTTTAAACAAGTGGTCCCTGAAGATTTTCATGGATGCCTGGAATACATACAGGAATCTTTGGTAATAAAGCTTCCTTATTCTTGTAATGCATATTCATAGACAAAATGAAGCAGAAAATAGGAAGAATAATCTGATGAGTTTTAGAGAAAGCTTTAGTATGCAGAAATATATTTCCAAAGGATTATAGGACTCATTTTATTTCCATCTTACAAACAGCTCATTTGTTTTTCCCTGATGTTGCTGTTTCTGTGGATTAGGTCCTATATAGTTAGCTTGACCATGGAAAGAACACAGCCATTGCTCTAAACCCTAAAGCTTAAAGAAAATAGAGACAGCTCATTCAGGAGCTAACTATGAGTAACTGCGGATTAGGAACACACAGTTTGGTTACTTACACGACAAGTTTCAGCATGGTAACAATTGCAGTTTTAATAGGAACCATATGAAGAAAGTTATCAATCAAAGCATTTCAAAAATCCATAGGTGGAAACATCAGGTAGGCAGGATACAGGAAAACGGGAATCTCTTACAGGACACTGGCGCGATCTGATGAGATACTTAGCCTTTGTCACTGTAGGCGCTAGTGGTCTGTTTGCACACTCCAAAAACATTTTCTTAATATTCAGAAGGATTTTTGGTAGCACACAGAGTTGTATAAAAAAAAAAAAATCCTACCATTAAGAGTGTAGGGTTAAGCCAGCCCCTTTAAGGGGCGGGTTTTGCCTCGGGCAATAGTTGACTGATAAATCCAGTGCGCAATGCGGAGGCTGCGCTGGCCCCTTTTTCTTTCCTACCTCCTGTGCTACGCGGGAACTTTGGTTCTGTAAGTTTTATTTAATCATTAAATTTGTGTATATTCTTGAATATTTGCCTGCATTTATTCACGCCGGTACATAAGAGGACTAATAATAACGTAAGATAATTTGGCTCCCAATCTATAATGTTCAAACTCCCCACAGTTCCGATGTCTTAATCACTCAGTCAGATTTGTAAGGAGTTTAAGAAATGTTGATCTTCTCTGGGAACTTCAGCTCACGAATTAAGTAACCCCACATTTTAAGAGTTTAAAGTATACATAAATAGTAAAGGAATAGCTCAGTATCGAAGCACTTGCGTTTGAGTTTCAGAGCCCTAAGACAAAAGTGTGTACATGTGTTCACTGATACTCCTGCATTCCAAAGGCAGAGTCAGGTCACAGCCTCTTGAACACAGCATGCATTTACAGATGCTGCTCTAAAGACTACATTGCTGTGGAAGCAACCATGTAATTTCTCACACACTGGGAACTTTATCTTGAAACCTATTCATCACTCTGTGATGAGCGGGCTGACATGTTTCGTTGAGTTTCATGAGTGTTTTTAAGAGCATAGAGGAACTAAGATCTTTTGCAACCATCTAACATGAATTTATCAGTCATGAGACTAAGCTACCTATAAAAGAGATCCTTGAAGCCAGGCAATGGTGGTACATGTCTTAAACCACAGCACTTGTGAGGCAGAGGCAGCTGGATCTCTGTGAGTTCAAGGCCAGCCTGGTCTATAGAGCTAGTTCCAGGACAGCTAGGACTGTTACACAGAGAAACCCTATCTCCAAAAGCCAAAATAAAGAAATAAATAGGAGAGTTCCTTGAATTGTCCAGAAAGCTTTGAGTGGCTGACAGGCTGGTGGTGAGTTCGTAAAGGATCCTGAGCTAGAGGGCTATCCAAAACCATCTGATACTTTATTATATGAACAAGTTAACAAATAGTCTCGAGTCAAGTGATCTGATTATTAACCCTGGAAATTAAAGCATTCCTTGTTTTGCATTCACTTGTGTTGTTTACCAGAACACTCTGCCATTTCCATACAGTAAATTCTTAAGCGGCTTTCCAAACTCGGAATTTTTAAAAAATAAATTTTTTTTTTTGCTTTTTTGAAAACTTTTGTGAAAGTATACTTTGTTCCTTGGTTACACCTCCCTCCATCCTGCTCCCCTTCCTCTTCCCTTTCCCCCACATGTGGATCTCCTTCCTAACTTTCTGTTTAGCAACAATGTTATTATTAATGGTGCTGACATAAGAAACTTGAGGCCCACAAATATTAACTGACAAGTGTCTCGTGTCCATCTCTCTTCTTAGAGCCAGAAAACTACAAGCCACGAAGCAGACACATGTAGGAGTTTGAAAGGAACTTAATTTCAGTTCTTCTTTGCTTATTGTATCAGAAAGGAGTGAGCATAGGCCGTGTGTGTGGAGCCAATCCACAAAGAGGCCCAGAGTCACTAAAGTCCCCATGCATCTCCCGAATGAATGATTTTTTATGAACTCAGTGTCTTTGAAAATGAGTGTTTAGAATTTTTGAATACATTAAAATGTATAGTACAATGACACAGCTTTTGCTTGTCACCTTCTTGGCTCTTCATGCAATACAATGAAAATGTCTGGATCGTCTGATATATCTTTCCTCCTGTCACTCATTAATGTCAGCTTTCTATTCGTTGGAGAACTTTCACACAAGGGTTTTTATTTTTGAATTTTTCTTAGTAATGTAATAAGACACATGAGTTTTTAAATAACTATTTTTGGCATAGCAATCCTGTCATATAAAAGTAGACAAGATTTCTATTTTTTCTTCTAGTCTGAGTATAACACTGCCTATTTTTAATGACATCTATGTTATAATTGTTAGTTAATTTATCAATGACCCATAAAATCACTTTGAACATAAAATGAGGAGTAAACGTTTACAGATATAATGCTCTCTTCAAGTGAGGTTGTCTTTACAATGGAAATGTGATTAGCAATAGCTGTCAGTACTAACAGCTTTTCAGAGACTTAAAAATGTTCTGTCCATTTTTTTT
>NC_022020.1:10637636-10639481 GCF_000317375.1 Microtus ochrogaster | reverse complement strand
AATTTAGTTCACATTCATCAGTTTATAGATAAGAAAATAAAGTCTGAGAAATTTTACTGCAACTTAACTATAAGGAAAAAAATCACAAAACTGAAACCTGTGACTCTTAACTCATGGCCCTTTTACAGTGCTGTGGTTATTATCTCTTTATTACATATTGATATAAGCTGATAAATAGTCATTTTGGAAAAGCTTACATATTAATTTACCAGAAATTAACATCAGATTTTAATGTCTTATACTTTAATGTCTTATACTTTTTTGGCCAATGTGAATTTTCTATTTATTTTATCTTTCAGATGGCCTTAATTTGAGAAAAATGATGCTACAGAATTTTTTAAATAGATGAAAATGCTGTATAGTCTTATTGCACTACGTAATTGCTTCAAAATTTTATTTTAATATTCTAGCTTTAATATAATTGAAATAACCATAAACAGGCAATTATATGGATAAGCTGTGCATAACTACTTATGTTACTCAATTTAATATTATACTAACAGCATTGCAAATAATTCTTGTGCACTAGGATCTATTATATTAGAAGCTGTGAGTTGCTGGGCTGGAGCAATTGCTCAGCGGGTAAAGGTCCTTGAGACTTAAATCTGACAACCTGAGTTCCATCCTTGTAACCCACTTGGAGATTGGGGAGATAACTGACCCCACAAAGGACCGCACACATCATACACAGATAGAACAAAACAAGAACACTAATATTACAGTTTAAAGATAATTTGTAATGAGTACAAGATATAGACACTTAAGTTGTTTTTAGCAATTCCTTGTGACTTCCTTGAAAGGCCAGCAACTATTTTTTTTAATGCAATTCATAATGAAGTTCCACTGAGGAGAGTAGGCTGCTTCTGTTTAGCTGATCATTATTTTTCTGTTTACCTACCCCAATTATTGGCATAAAATAAAAACTTAAACACAGTCAAATTGATTGTATACATACATGAAAATGTAAGTTCTTAGTTCAATCTATATAAATAAATAAGTGTAGCACTGTATATAAAATGATGAATAACAAAAATCTTATAATAATTTCAATTGATAAAATATCTTTGATAAAGTTTAGTATCCATCCCTTCATGATTAAAACCTTTGAGAAGATCAGAAGTAGAAGAAATACCCCTCACCACAATGAAGATTACAGACAACAAACCTAATAGCGTTCTGCTAAATGAGAATTACATGAAAGCAGCTCCTCTATATTCAAGAATGAGATGTGGGTGTCCACTCTCTCTGTTCTTATTTGACACATTGTTCAAAGCCTTTGGGTGATAAGCAAGAGAAGAAGAAGCAGAGATGCCAGTAGGAAAGAAGATGTCCAAGTTTACTTATCTGAAGATGAACGCTACTTAAAACACCATTGCAAAGTCTCAGAGCTAGTAAATGCCGTCCAGGCAGAAGTGGACACAAGATCAGCATACACTGAAAAACACATTTTAAATATTTCAATAATAAACTTGCTGAAAAGAAATCAGGAGAAAAATCCTACTTGTAATAGGTTCAAAAAGTAGGGATAAGATTAAGGCTCTAGGAATAAACCCAATTAAGGAGGCAAAAGACTTCTATGTAGAAATCATCAAAACACCAAAGAGAAAAATTAAATAATACAGAAGAAGATGGGAAAACTTCCCATGATCATGGGCAGGGGGAATTTATATTGTGAATATGGCTATATTACTGAAGATAATCTACATGTTCAATGCAATCCCATTAAAATTACAGTGACATTCTGCATACAACTAGAAAAACCTACCCTAAAATTTATATAAAACACAAAACCCTCAGAATAATCAAAAAGCATTGTAGAAGACATCAAAACCCCTGGCCACAACC
>NC_022020.1:10634316-10635724 GCF_000317375.1 Microtus ochrogaster | reverse complement strand
CTCTCTATCTGCATCATCTATTATTCTAGCAGAAAGGGAACTATGAGAGGAAAGAAAAGGAAAAGGGCATCACAAGAAAGGGAAGGTAAGATGAGAGAAAGAAGGAGGGGACAGCTTCCCCCAAAACACAATAATATATACATATGAAAGTGAAAATATCACAGTAAACCCATTTCTTTGCATGCTAACTACTTAAAAGAAAAATAAATGAGAGATACCACTCAGAAGACAAATGAAAGAAAAAGAAAAGAAAAAACTAGCTGCTTTGCCATTCATGGGTTCCTCTGTTGGCATTAACAAGTTGTTTGTTATCCTATGAGAACTCTATCATTAGTGGAGAAAAAAGTACCATCCTTAGTAGGATTTTTCCCACATATGTAAAAAGTACGCGGGACTGAAATTTCTTTAACATTTTCTTTACAGTGGGGCATGTCCCGCTCATACCAAAAGTCAATTGCATCTAATGTATGCAACACCTGAACACTCTGTCTTAGTCCGTTCTCCCTCACAGGCACCCAGAGCATTTCCCTAGCTTTACACCAACAGTCCTAGGCCTATCATCATAAACATGGAGGAAATATGTTTCCCATTTCATTGAACTGATGCAGTGGAAACAACTAATGCTGAACTTTGGAGGTTATGCTTTAGCTTCACCATTAACTCAAACATTGTTAAGCTGCCCCATTGTCATCTCAGTGTCTATGTGAAAAAGGTCACTCATTATGTGATCATGATAATGATAAAATTGTGAGTTTATACAAGAAATGGTGTCAGTTTTCATTTCATAACCTTTGACATTATCATTTAAAATATTTTGACATGAGTCAGAATAACAGGTGAATGACCTTTCTGCCAGATGAAATGCTCTTCTCCCTAGGTGCAATTCCTAAAAACCCATCCCACTGCCCTCTCTCATCACTAGCCCTTCGGTCTGCTCCTACCTCCAATGCCAGTAGACTTCTGCTGCCCAGAAGCACGGCACACCACTCACAAGAACAGGTGAGAAGAACAGAGACCCCCTGCTGTACCTAAAGCTACTCTAGAGGCCAGAAATCCAGGTCCCAACATGAACAAAGACTTCCTGCTGAATCACAGGTCATACTGGCCACCAGAAATTCAGACCATGAAGACCAGAAGACAAAAGAAGAAAGAAAAACCAAGGAACAAAACACTAATTCAACAAAGACAAACTCAGAAATCAATACTTAGACCTATAATCATCCCAAACCCAGATGCCTAAATGCCAGCATAAGAATACAATCAACACCAGAAAGGACAATATGTTGCCGCCACAGCCCCACTGTCCTACAACAGCAAGACCTGATTATTCCACTGCACCTGAAACACAAGAAAACAACCTTAAAACCAACATTATGAAGATGATAGAGATTTTTAATGTGGAAATGAA
>NC_022020.1:10631155-10633983 GCF_000317375.1 Microtus ochrogaster | reverse complement strand
TTCAGGGGCCATTTTCTTTTAAACCACTACAAGATGCAAGCATCACCAACAGAATACAAGAGTTTTGAGAGAGAATCTCAGGCACTAAAGATACAATAGAAGAAATAGATTCATGGGTTAAAGAAAATGGTAAATCTAAAAAAAAAAAGACACTAATTCAAAAACATCTAGGAAGTCTGAAGCACTATGAAAAGACAAAATCTTAAGATAAGACTCTCAGCTCAAAAACTCAGAGGCTGGCTGATCTCTGTGAGTTTGAGGCCAGCCTGGTCAAAAAGAAATAGTTTTAGTATAGGCACCAAAGCTACACAGAGAAACCATGCTTTGAAAAACAACAACAACAAAACAAACAAAAAACAAAAAAGAAAAGCAAATACACTGAACAAATATAGAAGGAAATTTTTTAAACTAAAGAAGGAATATGTATAAAAATACTAGAAGCTTACAGAATGTCAAATAGATTGGATGAGAAAAGAAATCCCCTGTACCACATAATAATCAAAACACTAAATGTAAAGAACAAAGAAAGAATATTTAAAACTTCAAAGGAAAAATGCCTAGTAACATATAAAATCAGATATATTAGAATTCCACCCAGCTTCTCAATAGAGATTCTAAAAGCCAGAAGAGCCTGGACCAGATGTCTTACAGACATTAAGAGACGAATGGATGCCAGCCAGACTATCATACCCAGCAAAACTTTCAATCAGTAAAATGGAGAAAAAAGGATATTTCATGACAAAGTCAAATCTAAACAATATCTATTCACAAATAGAGCCCTACAGAAGGTACTGGAGGGAAACCAAAGCCCAAGGAGGTTAACTATATCCATGGGAGAAAAAAAGGCAATAAATAATCTCACATCAACAAAACCCAAAGAAGGAAACACACACACACACACACACACACACACACACACACACACACACTCCTCTACCACCACCATCACCAACAAAATAACAGTAATTAGCAATTCTTGGTCTTTGATATCTCTCAAATATCAAAGGACTCAATTTTCCATAAAACGACACACTAACAGAGTGATATTAAAAACAAGATCCATCCTTCTAGTGCATGCAAGATATACTTCTTAATATCAAAGACAGACATTAAATCAGAGTAAATGGTTGAAAAATTTTTTTCAATCAAATGGACCTATGAATCAACTTGTAATCAAATTTCTAACAAATCAAGTTGATATTCTGATATCTAACAAAGTATTTCCAACCAAAATTAATCAAAAGAGATGGAGAAAGATATTTCATATACAACAAAGAAACAATCCACCAAGATGACATTTAAGTTATGAACATTTATGCCCTAAATACAAGGGTACACACATTGTAAAAGAACTATTACTGAAGCTTGAATCACACATTAAATATCACATATTAATAGTAAGAGACTTCGCACATTGCTTTCACTAATGGACAGGTCATCCAGACAAAAAGCTAAACAGAGAAATAATGGAGCTTACAGATATTATGAATCAAATGGACTTAACAGATATCTATATTTCACCGAAACACAAAAAAATATACCTTCTCAGTACCTCATGGAACCTTCTTGAAAATTGCCTACATACTTGTTCACAATACATGTCTGAACAGATATAAGAAAATTGAAATAATCCCCTATGTCGTATCAGACCACCATAGATTAAAGCTGGATTTCAACAACAGAAACAACAGAAAAAGGAAAAACTCACAGTAATGAAACAACTCCCTACAGAATAACTATGGGGTCAAGGCAGAAATAAGAAAGAAATGAATGACTTCCTAGAACTCAATGAAAATTAATACACAATCTACCAAAATTTATAGGATGCGTGAAAGCAGCCTTAAGAAGGAAGCTCATAGCCCAAAGTGCCTACACAAAGAATTTGGAGAGATCTCATACTAGCAACTTAACAGTACACCTGAAAGTCCTAGAACAAAAAAAGCAAACACATCCCAGAGGAGTAGATGGCAGGAAATAGTCAAACTGGGGGTTGAAATCAATAAAATAGAAACAAAGATAACAATAAAAAGAGTCAATGAAATAAAGAATTGATTCATTGTGAAAATCAATAAGATAGACAAACCCTATTCAAACTAATTAAAAGACACTCAAAGAATATTCAAATTAACATAATTAGAAATAAAAGGGGGAACATAACAACAGACACCAAGGAAATACAAAGAATCATTAGGTCCTACTACAAAAAGCTGTACTCCACAAAACTGGAAAATCTAAAAGAAGTTGGACCCTTTTCCTCCTACCTAGTCACCTCATCCAGTCTTGACATGATGGCATGTGCCTGGTATTATTATAGCATTATTGTGCCGTGCATAGATGATATTCCTGGAAAGACTTTTTTCTCCAAGGGGGGACAGAGGTGAGGTGGGCTTGGGGGGGAGAGAAAGTGGCAGAGGGGAGGAAGTGGAATGTGTGGATGGGATATAGTATATGAGAGCAGAATTAAAAAAAATTAAAATTGATACAATTAAAGTGATAGAAAATCATCTGTCATTGCATTAGTGGCTGACTGTTGAGGTCTCGATGCCGAATGTGTTTTAAATACTTCGTCTTTGCTCTGTAGTCTCTTACATTTCACATTTGTACCAATCCGTGCATCTTTTTCATCTCCACTATGACTTATCATCTTACAAAAACAGATAAAATACTATGAAAACAAATTTGTTATTTTTGTATTGTAATTTATTCCATTGCCTTTAAACATAATTTGGCATTTTGGTATTTTCAAGATCCTTCTAGATTTTAAATGTGTTAATTTAATTTCTATATATTTTAATTCTCTTGAAATATATTTGATATTTATATTTATT
>NC_022020.1:10628962-10631055 GCF_000317375.1 Microtus ochrogaster | reverse complement strand
GCCTCTGGGGTCACGCATGGTGGTTGTGAGTCTTCCGTAGGAGCAGTGTGCAATCTTAACTACTCAACTGTCCCTCCAGCCACTAGATATGTAGTTTTACCTACAAAATTTATATATGCATCTGGGCATGTGGCTATCCACTAAATCATGGGCAGCCTACCAGGAACCATAGCCCTGAAGAAAACTAAATTTTACTTTCAATGGTTGATCAAATGCCAACAGTTCCTTAGCCAAGGGTGGGGATCTCGTGAGCAGACAACTTCAGCTACTGTGAGCTCATGAGTATAATGGCCCCATGACACATATACTCTCTAAGTCATAGTCTAGAATATCCCCTTCAGGTTCTGTGAACATTTGCTTGCATTTGATTTGATGACATTAAATATACAAATTATTTATAGCTACACAAACACTATAGACATTGTTTTCTTTTCAGCTCTCCAGTCTTTTCTAAGTATTTGAAATGTATTTTGCCTTATGTGAGTCCTGTGTATTTACTGTTATTGCAATTTACTACTTTAAGACATATTCAATAAAATCTTAACGGCATTCTCAGTTTGATGAATTTTAGAACAAGAGAACATGCTTGTAATAATAACTTTCTATCCAGTTAGACACCACTTTACTACTGCAAAGATGGTTTTCAACTTAATGAATAAGTATTCTTAGAAAGTCATCCTTCTAATCAATTGCACTGATAAAGCTGTTCTTTAAGACATAATTCTAAAACTCAGGTTAGTTTGTCTTCTCTCTCTCTCCCTTTCTCTCTCTCTCCAACAGGTAAAACCTCCAGCGCCAAGAATGGGTTATATTTTGTTGAGTCATTGCCAACAAAATATCATAGACCTCCTTAAACACCAGAGGCTATGGCTGAGGATATTGGTTACAATCCATAATCTGATGGTAAGACCTTATTGTTAAAGACTCAACTTACCTTCCCTATCAAAATCAAACCAGTGCCTAATTAGAAGCTTTACTACCACTAACTAATGTTCATGGAACTGGAAGGTACATTGCATGGTATTGGAGGGAAGCATGTAATAATCAATTTCATCCAGCTACAAACCTTGCAACCTACAAAAAAGACATGCCTGCAAGATATAGTGATGCAATAGTTGCAAAGATATTGTGAGATTAACCAACCTTCTTTTGTTTAGATTTAAAGTCCACTGCATAACATGAAATATATGCCTAACATTGATAATTTGGTCAAGAACCTGAGACTAGATTGGTCATGGGCTGAGGGAAAACCTACTACTATTTTTCTGCTAAAGGAACACAGCAAAAAATGACTCTTACTAGCATGCTGCTGTACCCCTAGAGAAGAGCATTCCTCAGCGCTCACCAGAGAAAGTTCTTTCAATAGCTGTAAATTAGCAAAGAGATCAACATCTGGGCAATGTATAGAGAGACAAACTTTGGAGCACTCAGCACTAAATGAAATGTCTTTATCAAACTCTTCTCCAGGAGCAGGAATTGACACAGAAGAGGCAAAAGGATTGCAAGAGATAGAGGTGTTATATAACTTTACGGAAAACAGTGTCTCTAGAAATAGGACTGATACAGATATGAATGCACAGAGACTTTAGAAGCAAGTAGAAGATCTGCATAGGTTCAAAGCAAATTAATTTCTATTAATGAGAATGGGAAATAGACAAAGTCCTGCCCCTTGCCAATAAGGTATCTACAAATAAAATTTTCTGGAAAAGAAAAAAATCAGTTTTCTCCAATAGAGTGTCAACTACAGCCTGGGGCAGGCCTCAAGGAATAGATAGCCAATACAATGTTTATTGTTTTGGTGCATGTGTATCTCTCTTTTCTTATCTTTTCCGTGTTTTTCTATTACAAGTTTTATGTCTTCTGTATGTTTTACCCTTCTCTATCTTTCAAACTAATCTTGCTTCTTCTTCCCCTTCTACTGCATCCCTCTGTCCCCTACCTACCCCTTAGCATGATCATCTATTGAGGAAAGTAGATTCTTACTCCATAATTTTCCTTATGATTTTCCAGTCTACATTCATTGTTTGATTGTGATACAGTTAAATCCTAAATCTAAGACATATTCAGAAAATCTTCCTGTCTATTCAAAAATG
>NC_022020.1:10621945-10623963 GCF_000317375.1 Microtus ochrogaster | reverse complement strand
GTTAGTAGTAATGTGGAGTCTGGGAGCACATCAATAAACTTTTTAAATTGTTCAATAATAAAATTTATCGAACTATTATCCATGTTGAGTTGATGTTTTATATAGTTTTATTTTAAGACTTTGCACATTATGTATAATATTAATTCACTGAAATATATATCTCCTAGATATTTCTATATCTCATTTAAATGTATTTTAAAATTGTAACTGTTAATATCTTTATCAGTCTCACCAACCTTTATTATTGAGAACTTACCATGTTTTCAATGACAACTGGTTTCTGAAATTGATATTTTTCAAAAGCCTGAATTTTATCAGTAGCAATAATTATTGTCATTTGTTTCTCTTTAAATAACACATTACCTTTTTTATCTTGTCAAATGCCCAAATATAATGACCCATATGTGGTTGAACTGTTGTTCAAATAAAAATATCATTCTACATAAAAGGCTTCTAACTTAGTTCAAAGCCCCCAACTCACATAAGAGTTTTCTCTTCTTCATTAATACTTCCTTTCATGCTTGTTTGTTTGCTTTCTTTGCAGTGTCAGGGGCTAGATTAAGGGTATCATACATACTAATCAGCTGTGTTAGCTGTGAGATAGAGGCTTACAGAGAAGTACCCAGGCATAAGTTTTCATATATCAGTATGGAGGAGATAGAAGCCACACCTCAGAGTCGGTGCTTCATCGAGTTAGTGGTTGGTGCTGTTCTGACAGAGACATCTGTAGATAATGTCTTCCTTACAAGGAAGTATTGATGTGAAACACAATTAATTTTATTTTTACTTCACTTTGGTTCAAACTAAGGAATCAGAAGTTTCAAACATCATTGTCTCATATCTTAAATAAAAATGTTTCATATAGAAGAAAAAGGGAACAAATGTTTACTTGAAAATAAAAAAGTGTCTTGATGATCCTAGATATCTTTTTCTTATTGTTTTATAAGTAATACCATTCAAAATTTCCACCTCCTCCCCTTCTTCCATTTCCCTCCCACTCCCCCGCTCCCCTTCCTCCCCCTCCAGTCCTAAGTACCCTGCTCTGTGGGAAGTCCACGGCCTTCCCCCCTCCATCCAGTGCATCCAAAGAGACTAGATCTTTTGAACTTACTTTGAGAACTTCTATATTTACCGAATGAAGTTACTAATCATGGCAGTTTACTATGAAGAATTGTTTCTAATCACAGCATATATGAAGCCTTTTCAGAAAAAAGGCTCAGGTAGCCCATGCTGACTTTGTACTGAGAATGACCTTCAAGTTTGGACCTGTCTACCTCTACCTGCAGAGTTATGGGAATACAGGTTTGTACCACTATGCAAGTTTATGTGGTACTGAAGGGAAGCCTAAGACTTTATGCATGACTGTATCACTTACCTATATAATGTTGTGTTTGCATACAAAGAAAACGAGAATCAATAATTGAATTAGCACCAAAGTGAATAAATATTAACCAAGAAAATTCTTTATCACATTTTGTTCATCGGGAATCACATTAAAATTTATTAACATGATTCTTTGTTAGTTTTGAATTTATATTTATGAATGTTCACAAAGTCTTTATCTATTGAATTTTCTGTACAATAAGCTCCAAGAAGGTCCTCAGGATGTGGTGATCTTAGGATTCCACCTATATTATAAAATAGTCTGAAACATTAAATTATTATCAGGTTATTTTGTTCTGTGCCAAAAGTCCCAGGGTATCAGGGTAGGCATGAAATCTTGGTGAATAGCAGTGTTTGACCTTTAACTCTCTTTCACTTTGAACTTTAGAAGTAAATAGACTGTGTATGTAGTATTTCAGAGGCCACATTACTTTTATCTGAAATTTACTGTATCTATTGTCGATATTTCAGTTCGGAAGCTGAGAGTCAGTAAGTGTTTGCCTTGTAAGCCGGAAGGCCTGAGTTTGATCAACAGAACAGAAGACACACACACACACACACACACACACACACACACACACACACACACACACTCACAACTGATAACTAAGCCCTGCTGAGAAAGGGACAATTAG
>NC_022020.1:10619310-10621242 GCF_000317375.1 Microtus ochrogaster | reverse complement strand
GAGAGATTTTAATCTTATACTTTTGACTCTTCTATGTTTGCCTAGGTAAAATCGTGGTCCACATTGTGTCTAGACAAGTACAATGGCTATTTCTGTTGATTTCAGTATCTCTCTCCTTCATCTGGGGCTTTCTGAAACAGCAAGAATCAAGAATTCATCAGTATAAATTGGCTGGAAAAGCTCCTTTTTGGAGAAGAAAAATAACTACTGGCTAAAGTCTAATTAGAATTCTAAATTATGGGCTTCAAAATTCTTAATCACGGGGATTCTCTCTGCTTAGCTGATCTCATTTTCTGTAACATTGACAGTCGAACACTGTGCTTCTGAACAGCAAATAGGCTCACTCTCATCCTTAGGAAATCTAGTAGCCACAAGCCGGGTCCTGTAAGCTGATCCTTCCTCAGTCTGTGCTGGCTTGTGGCTCCCCATGTCACAATCTTTCCCACAGTTAGAGCTTTCTTACTTTTTCTTCTTACTTTTTTCCTTTATTCTTCTCTTATGTATTACATGCCAACTGGTTTACCCTCCCTGCACTCCCCCTGCCCTTCCCCCCCTCAGTTTCACTCCTCTATTTCTCTTCAAAAGAAAAGAGCAGGCCTCCCAGGGATAATCAACCAAACATGGCAGAACACATTACAATGTCACCTATCCTCATATCAAAGCTAGGTGAGGCAACCCAGCAGGAGGAAAAGGGTCCCAAGAGCAGGCAAAAGTGTCAGAGGCACCCCTCCTTCCACTGTCAGGAGTCCCACAAGAACACCAAATCACACAACCACAACATATGCAGAGGATCTACCTCACACCCATATACTCCCCCTCTCCCCAGTTTTCATAGTCTCTGGGAGCCTCCACAAACACCTAGGTGGCCCACTCAGACTATTCTTGTGGATCATGTACTTGTGAAATTCTTGGTCCCTCTGGCTCCTAAAATCCTCCCTTTCCTTCTTCTGTGGGGTTCCCCGAGCTCTGCCTAATGTTTGACTGTGGGTCTGTGCATCTTCTCCCATGCTGCCATCATTTGTTAGATGAAGCCTCTCTGATGATGTCTAAGGTTCTGTCTATGAGTACAGCAGAATATTATTAGGAATCATTCTAGTTTTGGCAGACATTTTTGGTTTTATCATTGGTCTCTGAGATGTCAAACCTCTGGTTCCCAGCCATCCAGGCAGTGTCACTGGTGGTCTCCCTCTCCTGGCATGGGTCTCCAGTTAGTCTTGGTAGGCCATGCTAAGTTCTGCTCCACTGTTACTTCAGCACATCTTATATGCAGGACCATTGTTGGTGGAAGATTTTGTGGCTGAGTTGGTGTCCCAGTCCCACTGCTTGGAAGCTTGCCTGTCTACTGAAGATGGCCGGTTCATACTCTGATCCCTATTAGTAGGAGTCTTCACTAGGGTCGCCCTAGTGGACTCCAGGGAGTTTCCATTGCATAAGGTTTCCATATTGCCTCTGATATGTCCCCCTGTTCCAGTCCTCTATGCTAGTACTCTCTTCTGCACCACTCCCACACCAACCTTATCCTCCCTATTCTTTTCCTCACCCGCCCACAGTTCAGTCATGAAATCAATTCTATTTGATGGATCTCCTAGGGAAGAGGACGTAAACTAAAGCTTTCTTTATAATGTGGGCTTTATCATCTACACCGGGACACTTTCAAAAGTAAAAGGAGTGTATTAATAATCACACCGGACAGGAGCAAAAGTCACATGGGACCTGGGAGATCAAGGTCATTGCTTACTTTGATTGTATCCCTGATGGTTTCTCAAGCCACTACAAATCATAAATTCATAGAAATTAATACATGTGTAGATACAACTATTATCTCTCATGCCAGATTTCTTCATATACATTTAAATGTGGCCTTGATTTTCCAAAGATCTGAACAAAGTATTACTTCAATACATATATTTTTAAAAGCTTTAAAAAACCCTA
>NC_022020.1:10604238-10618332 GCF_000317375.1 Microtus ochrogaster | reverse complement strand
ACTCCCACATCATTTCCCCTTTTTCTGTTTAAACAAAAAAGAAAGGCTTTAACTTTAACATAGTAAGATTACATATAACAAAACAGTTATCAAGCAAGAATTACAGTTATAGTATTTATATCTATTTTATCCTTTATCATCACTAAGGAAAACTATAACTAACCATTCTTCAACTCCATCAAAGACTCCAGAAGGATATAATTTTTCCTAAGCAAACAAGAAATCCAAAACTCTAGAAATGACAGAGACATCTCGCTGTCTGTACTGTCATCCAAAGTTCTTTTGTATCATTGGGGCATCCATCTTCAGCCTACAGGCCATAGTATCCAGCAGACATTTCCAAGAAGTAGAAAATTTCAAAGACAGTTCAGTCACTTTCTGCTGTGTCCTGCAGAATGTCTCGTAGACTCTTTCATAAGTCAGGAACCCTGAAAGACCATCTCACGTTTAAGCAAGTTCAGTAGTCCTCTCTCTGTGGGTTCTTTGTGTCCAGTTTATGCAACAGTCCAGGCAAGAGCAGTTTCTTGCCCAAATGGCTAACCAACTCCATAAGGAGCCTCTTCAATGCCCATTTGCCTCTTGAAGTAGATTGGTGCTGCCAGGAGCAGATGTGTCTCATAGTCATGAAAAGCCCTAAGTTACTAAAACATTAAATGCCATGTTCTGTAGTCTTTGAAAGATATGAAGAATGCCTATCTAATTGAAATTTATCTCTATATATCTAGAAAATCTAACCAACATGACTACAAGATTGACTATTATTTATGATTATCCATCAACAACCTATATTTCCTAATTATACATTAAATTTTAAAAATGAACTACACAATCACAATACCTTAATCAAGATCAGAAATACATATACATACCAAAATTGACCTTAAAATCCATACCAATTTAAATTATTCATATCTATATCATATCCCCCTTTAAATGTAAAAGAACATTTATAAACAATATTTGTGAACATGGGCACAGTTTTTTCTCTCCAAACTGCTTTGTGCTGAATGGGGGCACTGTTATTTAGGTCTTTTATGGGATAACCTGTCTGCTAGGTTCATCTCAGCCGGCAGTTGAGCAAAGTAATTTTTTGAGGGTGTTCACAGCAACCTTTCAGGAGGGCGTGGTCTATCATACCATATTGGGATAGAAGCAATCCACAGGGTCTCATCCTCTGTGAAAACAAAAGAAGACCCTCTCCAAAGCATCATATCTTTAGACCCAAATTCTGAAGTCATACCCTTATGATATCCATTCTGGTTTAGCTTGGCAGCCCATATAATGAAATATCTCTCTGTACTTAGTTCCTTCACAGTTAACAATTTTAAAGAAAACACAATGATACAAAGAATCCAGACTCTCTGTGAATTTTCCATTTTTACGTGGCTTATTTTCCTTTATTTCTTTTAATCTATAACTATCTGTACTCTGTCTCTTTAAAGACTTTACCCTTTTTTTTAAGGGCATTAACTTTATTCTTTATATTCTTTTTCTTCTCTCTCCCAAGCCTACGTACATTCATCCAACACTGTGACTCATTTAGTGGTCTTTTATGTCTGAATCTGTCCTAGTGTGAATCTGTAATTTTTTTACTATCCAGGACCATTTCTTAGAATGTGAAGCATTTCTTAAAAGCTTAAGTTGAGCCATGTAGAGGTAATATGGTAATAGGCGGGGCCTGTCTCCTGCCCAGTATAAACCTTAATAGCGCTGTTATTATGGTAATTACGATAGTTCCTGCCTGAGACCAGCACAGTTTATCATGGCTGAGCTGAGCCGCTGAGAAGCTCCTGCCTCAGAGCCATTTGGTGCCCCTGAGCCACACACAGTTCCAGGTACACAGCAGTCCACATTGCCATCAAGCAAGCCATAGCACTTTACTCCAAATTCTCCATTCAAAAGCTCTGTCTCCCGCAGGAGCCAGACAGAGATCGCGATGGCGGCACAGCCCAGAAAGCCAGCATTTTAAAACCGCCAGTTTTTTCCTGATGCTGAGTCAGGAAAATTTTTTTGTGGCAAGCCACCCACAAACAGCCAAAAGCTGTGTTAAACTCTCTCTCCCTTTTTTTTTTTAAAGCCCTCTCAGGTTTTTAAGTGGATTTCGTCCATCACTTTGGAGCATCACTCTGTAGTAGGAGTGGCTGGCCACTTCCCGTCACCCGGCTAGAATTTGTGTGGCAATTTTTTTGGGGGAGGGGGGAAATCATTTTTTATAATGATAGAGGCAAAGAAGACAGTGGGATCAGACTGATCAAACACAGCAAAAGTTAGTCTGACAGATTAGGCAAACCTCATCAAATACTATGAATCTAGGAAGCAAGTTATCAATGCTAGACAGGTGAGCTGAGGCTTTAGTAGGAAAGATTCTGCATTGCAAGTGTGGCTGTTGCATTTGTGTGAGTTCCTACTTGTATTTTAGAACCTGTATAAATACCTTTTTAATGACAGCCTTGTAGAAGAAGCAACCACACAGCTTGGGGTGTCTACCATCATAACATAGTGCAGCAGTGAGGTTATTGTAGGCATAGAAAGTCTGTAGCTATTAATTATTTAGTAGGCCAGGTAGTTTTCTCAATTTAGAAATCAATGAGCATTAACTTATATAATTTAAATGTCCTTCAGATATTCGTCTTGAAATACATGAGAATTTAATTTGAATGAGTACATTGATTATTTTCTATGTGTAAATATTTACCAAGAATATTTACAAGTTATTTAAAAGTTTTAGTCTGTATATAATTGATATAAAGAAAGAAAAGTAGGGAGGGGGCCTATCAATTTAGCTGTTAGCAAGTGATTTCCCTTCAATTCCTTTGTTATTTACATTTAAGAAACATCTTACCTCTAGCAGATCATGACTTCTCAATATGGAGTAATAACAATGTTTGGAAAAATAATTTATATATCATGATTCCTTTTTAACCAGTTGTGTGCAAATTCTTGTTATTTTTCTTTGGAAGTTTTTTTGTCCAGGCATTCATGTTTACCAGATATGCATTTCTGTTTCACATATTGGTTCACATTTGAAAGCCATGTTTTACTCTATATACACATGTGAGTATGCACAGTTGAACATTTGCACACATTTACCAGACATACCCTAAATATATAGATATATGTGGAATTTTGATCAATTCATATACTTGGTTTTGTACTGTTTTATAGATTGTGTCCTTCCAGAAGGCAGTGATTTTTTTTTCTTTCCTTTTTCTGAGGAGATCTCAGAATGTTACCAAGAACCATACTCCAACATATACTCACGTGTTTAAGATATTCTTTTATAAAATAAACACTTTGCTTGTAAATAGTGCAATCAGATAGACTTTGGCTATAAAGAAAGTAACGATGGCATATGGTTTTTGCTTGTTTGCCTGTTTGTTTATCAACTTGGATAGAATCAAAGAAAGCAATTAGAATCTTGTGTATCTCTATACTCACAAGTGAGGCTATGTGCAGTCAAATATTATTGGTCAGTTGCACAAGAGGACTTATTCTAGAAGGACTTAAAAGGAGGTGAAATTAAAAGGAGGTAAAAATAACAATACCTACCTTATTTTTGCCCTATGCATGCTAATGTTTTCTGTTATAAACTCTCTTTTTGTCAAAGCAGCACAGAGCCAAAAGAGAACATTCTTGGCTTTCCCATTGCTACTGATGTTGGCTATAATAGTCTGCGCCCTGATTCTCTGCTCCAGTACAATCTGGAGTAGACCTAGCAACAGACAGTAATGCACACAGGACACAACTAGTATTAGATTTATTTTGCTGAATATCTAGCCTGAGAAAGATTAATATCCTGAATTCATTGCTCATCATTTCTAAGTAGGTATCAATAAAAGAATAAGAAAGCAGGGAAATGTCTTTTACAGGTTTAGATTTCATGTTGTTGCAATGAAGAATCTTTTGTAGACGGGACAGTGAATAAATTCATGTAGAGATAGTCTATAAAAATTTTTTTTCAAGAATTTTCTTCCCATGACTTAAGGACAGTTTTGCTTAGCACTGGGATATATTTAAAATGATTTTTAATTTTCTTTACCAAAAACCTTCATAAATCTCCAAGATATCAATGTGTATGATTCATAAACGCAATGTGGTCATTTAATTTTGTAGATATGTCATGCATGCACTTAAAACAGTTTAAGGATAAGCAAATCTGATTTATGCATTCCTTCTGAAATACTGTTTCTTTAAAGTCACACATGGCTGAGGTGATGTGTAACTGACCAAATACAAAATTAGGGTGAAATCTTTCACACAAAGATATCGAAAAGACATACAAAAATAATGACTGAAATAGGTCTTTGATTTGGTAAAATTGTAAATGAATATATCTGTGCTTTTAATATGTCTGGAGGGGGATAAACACAGCTGTCCATAATGAGAAGTAGATTACATCATGCCACTCTAAATAAGACTTCTAATGAGAAATCAGGATTAAGTTGAATCCGGAGGAGAATTTTGTTTGCCTCGAGAATTTCAAGCTGATCTCCCCTAGGGAGAATGATGCCGCATTAAGAGATTTTAATTTGAAATGAGGTTACATGATTGTAAATTGCTGACAGATATTTAGTAAATGATTTAGTGCTTGTGTTTACATTTCCAGCTCAGGAAAGATTTTGGCTTTTTCAGCAAACTGAGGAAATGTCTTCAAAACACATTTAGCTAATCCAAATCAAGTGTCCAGAGAATGAAATGTGGGGGAGAATGAGATACTACTTTAATATATTTTAATTATGCATTAAAATTAAACAACCTTTACTTTATGAACAAATCAATCTTCATTATTCCAGTTGCCATGAAATTAATTTATTAGTGGGAGTTGAAGAACTAGGGGCAATAATTGAACAAATGTTATGGTTTATATTATTGGGAATATTAAAAATTAGCTTTTATAATTTTTTTTGTAATAGAGGTCCAATATTTCACTCTCAGATGGTTTGTAAGGCTCCTGGAAAACATCTAGGAGTTAAAGAATATGTGTGCAAGATACTGTGTTTATTGTACAGACATCAGCAGTGAGGAAAGTATCTGTTGTCCAACTAGTTGTACAAAAAGGTAGCCCTCTGGGAAAGGTAGATAAGACCAAAATGGATAATACAACCTGCTCCCTTTTTGCTTCTGAAACTTTCATTTTCAATGTGCCACCTACTATCACACACAGGCTCTTTCTCTTCTTTGTGACAGCCTTACACAGCTTGCAAAAAAAGAGATCCAGGCTTCATTAGAGAAATGCCACCCAAAGGGTCTCTTTCAAGGGCTTTGTATTTTGCAGCTGGAGACATGACTGAATGCAGGATGGTTTCTAAGGCCCCACAATATGTAGCCCCAGATAGACGCCACTGTCATTATAGATACTGCAGGAAAATGTGCTATTTCGTGCTGAGCTGCCTTGTGGACCGGTGTCACTGGGGAAATATCACAGCCTGGTTTATGGGAAGCTGTCCTATTTTATATGCAGGTACATCATAAAGAGCTTTATGCTTGGACAGCCAGCTAGAAATACAGGGCTTTCCATCCAGTCAAGATGCTCTGTTTTATTTTTATTTTTTATGAGAAAAAAGTGGCTTACCATTTACCTTTTTATGTCCATTTTTAATTTAGAAAAAAATCATTTTTTTTTCTCTTCGATTTTAGATCTGGTTCTCTCTCAGGGCTTGTGTCCTTCTCGCCTTGTTTCTTCACGTACATTTGCTTCTGCCCTAGAACCTGTGCAATTAACTTCTGTCACCTTAAAAGCCTTTCTTACAGCACATTGCTCCAGCTGTTGAAGCATATGTAATTACATCCTACTCTACCTGTCCTGGGGCATGCTAGCTTCATACAATTTTCATATCACCCTTTTTCATTATTCAAGCAGAGTGAAATTTTAAGGACAGTGTGATTAGACTGAAATTGGAACTATCCAAGGCTTGGCATTGTGTGAAAAAGCAGACTCTTTTCTTCCTTACCCTGAACTTCAAATGCTGTTGCTGCAAATGGCGTTCAGTCGGCTTGGCACACACACCAGGCACATCCACAGGCTATCCAACTAAAGACTCACCACGCACCCATATTATGCTTCATTAGTATTTTTGTAGAGTTTAATCTGCAGGAAATGGTGTTAATGATTTAGCAATTTTATAAATTTACGTAGATTCTTTCCTGATTTTGGCAATGAGATCCAGCGGAAGCAGAGTGAGCAATGTAGGCATTTATGCAAACTGCCTTACTGAGGTGCTTAAAGAACATTGAACATAATGTTAGAAATCACTGTACAACAAGAGAAAGGGGAATAAAAGACGTAAGTAGTTACTTGCTCTTCACATAACATTTAAACAAAAGCCGATAGTGCTGACATAAACACAGAAAGTGAGCTCAATCCGTTTTCAATTACCATTTACCCCATTTCCTAATGATATATCTCTATTTTTTTCTGTTAAATTTTGGTTCAATATCCATCAATGATGTTTAATATAACTCCTCAGGATCAAACTGGGTACATAAAACTCACACCCGTGATTTTGACTATTTTATTTGTCATACTCAAATTGAAAGTAGAATTGAAAAGCCAAGGTGTACATAGCCTTCCTCTCAGGGTGCCTCTCAGACACATCCACAATTGTTTATTAATTAATCACAAAATCTTGTGCTTAAAATGTACTAAATACATTGATACATCCTGTCAAGTTACCAGAGCAACAGGAATGTTCTGAGTTAATAGGAACAAAGCAAAAACTACACAGAGCTAGGAAGCTGGTTTGGGGAGAGGATGTAAGTAAGCTAGCAAAGAGGAAGGCGACATGTTCATTGCCCTGTGTGGAGATTAGGTGTGTGTGGAGTGTGTGTACAATTTTAGGAGTTTTAAGAAATTTCTTTTCATTCTGCCTTCATATATGTATTGCACCACCTGTGTGTCTGCTGCTTATAGAATCCATAAGAGGGTGTGAGCTAATCTGTAACTGTCATTACAGATGGTTGTGAACTGCCATATGAGCTCTTGGACGTGAATCTGGGGCCTCTGAAAGAACAGCAGGTGCTCAAAAGCTGAGCCATCTCTCAATGATATTTTTCTATCTTTTGATATTCTTTTCTCCTTAGAAAAAAACATTAGAGAGCTAGCTAAGTATACAACTACTTGCTAACTAAAAATACTTAGGGTATTAATTCCTATTGAAATTATATACCCTTTCAAGTTCCATTCAAACATGAGATAGAAACATAAATAATGGAGAACTTACCATTTATGAGAACTTTGTCAGAACTCAGGATCAGAACTTTAAGACCATGTAAATTTAGCTCTTCATTTTGAATTTGCACGTATAGTGTCACATGATCAAAATTAACATCAAATGTTAAGAGACATAAGGGTCAATGTAATCTTTTGTTTGTTGCTTGTTGGTTTCTATGCTAACATAGCTAATTAAAAATAATTTTGTTTCATTTAATAAGATGAAAGTTGGAATAAATGAACATTCACGTTCTTTGAGTAGAAATTCCAACTCTAAATATATATAGACAGAATCTCACATGTTCTAAGAGATATGGTAGGAATATTTATAACTTTTTGAGTAACAGAGAATCACTGGAAAATGCAACACAAGACCATTGGCTAAAGAATAAATAAATAACTTGAAGTATGGTCATATAATCATATATCACATCCCTGAATAAACAAAGTAATTAGTCAATGACTCAACTTGATGAACTCTCAAAATTTAATACAGAACTCTGAAATCACTTTGTAGAAAATCAGGTTTTATTTTCATAAAAGTAAAAAGCTATACAAAACAAATGGGTACATATATAAATATATCTGTTAAAAATTGGAAATAAAAACACATGTTGTAGAAGAAATTCAGGGAAAGAGTCTTACTCTGAATTTAGGAGTACTGCTTTTTTGAGGAGGGAAAAAGAATTGAGAAAAAGAATGTAGAAGCGCTTGAAGGCAATGAGCATGTTTAACTTCATAAGGTAACTGGTAGTTAATGATTTTGGTATTTATTCTTTAAACAGAAGTTGTCCACATATGCATGTATCTATATGTGTACTTATATGTGTCTTCAAGGAAATTAAAGCAATTCAGAATAATATGCTTCCCAGATTAAAATCTGCTACATGCAATGTCTTTTGGCATCCTAGAAAAAAAAATGCTATTTGGAGTGATTCACAATAAGGAAAAATTATGTGCAATGTAAGTAAAAAAACTCAAGGATTTTTATGCCTAGCACATGCGTAAGATTTTCTGTGAATACATTATTGACTTATTTATTTATATTTTTTCAAAACCACAACAATAACCTATAATGCAGTACACTCTAAATTCATGGTTGAGGACTGAGGGAAGCAGGAGATCTGGGGAAGGAGCTACTCTATAGTGAGTGTTGATGTTTCAATTAGTGCCAATTCACAGCCCATGAGAGCTGTGGAGAGCGACCATCTGCTGGCCTACTATATAGTGATGAGAGATGCATGCATTGTGGATATAACTAACTTCCTGACAGATAAATTCTCTGTGAATAAATCCTTAGAGTAATTCAAGTGTGTATTTCTTTCAGCTTTTATTGGAATCGATGAGACAGGTGAACAAATACCCATTAAGGAGTTCCAGCCTATCATGGAACTCACACTGACAAAAAGGCAACAGAAGGTTCTCAGTCGTCCACTGAAGAACCGTGCTGCATACTTCTAGGAGGCCAGTAGTGCATTTGAAAAGAATAAATGTCTATTGTTCCCTTAGGTTAATATTCCAAAACTTGAATTTAGATCATCAACTTGTCGGGATTTATTTAAGTTTATCCATATAGCTGCTCAGAGTTATAACCCAGTTGATCAGGAACGCTGTAAGCTAGGAATGTTGCAGCCATTGTTCTTGGAGGAAGAATATGCAAATGTAGTATTAGACATCTCTCTGTCACATTCTAAAACTCAGCACTCCCACAGAAATTCTGTTGGGCCCATTAAACGTGTGCTCTCTTGACTTTCCCATTCTAGGCTCGTTTCTGCCTTGCCTTTTCACTTGGTGAAGTCAAAACAAATGCTTCCAAAGAAACAGACTCCATTTTCCCAGAGCCATCAAGTTTCTTTATTGAGTTATATGGGAAAGGAAATGACAGAATGACTCTTAAATTAAGTTTTCTCAGAACTAAATGTCTAATTTGATTAAGCTCATTGACTGCTTAGGATGTCAGCACTTGGGTTAGTATTTATTTTCTTCTTATTCTATGCTGTGTTTCAAAGTAGGCTAGTGTGCATAATGGCCATTTGGTATTTGCCCAATGACAGCTATTCTGTCTAAATGCTAACTACATAATATTTTAAAAATTGCTTTTAGGATCATCAAATTCCTAGTTTTCTACAGTTAGTTACCTGCGGTCACCAAATGAAAAATCTGAGTCAGGGTTCCAAGCCAGTTCCTTCTTAGACATCTGTGCTAGCAGAGACTATAGTATTTACCTCAAAGTGATATTTTACAGCTCAAATACTACATGTTACTTCTTAGGTTCCTTACAGAAACCTAACATTTTATATTAAATAGTCATCTTTAATCAGTATCAGTATTATTTGAAAATTTAAATGCATATAAGAAAGAAGAGCAGGAAAAAGTAGGTTTGAACTTCAACCACATGTACTCTCACAATGAAAAAGCCTTGCTTTATGCATTGTATTTATTTATCCCTGTGTATTTTATTTCCCTAAATATCACATTTCTATAGAGCCTTGACAATGTTTATAATGCTACTCTGAAACTTTTAATGACATCTAAAGAAGGTCCTCTAAGCAACATCATTTATATTTATTTACTTTGAACTTTGTTGAATTTATCTGTATTCTTATTTTGTCAACAATTATTATTAAATATTACTGTATATTTAAAAATTTCTTTGAAGTCTTTTCTATATGATGTTATATGGCTTCCTAAATTTGGAATCCAAAATTTGTTTATCAGGAACATAGCTATTTAGTTACATTCTTGAGATTTTCCAATACAATGACAATACAATAAATGATTTTATTAATTTTTCATAGATAGCTTTATTTTTGCATGTGAGTGTATCAGTTGCATGCAGACACCAAGTGGAAGAATAAGAATAAAACACAGGACTCTGATAATGTTTATTAGAAGAATAGCACAGTCAGCATGAAAACACAGAGGCCAAAAGAAAGAAAGAAAAAAAAAGAAAAGAAAGAAAGAATAAAAGAAAAAAGTCAACAAAGAATCATTTATTTCTCAGATGTTCTTCAAATCTCAAGATATAAACATGTCTATAGACAAAAAGATGAAAATGATGGCGGAGTGCATTGCCACTCTATATACCTTCTTTTTTTTTTGAATCCCAATAGTTCTTCATATTGAAATGAAAGTGTGATACACAGCATTGGATAACATAAGAACATGTGAGGCCCACTGGTGATGACCAATATTAGAAGATAAACTTTGACTCTAATAAGGATGTGTGAGGACAAATGTATTAAATTATGTTTAAAATCCTGTTAGTGAGTTTAATAAAGAAGGGGTTGTAATCAGTGACATAAATAACTTAAAGTTGTACGATAAGACTAAGTGAAGAGATTTGCATGTTGGTGATGTTTTATTTTTGTGGAAAATAGAAAAAACAAAATATGTCAAGGCGAAAGAACTGAAATACTGAAGCCAAACCAAAAAAACCAAAAACCAAAAATCAAAAACAAGACAAAGAGAAAATAATAGTTACAATGTCAATAGTAAATAGTTTCCTATCAAGAACTATTTTTATACAAATGGCCTTCTCTTGCAAATCAAAAGAGTAAAGGCTATGCGTATTTGCAAAAATAAACTATAGTTTAAAATATACCAAAGAAGGAAATGAAATACAGTAAAGATAAGAGAATCAATCCATGATGAAGACAAAAGAAGTGTAAGCTTATATTTATCCAGCATCAGTGCTGATAAAGGAATCAAGCAACCTCAACAAGGAAGGGCATAGTAGCCTGTCTTGTGATATAGATTTCAATATCCCACTTTTGACTGGATAGATAAAGCTGCACATTGTGAACCTGAGTAGTACCAAAGAGCATTTGGACCTATCAAAGAGAATAGCCTGGCAACAAACAGTATATCACATGTCTCAAATACACACAAAATAATCTGATGCTCCAAGGATAAGAATATAAAAATGTAGATTCCAAAGATAATAATGTAGAAATAAAAAAATAAAGTTATAAGTCTAGGAGAATGAGAACAGACTGTCAGCAACTTTCTCAGCAGGTTGATGATTAGCTATTAACAGTGGGTTAATTTCCTTTATAACCCATTGCTTTATTTACAAGGCCAAAGCATCTCTCTGCAAACTGAGAGCTAGCCTGCAGATATGAGCTGAGTCAACTTTTAGGAAAATAGATACATGACCTCTGGGTTATGCATTATCCTGTGAAATTGGGAGCATCAAAAGGGAGACCACAGGGCTTCAGTAAACACTACCTGGAAGTACCAAAAAAGACAATAGATTAAGTACTCAGTTAAACATTAGTTTAACTGAGAAACTCTGCTAATGGAGATTGTAAACTAAGACAATCTGTATCTTGAGTTTTACCGTGAGATTGTAAAAATTCCATTGTTCAGACCTAATGCTTGGTGCCCCTTCTATAAAAAGGGGTTCAGAAACTGGCCTCTGCCACAGCCTAACCAAAAAAAAAGGAAAAAAGAAAAAAAAAAAAGAAAAAACCTATCTCTGGCTGTGGTCTCAGCTAGCTGATCCCATCGAGACTATTTATTTTGTTTACTTAATTTTTTTCCTGGATTCTGGTTTTTGGAATAAAGTTTACTTCTGGTTTATTAGACTTTGGTGGTCTGTTCCTATCTTTGCACAACCCCCCTAAACCTAACATTTTGGTGGCCCATACGGGGAGCACACACCTGGTTCTGAGGGCACACCCCAGTCTCTGATTAGACTTTCGTGGTTGTCCCTATTTTTTCATGACCCTCCTGGACTCAACAATTCTTTAGTAAGACTGTCTATTAAGCTTTAAAGAGTCAAAATATAAAAACAGTGATATCAAAACAGGTGTCATTTATGACTACAGTAAAACAAAACTAGAAATCAATATCAAAATTTAAGTGGGAAAAATCACAATGGGAAGGAGGCAATAACCTTTTGGACAACCATGGGGCATAGAGAAAATAAAGAAGAATATTAAAATCTTTCTTCATAATTATTACAAAAAACTTACTAGAAAAACTTCTAAGATGCAGTAAAAGTTTGGAGAGAAAAGTTAAAAGATATAAATGCTTACATTAATAACTAAGAAATGTGTCAGTAGCACTTGCCCCTAAACCTTAGCAGTGGAAAACAAAAACCAGCCAAACAACAATAAAACAAAACAAACAAAGAAATTAAGTTAAATGATATAAGCCTTAAATCCACAGAGAAAATCTACAAAGGGTACCAATGGATATATGAAAGTATAATCAGCAACCTTAGTCTTAAGGAAATGTTGATAAAAGCTACATAAGATATTATTTCTCATCAGCTACATTGACTATTATGATAAAAACTGTCAAGGAGTGTTGGTAAAGATGGGTGTTGGAATTTTTGTTGAGAACCCACTGTTGGTGAAAAAGACTAATATCCAAAAAATTAAAAAAAAACCTTCAGGAACCATTTTTTCAAACCCCAAAAAATTCCATTTAAAAATGGGCTATGGATCTAAACAGATAATTCTCAATAGAGAAATATAAAATGGCTGAGAAACACTGAAAGAAATAGTCAACATCCTTAGACATGAGGAAAAAAGCAAATCAAAACTTTTTTTGAGTTTCTGTTATACCTGTCAAAATGACAAAGATCAATAACACAAGTGACAACTCAAGTTGGATATGACGTGGAGCAAGGAGAGCACTCCTCCATTGTTGGTGGGAGTATCAGATTCTATAGTTATTAGAAAAATCACTATGGCAATTCCTCAGAAAGTTAAAATTCAATCTACCTTAAGACCCAGACATGCTACTTTTGGGCATATACTCAAAGGACACTCTGCTATAAGGGCTCTTGATCAACAATGTTCAGTGCTGCTCTACTCACAATAGTCAGAAACTGGAAACAACCAAGATGTTGTTCAACAGAAGAATGGATGAAGTGTGATACATTTACACAATGGGGTATACTACTCAGCTGTTAAAAAAGTGATATCTTAAAACTGGGAGGCAAATTGAAAACTAAAGAGAACTAGAACTAGAAAAAAATATCCTGAGTGAGGTATCCCAGACCCAGAAAGACAAACATGGTATGTACTCACATATGTGAATATTAGCCATTAAATAAACAACAAAGTTTAGTAGTCCCAACATCAGGTATAAAGGAAGGGACTAGGGTGAACAAGTGGTTCTCCCCAATAGGGGAACACATGGATCTTCCCAGGGCAGGGAAGTAGAATAGTTTTTTATAGGTTGACCGTGAATGATATAGGGGAAGAGAACAGGCAGAATAGATGGTGAGGAGAAATGGGATTGAGAAAATGAATGGAGAGACAGCTAGAATTGAGGGGCCTTTGAGAGATGTTATGGAAACCTAGAGCGGTGGGAACTCCCTAAGAATACATGAATGTGATCCTAATGTAGTTTCTAAATAATGGGGGAGACAGAGTGCCACCTGGCCATCTCTTATCACCAAATGTATCTCCCAGTCCCACAAGAAGTTATATCCAAATGAGTTCTTGGCCAAGAGGGTCTCTTGGAAATTCTCAAGCAATTGAAGCAATTGTGAAGAAATAGGCTGCTCCCCACAAACTGACAACAAGGTACTATTCCTGCAGTCAACAACCACACAACTCATTGAACATGGAAAGGTTGAGTTAGTGCCTAAAAAGAACCTTCACCCATATGTTCTAGTATCTTTGGTATGGGAAGTTACTCTGCAAGGTGCCACAAGAGAAATGTAAACACCAATCCTGCCACTAACTTTTGAAAATCTAAAATGCTGTCCTTCCTGAAAAATATGCTAGAACAATGGTGGCACGAAGCTAGTGGGAGTAACCTGTTGTAAGAATTTCTACTGCCAATAGCCTTTTAGTTACCTGCCCACTTGGGTGTGGCCTCTTACTGTAAAGCAGGCAAAAAACCTCTTTTCAAGGCTGTTG